>NW_020273617.1:455892-523376 GCF_003268045.1 Sipha flava | reverse complement strand
ATTATTATTATTATTATTATTATTATTATTATTATTATTATTATTATTATATATGTCTCCAAAGTCCTAACTTGACAACATCGCCGGCTGCAAAGACTCGCTTGGTTCATCATCCGCGTGAAGTTGGCGCGTGGCAATAGTTATTCAAAACAATAATATCGTGTAGCATGTATACATGGACGCGTGCACCACCACTGTTGTTCCGAAGTTTTTACCACCGAAAATTCGATTTGATATGTTGTCAATTTGTTTTTTCCAACTACGGAGAACGGGGAAAAAAAGGACAAGACAAAAGTTATCCTCGTGATTTTACTTTATTTTTATTTTATTTTTTTGTCGTCATTCGCTCTGCAAACCCATCCGTCAATCGGTCATGTTTTTAAATATTGTTCCGGAAATCGCCATTGTTGTTCGCTCTGGTGGAATGGTTCACAACTACGATGGCGCTCCAATCAAAGGTTACGCGTTGATGCATCACTTCATGTTTAGATTTGAAAAAAATTAAAAGTATTACCGCCTCCGATAACAGAAGAACGATCCGATCCCAAGCGTAGGTATTATCATATTGTTGTACTCGTAACATGTTTCGCTTTGGAATATGCGATGAAGTGCAAATCATAAGTTTAAGCGAAAATTACCGTCAATCGACGTTTTTCAAACAGATATTTTCAATTTAATTTGCCGAACAGAATAATGATTATTACTTGTACATCGACATTGTACATTATGTTAGCCTTGAAAAAAATCCGCAGACCTATGTTACACATAAGAACGGTTTCGAAATGCCAATTACATCGGGCATGTAATCGCAAGGTCGAATACGAGATGGCTCACTTGAAATGGATGGTACCGAATATGACGGAATGCGATTATCGTGCACGATCGGCAGGAGATAATGGCTGTCGAGTTGAAAGAGATTTCGTTCGAGTCGAGTACGGCTTACGGGAGCGGGATGACGACGGAAAGACGGATAATTCGCGTCGCATTATTTACTCGGCGACGGTGAAAAGTATATGCCGCACGAGTAGAACGAAGACGTGATTCGGACGGGCGCGAGATGAAATAATAATAGAGAAATATCGATATATGGTCGATTACGCGCGTGGTACCATTTTGATAACGGTTTCGTTCGAGTCGTGCGGATAATCGATCGTTTTTCCACGGGTTCACAGCAACGACGTCGAAATAACGCGCTTAAAAAAAAAAGCGTTTCGTTTTCCGGACAGGTTGTCCTGTACCGATTCCGGGGGAACAAAGGGTCAATGAATAATGTGCTCGTTTAACACATTTGCGGACAGGGCTCATTTTAACGTGCGTTTGAACACATTTTGCGCAGCTCCACTTCAAAAAATGCGCAGCGGTTAATACTATCTGTAAATAAAATTGCTTACAATAATAAATTGTAGTTATCGACTTCGTGGCTGAATGCTGGTAAAGGATCCGTCTGATTCATTAGATTAAGTTTATTTAGACTGTGTTATTATTATCAACTAACCTAACCTAACCGTTAGACTTTCAACGGTCGTAACTCTCGTAAAGTGCAGTCGGTGACAACTTCGCAATGATCACCGATAACAAATCCTAAGAGACTGAGTTCCGAAATCGCGGACCCGATACGTGACCGTATACATGCGTGACGGACGCTCAGCATATTTGTATTATTATTATTATTCCCCGCGCGGGCTCGCGAAGTACGAAAACGCGGTGTTGTGCCAAACCGACTCGTGCACGTGCCCCGCCAAAGCCTTTCGATCCTTGACCTGCATCGTCTTATTACTTCCGTGTTCTGGTACATTTCCAATAACGCACTTTAGATAATGATTCATAAATCACACAATATTACCAATCAGATCAACCGTTCGAACGCTATGGAGCGGCAAAAAAAAAAAAAAAACCTCTTACCCCAACTACTGTAAACCGTGCTTTGTTATACCGTGTACTTGAAGCCTTAAACAACGTTCGTAGTGTGAACAAACACATCTATCCAAGCCGGTGTGCAAAAAGTTTAGGCAGGGGGTGTTTCAGATTTTAATATCTTATCCATTACAGCTCCGATCAAAAATATTTATCGTCAACTCCTCCCCTTCCTTAGCCGTTAAATAAATCTTGAACATGATCATGCTTCTATCATAAAATATGTTTTCATAGTCACCCTGATTTATTCCCTTTTATCGTTACCTATATTATTATATAGGTAATATACTTCCGCCCGAATCCGTTTTAAACGGATACCGATCAAATCCAATAATAATATAAAATATATATGAAAAACGAAAAGAAACTAGTGCGTGAATAATATTCATAAAGTTGTACATTGTTGCGGTCAAATCCAGTATTTTTCGTCCGGGATAAAAATACAACCATAGTATTATATCTCACGTAGAAATATACGTACCGTAATTGTTATTGACGAATAATCGTGTTTTCACGAATCGCAATGCGCAAAACAATTCACCTTGAACAAGGATGACGGTGATATAATAACACGTTTCGCGTATTATTAGATACGCTTGAAAGCCCATAATATGCAATACTGTTAAATCCTCCCCGATGATCAATGATGAACAAGAGGAAGACTTATGTCAATGCACGTTTTATAATTATTGTATATTTACATGGTATCCGTAACGGTGCCGACAAAGCGCGAGATCGGCTCGTAGCGCTTAAAACAGCAATAATATTATGATAGTGATATAATTTATTATTTTCTACGTTAGCGTAAGATCTGAAAACTTATTACGTTTGTTGTGAAAATATTGAGACCTCCGAGCTAGTGGGTTTTCTAACGAAAGACACAATATAATATTATGATAAGAAAATGCTTTTGAAGTAATTGATTAAATCATTCAGTAATGCCGTTTGCAGATATTGCTATGACTGTTTGCTTGTTTTTAAAGAGTTCTCTTTTTTTTTTTTTTATGATTGACAATTATTAACAGAATATTGAGGTGATTATGATTTAAATATTGATTTACTTCATTGTTGATGTTTGATTGTTTGGTGTCTTAAACGGTTTGCACACATAATTCCTGATTTAACGGGGGTAAAAGGAATGCATCACTGTGGCCTGAAGTTTTAGGGGGCCCTTAAAACCAAAAATCTATAATTGATATTATCTGTTTCGTTATTTGTATTTTATTCAACAACTCTTAATAGTTTGAGGGACCTCTAATTGGTAATCGCTCCTGAGAGTTAGATCTGGCACTGTGTATACTAGTGTTGGGAAAAATCTGGATTTACCTAAGTTCGAAAATCCGGATTCATGAAATTCGAAATCCGTAATCCGAATTCGGATAAAAATTCGGATTTCGGAATTCAAATTCGGATTTTAACCGAAATCCGGATTTCGGATTTTGAAGCATTAAATTAATATTTTTTTATGGATTCCTTATATTAAAGCCTTGATAAATACAGATTTTTTTTTTTTGTAAAAAATTAATATATTTATAGGAAAACTTTTAAAGCAAAAATATAACAATAACAATCATCAATATTGCAATAACGTGTAGATATTACAACCTAAACTCAGTTTATACATGAAATTAGTAACAACATTTATAAGTAGTAGAATAATTTATCCAAAAATACACAATAAATAATACCTAAATAGGGTTAGGTTAGGTTACAAATATAATAATTTATATTTGTAACGAACGATGAATGTTTTTTATTTAAAATAGAAAATGTTTTTTTATATTAGAATTTATAACGACAAATTTTTATTTTCTGCTTTAGAATACAGAAATCTACAATGTGAAACCAAATATTCGGATTTTCAAATCCAAATTTCGAATTTTCGGATTTCAAATCCAAATTTCGAATTTTCGGATTTCAAATCCGAATTTCGAATTTTCGTAAAATCCGGATTTTACAGCTTAAAATCCGAAATCCGAAATCCGGATTTTTCGGATTTTCGGAGAATCCGGATTTATTTCACACTACTAGTGTATACACAGTGTTAGTGCAACGCTTTACGTGAAACATACAATTTTTTATTTGAAATCGTGAAACCTCTTTTTACGAACACTTACCTATCTGGAAACAGATTATAAATGGTAGAAAAATTTTTCTCAAAAACTTTCCATCATCTCTTTCAATTTTTAAACATTAAAATCATATTGATTAAAAAAAAAAAAAAATCCGAAAACTGAACAGTTAATTTGTTGTTCTACATCTCGCGCTATAGCGGTCGTCTTAGCGTCTTTTACATATAAAAAATGGTTGAAGAAAAATTGCATTTCTTCAGTCACGTAAGTTTTCGAGCGAGGGCGCGATATCGCGGCTTGTGTTTATAAATCGCGCTTGGACGAATGGCCACGGGAAAAAGCGAAATCGACCGAATGAGACGTAGTACGCGCACGCGAATAATAGGATACAGAACGAGGTGTATTAATCGTATGAAATAATAGTAATAATAGTAATAATAAACCCACCGATTTCAGTGCTGTATACTTGGCATGTAAAATATTATTATTCACCTCACGCGAATGAAATAAGTGCACTCTGTTTACACCAGTGTATCCCAAACTTCTTATCTTTACCGCCCATTTCCAAAAAAAAAAAAAAAAAATTCGACAGACGCTCCCTTAAAAAAAATATTGTTACAAAAGTATGCAATAAAAAATAAAATTTATTGTTTATAAATATAAATATAATGTATAGGTACAAATGAAAAAAAATATCCCAATGAGATGGATGTGGTTGGTTTTTTGCTAGAAGTTTGTTGATATTAGGTTCAATTTTCGTAAGCAGCATTCTTAAGTCCCCACGATTAGTTATTTGTAACCGTTGTCTTTTTTTTAGTTAGTAGATTAGTTACTACACTAAATCCACGTTCAACCAAGTAGGATGATGGAAATGCGATCAAAAATTTTTATACAACAGCCCACAATCCAGGATAAATTATAGGTATCTGCTTTCGTAGCCAGAATACTTGATAACCTTCCTTGAACTTTAATTTTAATTCCTCATTTGTAGTTATTTTTATCAATTCTTCTTCTTATTTTGCAGAATCTATAGTTTCTGTATTTGAAAATGGATCTAAGACCCATTTGGGTATATCCATTTTAAGAATATCACCACCTTTTTGAAATGAAATTCCTCTCAATTAAGCTTGTAACTTTCATTGCCCCCCCTGAATAGCTCTAACGCCCCCTAGGGGTGATATCACCCACTTTGGGGAACACTGGTTTACACGATACATCATGTTTTCACAATAATAATACGTCCACCGGGTACACGTAAACATGCGGCGTTATTAATTTTCGGGGGTGTGTTCAAAAAATAGCGTTTTAACGTGAGCAAACGTCACAACGCACGTACGTGCGTACGCCCGCACCCGTTCAACATTTCGTTTTATTTTCAGGCTGACCGCAGTGCCTACCTCGACGGTACATTATCGTTATTATTATTAAAAGAGCCGTTTTTGTGTACGTGTCGTACCCTCAAATAAAACAATAACACCTCTGAGTTAGTACGGCCGCGACGTCGACGATGTGACCTAGGCGCCGCCTTAAGGGCAACATTTAAGTTTTTAAAATGGGCCGCAAATACCGGAGGTCGATCCCCGCACCAACAGCCCAATCGTTAAATGTTGTTCTCATGTTTTTTAATAAGGGATTTTTCTTTCTCTCAAAATTATTATCGTATGTTGATTTTTTTTTTCTACATAATTTAGCATATTTCGGGTGTACTGTTATATTTTTTAATTCACTGGTATTACCTACAAGTACAGAAAAATCGTTTTTTCATGCAAAGTAAAAAAGTATTAAACGAATAACACAGTTTATGAAGACTGATACAGAAGACCAAGCTTTGATGGTTTACAAGATATGTTAATTTTTACTTTAAGCATTTTAAAATGTATACAATCAAAAGAAATGACATATACATTGTGGATGGATAATTGACCACAGTTCGTCTAATATCGAAATTGATTGTGGTTTTTTTTTCGTTCGCATATTTTAAGCTGCATAGTACTGGAATGTATAAAATGCATGTAACTGCTGAACATTTAAACGTAAAAGTGATAGGTCCGAGGGTAATTTTGCACGCAAATATTTGCGTTTTCATGCATTTTATGAATTCACGATTCTTGTGAACAATCATGAGACACATTAACAATTTTTGAGATATAATGCGATAGCGGTAAACATCGGAATGAAAAAAAAAAAAAAAAAATGAAACCATTCAAGTCCGAAAGCCGAGATCGAAGTGCCGATTAACTTTATGGACAACGTATTTGTCAGGGTATGCAATCGGGTGGCCCCTAAACGGCACCCTTGAGTGCCGATCGTCATGCAAATTGCGGTGGGTTCGTTATTTAAGGCTAGGTTCATATGGACGCGCGTATAACCGTTCAGATGGCTGCGTGTCACGCGCGTTGTACAGGAATGTTTTTGTCAAAAACTATATTACTGAGTATAGTTCAAATTGTCATCAAGAATGAATGTGATGCTGTGAGCTTATTGGCCGTCCACAGAAGGATAAGAAGATGCAGACAAATGAGGGAAAGGAAATATTGGGTTTATTTTTAAAACAAGTTTTTCTTTTAGTCTTAGATTATTATTACATTATATTTAGTGTTACATTATATTTTAAACTAAGAGAGCACCATGACGAATGTTTCAATTACTTTAGAATGTCGAATTAAATCATTTGATGACCTATTGGAGATAATTAAAGACTCTTTAGAAGCTGATCAAAATGTCCCGGATGGCAGGCCTTTATTTTATTTCATTAATTAACATAACTATTTCAATTTCCATATTTAAAAAAAAACACTTGTTTTCAAAAATCATAGATGAAAATTCGATCGTTCGCATCGAAATGCGTTTAAAATGTGTCAACTGAACGGTCCGATAATAATACATGATATTTCAATCCGCGGTATCACGCGCGTTTCGATGCGAACGATCGAATTTTCATCTATAGTTTTTGAAAACAAGTGTTTTTTTTTTTTTTTTAAATATGGAAATTGAAATAGTTATGTTAATTAATAAAATAAAAAAATGGCCTGCCATCTGGGATATTGTCATCAGCTTCTAAGGAGTCTTTAATTATCTCCAATAGGTCATTAAATGATTGAATGGACATTTCAAAGTAATTGAAAAATTTGTCATGGTGCTCTATTAGTTTAGGATATAATGTAGCACTAAATATAATGTAATAATAATCTAAGACTTAAAGAAAGCCTTGTTCTCAAAACAGGATGAACCCAATATTTCCTTTCCGCCATTTGTCTGCATCTACTCATCCTTCGGTAGACGGGCAATAAACACACAGCATCTATCACATTCATTCTTCATGACAATTCGAACCATACTAAGTAGTATAGTTTTTGACTAGAATATTCCCGTACAACGCGCGCGACACGCAGCCATCTGAACGGTTATACGCGCGTTCTGTGGCGTGTTAACGCGCGTGCACGCGCGTCCATGTGAACCTAGCCTAACGGTGTCGCGTGCGTATGATTGACGACAACGATTAGTTGTACACGTTTGAACGGGTCTCGCGTGACGGACACGTGAGCGTATTCGTGTATCAACGGGTGACGCGTTGAACAGTCGACGTCGTCTACTCCGCGCGGACAGACCTCAGATTTTTTTTTTTTTCCGACGTCGACCGACATAATATGTTATTATTACGATACGGCTTTGACAGTGTGCTGCGACACGTGAACATGAGAGAGAAATAAATAGAAATAATGAAACGCACGTGTCAACAGAAACGACGACCGGTGCCAACGTCCGGCGCGCGTTCAGCAGTCGAGACGTCAGATCCCGAGATCGATTTTTCGACCGCGGACACGTTAGCTGAGGATGCGATACGCGCGTCGTTTCGTCGCATGTCGCGTGGCAGAACCGCCTAAGGTCACAGTGGCACCGACGTCGGTGAAACTCGCCCGATCGTTTTAAATAAAATAAACGAGTGGTCTCAGCGCCTCCGACCGCATCGGCCGATTACACCGACGTCGGACACCCGTCGGAGACAAAATTCAATTTCGTTCGTTTTTATCGGTCGATTCGGTCGACATAATCAAATTCAAACACGAATATTATTTTATAATATTACATTTTCATCGTGGACTGCGAGAAATCAATACGTTTGGTCCACGAAAAAAGGAGCTTATGGGATCATAGTAGTAAATTTTAATTCTAATAGTTGGTGAAACAATGTACGGAATTCTCCATGTTTTTCCCTATCCTTAAAAATGTCATTCGAGTGATAATTTCGCTTTTTTAATAATAAACATTTAACAGCAGGACTTGTTTCCAATCACAAAAATGAGGAAACATTCATTTTACAGACTATATAACCTGCACTCGTTGCATTGAAATGAACAACTGTCGGCCGATTTTATCGGCCGACGTCTGAAGCGGTAAACCCTTGGCGCGGGCAATCGAAACCGTGATGGGTGGGAAGGAGAAAGGACGCGCATGGTAAGTGTGACACGCGCAATTCTAGACGGGTTGACGAGGCGGCAGTACACTTTGCGAGGTATCGCTTTCCGTCGCAAAGCTCTTGGAGTGGATTCGGAAAAATAAATATCCCCACGACCGTTCATCGGGCACGTAGGACATTCCGACTGCACAACGGTTGTTCCTTTTCGCCGTTACGTTTACCGGTTGTGTTGTTTAACCGAACAAACGCGATTCGGCCGTTCGACGCGTTCGTCAACCACGACTTTCCCGACAGTAGACAACACTGGATCCGTAGAGAATCTTAAACCCATCGTCACGCAAATCCACTGAAACTGTAGGCGGATATTAGGTCACATCCGTGGGGAGGGGCTTAACGTTTTTGTCTTATTCATTAGCGTAAACAGACATTTTTGGACGCTTCAACGGGCTGATTAGTGGTCACACCTACTTGATTCTTGTTAAGTCGTTAAATGTATACAAGTAATAGGAACATAAAAATATAAAACATTGAATAGCTACTCGTTTTAATTTTTATTTTAACAGTATTAATCAATTCCTTTATTTTCTTTATTACCTACAAACTATGGTTTTATCCGACAGCGATAGCCCGTAAATATTTCAGACCATTCTCGCGTACCGAAAAAATAAAAATTAAAATTAAAAATATCAAATATTAAAATAAAAAATTTATTTTGACGTCTGGTGTCGTTCGATTACATTCAAGGGGGCAACGGTATAACTTATTACCGTCTGAATCGTCAACTTCAACGTCCCTCCCTCCCAAATCAAACACACACTCCATTCTCGCGTGAGAAATACTTAACGGTGTTGTACAGAAACCTTGCACGTCGAGGGATACGTTGTCGTTACTGTTGTTCGCGCAGGAAATCAAACACTACCTGGAAGCGAACCTGTGCAACCCCGTAACGCCTACACAACAAAATTACGGCCAACAACTATTGCGCGTCGGTGCAGGTCTCGCGGGACGGCTTTTTAGAAATATGACCGATTCGTCTGCCTTACGGTCTACCCGGCAAGACTTATTTTCTAATCTTTCGACCGTCCCTTCTTCTCTAACACCACCTTTTCTCCTACGCTTCACAAATATTTCAACGTTTATAAAAATGTTCGGGGTAGGTAACTCGTCTGTGACGTAAACCGTTCGTGAGTGAAACGTTCTCTCCGTTTTCTTTTCCTTCTCATCTGTTTGTTTATTATTATTATTATAATTATGGTTTTTTTTTCTATTTTATTTCTTTCTTATTTCTTCGAGTCTCGCGCACGCGAATCGTATCGTAAACCGTGCCAAAGCCGTCGCCGTCACGGTCAAAAATAGCTCAGCGTTGCGACCCAAAAGACAAATAACCGACAACCGCATGTCCGGAGGCAACGTTTGAAAATCATAAACGTCGCGCAGATATAATATTCATTCGGCCGAGACTCGGTGCACCAACGATGCGTTAGAATATTGTCGACCGACATCAACGCAAATTCGCGTTGTAATTTGTCGTGTCTTATGAAATCAACGGTGTTATAGTTCGTTTCGGTCTAATAATTGTTACAAAAATGATTGTTGGACACCCTGTATAACGGATGTTTTACTATATATCTCGTTACCTATATGCTAAATCACCCAGTTTCGCCTGGGGGATATTATTTCATTTTCAATTAAACCAATGATTATTTCACAGAAAAAGTAAAAAAAAAAAAAACATACACTCGTCGTGTATTCGAATACCGTTTATATAAATAATTGACGTGTTTCACATATTAAAGTATTTAGATACAATAATACCAAATTACGTGTTCGGTTTTTAGACGTCCAAAAGGATTACGTGCATTTAAAAATCTAAAAATAAATTTGATGTTGTGTGTATTCACGGTTCTAAAACATAAACTGAATACATCTCTTGTGAGTACTGGCTCGTTTTGAAAATATTAACTGCATCTTTTACAAAATGATGACATTTAAACTGACTGGAAATAATACATTTCAATGAAAAAAATAAGTCTGTCACGGGACGGGCAGATTTGAAACATCAACGTCTATTGAGCAGCGTTATTGTCTACTCTAAATTTGGAAAAATAATATTAAAAATAATAAAAATACATATATATATTTATACTATTTCCTGTGGCGTTTGTGTACTTTAACGTAAATTGAAATGTAAGTATATTAATAATATTAATATTAGTTTATGTAGCGTGTATACTGAAATATTCAATCGAATACTGCTTATGTACATGTGAGTGTAGAGAGAGAGAAAGAGAGATATAACGCGTTCGAAAAGAAATAGATATAGAGAGATTTTTTTCAAAGAATTTCATTCAATTTTATGTTGTTTATAGGTAGCTATTTTTAGATTTTATGGTTTTTCATTAATAAAAGGGTTATTTTATTTAGTATTTTTTTTTTTATTTGAAATTGTAACAAAATGTCAGAATAATTTTTCTTAAATTACGAACAAAAATTTTAAAAATCCAACCACAAGACATTTTTTTATAGCTCTTTATTAGAATAAAAAATAAATATTATATATGTTAATAATAAAAAACACATTCGAATAAACATATACGAGTATTTATAGCAAAATAACATAGCAGAACGTCGGTGGTCGATGTCGATTATAGTCGACCAGGCGTATTTTCATTGCGGCTACACCGTATCGGAACCGCAAATGGGCCGCGGCATTGAACGTGTTGTCAATAATGATAATAATGATAATAATGATAATAATGATAATAATGATAATAATAATAATAATAATAATAATAATAATAATAATATTTTTTCGTAGTCGGTCACTGGCACTGGAGTATAGCAGTGGAAAATATCATGATAACGGCCGACAGCCATGATCGACGACGCGTTGTATTAAACATTTGGTTTAAATTATCAGAAAACTTGCGTCGTATGCTATCTACATGAGAAATGTATCTACCACAATTGTTTGTTGGCGTTGTATGTTATCTACTATTTCCCACCCCGCAATCTGTAGATTATAGGTGTTGTCTGGGCATCTGGGCATCATTACATTAATTAACTTTTTTTCATGTCTTTAAAAAACTGGTCAAAAAGATTTCTTGATGCATTAAGTGAACGCCACTTAATCATCACTCTTCCATCAACTGCTGTTCCAATAAGTTAGTGGCAGCACGTGTTTTTATGCCATATTTTGCTTTGACACGTCTTCACGTAGGCTCTATAAATTGGATATTGGCCCCTGTTTTAAAAAACAGACGACTTGAATTTGTGTTGTATAAAATTGTTGTTTTTTTTTTGTTATAGTATTTTGTAAAATTATAACTTGCCCCATCCCTCCCCAACTAAGGCTCTGGAGCCGCCCCTGGTTTCTAGATCAATAAAGTGGAGCTAGTGGTTTACATTTTTATGCACATAGCAGTGGTTACTTAAATTGCTGTGAGTTCTCCATTCGTCCGAGTTGATGTTTCTATTTATACGGTTATACCTGCAATATCAGTCTCCGTACAAAGTAGTTATCACCTGAAAGGTAGATAATATATAACGCGATCAAAGTACAGGTAGATAGCAAAGGATGCGAGTTCCATTATCAGATATATTTTATCACAAATTCCACGTTTTCTATACGCATGCTTACCATTGAGTTGAGTCACTTGGTTGTGTTTGGTCCAACAAACTTTGAGCGTCCGGAGAACATTGAGCGCTCGCTGATACACACATACGCATTGGCGTACCTGTGAAACTTTTTTTTGGGGAGGGGGGCATAAATTAATTGCAAAATTTTTTATGGTTATAATATAATCTGAAACATTATTATAAATTATTACTAAATACTTAAAACTCATGTTGATCACTTGATATCAATGATAACCACATTATAAAATAGTGACTATATGTGACCATCACTCATAATCCCAATTCGGTCGAATATTGATATTTTATATTACATTGATAAGTGATATCAAAAACTTTTGATATCAAACATGATTATAATAAGTGAAAATTAAAAATAATTATAATTTACATTATTTAAGCTGAACAATTAATTTGCATTATGGCATAAAAAAACTTCTCGGGGGGGGGGGGGGGGAATGCCCCTGTTTCCCCCCACAGGTACGCTACTGCACTTATGTGTATACACGTGTCGATCTGGTGGCGGAGCAGAGAGAGGGAAGCGCAGCCGAATCATATACGCGGCGCTCACCGATAGGCTTCCACATTAAGCCAAGAACTGTGACGGTACTACACCCGGCCTTACAACCGCAGTAAAAGATGTATTACATAAAAAAACGTTCACGATTAAACGGAGCACTGTAAAATTAAACGTGCCGGGTGTTCCGCGAACATGTGTACCCCACTGCCGTTGTCTCCTGACCAAAAGAAATTCGGTAAATCGGTCATAGGGCACTAATGATGTTCATATCACAATAAAACCTTTACGTTTCGGTGCAGGATTAAGAGTTTAAAAGTTTAAAAACAGGATCTGTTTTTTTTTTTTTTTTTGAAAACGTGTTACGATTGAACATTCGATTAACCGACACAATTCCAAAGCATTGGTACGCGAGTCGGTGCACGCACCTCGACGTTTCCACTACACGAGAGTGCGTTCAGCAGCGTTCGGAAGCGTCCGGGTCGGTCTAACGTTTTCCTTCTCGACAACGGTGTACCGAACCGCAGTGGCGGAATTCTAGTTCCGAACACACTGCCGAGAGAGTGGGAGCGGGTGAGAGAGGGAGCGGGTAAGAGCGAGGGAGGGTGAGAAAGAGAGAAATTAATCAATTCGCGCGCACCCTTTCGCTCAGCCATTGTTCGCGCACAAACAGTGGTAGAAAATTACACGATCGCGTATTATTAAGGATTCGGTAGCGCGTGAAGTGCGTACCGTGCGCAGACGTCCCCGTACACGCGAGCGGATAAAACGAGACACGAATACCTCTGCACGTCGCCCATTATTAATATTAATCATACTATTATTATAATCGACGGTATGCGCGTGTTGACGTTCGTGTTTCGGGCGAACGCGCGCGACGGCGTATCCGGTTACCGTTTCGCGGTCGCCCGAACACTTTGCAGGGCGTTAAAGGGAAGCGTGTAGAAATTCAAGCAAATGACTTTTGCGCGATCGAGCGTTTTGAAGATCTACGAGCACGGTTTACCGGTCACAGAGCCTATCGCTGTTACGTAGATTTTTACGATTTCCGCGCCGCTAAACGTGGCTAAACGGAACGTCTCATTCGTCGGATTGATCTTAAAAAAAAAATGTGTACGAATGCAGGAGCACCAGATACTGGACTTCTGCACTTATGTTATATTATTTTTTTTATTAGCAAACGCGTGTTAAAACTTAATAAATAATATACTTCTCATTACTTTGGTGTCGTTTGTTTATTAAATTACATATCAAGTCATTGGACTAAGGATCGCTCTCGGTCACGTTACTACAAGGTTTTCGAATGAGTCGCGATCGAGCAGTACAGTGTAGCTGAAATCGAATGATCTTCCGCACGGAACGGTAGAGCGCTTGCGAAACAGACGAAAAACCGCTTCGGGATAAATTCGGTAGTAACGATAATCAAATCCCACGATTAAGACCCCAACCTGCAAAAAATTGAAGTGCCATGCCTGAGTAAAACACGTTGAGCGTGTGTGAGACCGAAGTTTCCCCGTCGTAATTGTCGTTCTGCCCTGCGTGGCGGAAAATCCGTCGCAGAAAAATTCAACGAAAAGGTTATGAAGAAAAAAAAATAGAAGAGCATCAGGTAAATCGCGTTTAACGAAGTCGTGGTTAACACTTTTTCCAAATTGAGTCAACCTCGTTGGGGCTGATTTCAGCGTAACTGCTGATCTCGTTGTAACCAAAACAATTGCGTACCCCGAAGAGCATATAAGCATACCATGCATTGCTAGAAAACCCATAGCCAAATCGTGAGTTCTGATTGGTTGTATTTAACTTATGATAACAATTCAAATTTGGAGCACTGATAAGTGATAATTGATATCTCTATTTAACATTTTTAAAATGTTAAACGATCTGTTGAATTTGAATTTTGAATATATATATATGTTATGTAACTTCTCTATAAACTAAGTACATTAAAATAATCACAAATTCACAATACAAACATTTAATTTACATTTGTTTCCATTAAACCAAATTTTTCAAACATTCAAAGCATTGATCCATTGACGATGTAGTTAATCATTGATGAAGTATGAACAAGGACATCAGTTTTGTTGTTTTGAAATAAAAAAAAATTAATGAATGAGAAATATACTGTAATTATTATCAAAAAAATCATCGAGGAATGAGCATAGAAAAACAAATATTTTTGTAGAATAATGATACATAATTTATAATTATAATAATTATGGTTATTGTAAAACATTTTAACATTAATAATTCAATAAATATACCTAATTTTACTCAACCTTAATGAATGGATTCTTTTTTCTTGTAGACATAATTTTTATTTTTACTGTTGCCTGTATAGTTGCTGGGCAATCAGCATTTTTTGTTGTCATCTCTACTAGGCTTTTTAAATGCACTATGATGGCAAACAAATTTTTTTCTACAAACAATTTTCATTTGAATATCTATACGATACCATAAGGTGCTATTGTATATGTATAATAATTCATTACTTACGAAAACACTATTCTTGTCCGTTTGGAACACTAGATCGGAGATTCCAATGGGTATTATTTAACTTCCCAAACCCACTAACCCAGGTATTTATTTCACTTATTGATTTGGCATTACATCTTAATTCTACGCAAGTACCATGAGTTTTGGTAATATCATAGTCAAACGATACTAGGAAAATCATGTTTTCAAAATTCAAATTCAACAGATCGTTAATAATTTTAAAAATGTTAAATTGGTATATCAATTATCAATTATCAGTGCTCCAAATTTGAATTGTTATCATCAATTAAATACAACCAATCAAAGCTCACGAATTGGTTATGGGTCTCTAGCAATGTATGGTATGTTTATATGCCCCCGAGGAAAATAATTTATGCACGCGTTGTATCGGCTGCACTGCGTAATCACTATTGATGTTAAATACATTATAATAATTGGACGGTATGTAAGACTGGTCGATTATAATTGACAACAAACTCGATAAACTTTCCGCGATGGGAGGATGAATCTGCAGCAACGATACGAGACGTTAGGGACAAATCCAACAGACATTTTACCGATTGCATTCGTAACAATGTCAATCATTAACAGGGTTATTCCTATCCCTGGTGGTCCGAGCGTTTGTTTCGATATATTTTTATTTAATATGTTTATTACTGTATAATAATTGTTTTAAGGATCATTATATCGTTATCATATAATACTCGTCTGAAACGTACATTGTCAAATATTACGTTAGTATGTTCGCACGTATTGTTCGATTTAGTGTCAGTAGAAGGAAGTGTGGTAACTAAAAATTAATATTTCTTGGATCCAAAAGAAAAAAAAAATACAAACCACACAAGCTATTTTTAATAGCTTTAAAGTTTACGAAAACAATTGTTACATGTCATCGAAAAGAAATTATCATCACCTTTATTACAATAAAGCGTCGACTGTAGGTTAAAAGCCTACAAAGGTTGATGTCCTCCGGTCTGTGTACTTGTATTATAGTACTATGTATTCCAATTCTGTAATCGGTTCTACAAAAACTGGCTAAAAGTATAATAATAATAATAATAATAATAATAATAATAATAAATAATGATAATTTGTTCTCTAAATATCTGTTACGATAAATCATGTTTAGTTCCGTGAAAAAAAATGCGCCATTGACTTTTTTGCTTGTCATTATTTCGTTATCCGTTGACTTCGATAAGAATCGCGATGACGTGTTTCAGATTTTGACATTATGCTTGTGAGTATTGGTGTAATTACGTAAAGCGAAGTGAATTCGAAAATATTTAGCGGTTGAAGTGGGTTGCAATTAAACGTCTTTAGTTTTAAACATTTTAAATTGTAATTAATGAACGGTTCGAATAATAAATATTAAATGAATAAATAAAATTTAAAACAGTCGTTGTTACACAGTATAATTAGGTCTGTAATTATTTGAAAAACAAATCATTAAAAAAAAAAAAAAAATTCTACTACGAAAAACTTTGGTAACATCATTAAAATATACATTTGAATATTTGTGCGCGCAATTGTAACAGACGAATAATAATTCTCATAAATCTTTGCGATCGAAAATGTCGGTCAGAAAACTCCCTTCCACCATATTGACTGTATAGGCTGCAATAAATTATCCGAACATAATCTATTACAACAATAACATTTCAAAGTCCTCGTCTGTCAAAACAAAATATAAATGAAATAACGTTACCACGGTCGGGTTAGGCTTCACGCCGAATGCATGATGACTGTCGACATATAGTTAGTTAGTTAGATGTAGATCATATTCGACCATCGATACTAGAGAAGATCTCAATTGATTAGCCGATCGAAAATTTGGAAATCGCGTAAAATAAACAGAACTCGCTAGTTCTTATCCGTCAGGGGAATTCCGACTAATTTGACCATTTATGTACATATGAAAATACTCATTATATCCGAAAAATATGGGTATATGTGAATATATAATAAGTACAATGAACGAAATAAGTACTTTCCGTTTTATATCATCTGTATAATAATTTAAAATATGAAAAAAACATTACGTTCAGGGCAAGACAGTATGTTCAAATTTTAAGGCTAAATTAGTTTTTTATAATTACGATAACTAGTTAAATATTTTCGCGTAGAACATAATGTATATTTCCTTAAACGATTGAACGTTTTGCAAAAATCCTAGTTGGACTCGGTTTGGCGTTTTTTGTAGTTTTCTATCGAGTCCATTCTCGTTTTCAAATCGTAACCAGTAAACTCACCTATTGCAAAAAGGTTACGCTAAAGAACGAGTTTATTTTATAGCAGTTACGTTTAATCTATAATATGAAATATAATATTATTTAATGCATAAAGACCGTTCAATTAAAACAAATCAATTACGAAGCGGGTACATCGGTATCATTTCTAGACGACATATTTTCGTTCAGTAGAGGACAAAACATTTTACTACCACGAACAGTCGCAATTTAATAATATTTAAGAGTCTGTAAATCGCAATACGAAGTATTTTGAACAAAGGCTGGTTGGCCAATTAAAAAAATATAATGAGTATACGTGTAATGCGCATGCATGAAACACAATCTACTACAACGAATAATGAATATATAAATATGTTTACCTCGTACACGAATCGATAATTAATTACGTTTAATTTGTTCACTATGCAAATCGAACTTATACCCATGTTCATTGTATGATTTTGAATTAAACGGTACACGTAATTTATCAACAGATGAACCCAAAATATATCCGTTATATTTTTTCCCCCCTCAAACCGGTGTACATCAATTATAAACCATTAGATCCGCACGATCATCCGGACCATACACTCGATTTGCACGACGGGTTGAAAGTAGTGTATTGTTGCGTTGTTATTATTTCAGTACGCATTAGGTATTCCGAGTAAACAGACGAAAGAAAAATACGCAATTAAATCTTTGAAAGGAAAGTGTAATGCCGAATTACACAAACTACAGTTGGAGTAGGTAACATGTTAAAGTTTCTGACCGAACATTTTAATCTAGAACATAAATAATTTCAGACATGGATTGGAATTGCAATACACACTTTTGGTTCTAAAGTTTCATTGTAAGAAGGATTGATTTTATTTATTTATTTTTTGTCAATTAAAACGATACTCGATAATACAATGCATGCGGATTGACAGGGTGAATAATCAGAGCGTTACGCAACGTTCCTATTAAATTGTAAATATGTTCTGTGTATTTTTTTTTTTTAAATCACATTTTTTACTAAACAAGTATGATGTTATAACATGTTACGTCCCGGATGCGAGTACGAATAGGTGATATATGAGTATATTACGTAATTTGGCAAAATGTGAAAACAGTTGATAGCGGTAATTTAATAGTCGTTTTCTATATAATCAGTTTAGATAAGTGCAATTACACGATATGCCTGTATGTGTATGTATAAAGAATGCGTTGAAAAAACAAAATTATTATAACTATATAATGTATAGCATACATAGAGAAACAACGTAATGGGCCATCAAAAGAACATTACTTTTAAATATGACCCTGGTCGAAAGAAAAAAAAGTATCAAACAGATTACTATAAAACTTCATGTATTGTCTTTTATTGCATATATTCACTAGCATAGAAATCACGTCTTAAGGTTAAAGCTATACAATCGTCTAGGAGATAACTAAAAAAAAAAAAAAATCAAAAAAATAAAATAAAATACTATGATAACCGTTTTAAAAATTTGACTAAACATAGCCTTAATGTGTGCTCTGGTCTGCTTCTGTAACAGGTCATTTCAGTTCAATGTAAATAGTAAACGTTAAAATTCGACGATTTGAACTTCAATAATTTTCAATGAAAAGGTTTGAAGATTATTATAAATTTTTTATTGTTTGCGGTTAACTCTTATTTCGAGTCAATATCGTAAACATTATGTAAATGCATAATTTTTAAAAGGATTCCAGGCATGTCGAAGTTCATATCTTGTTAAAGCGATTAACGAACACTTAAAATTCCTTCTTTTTCATTATTATTTTACTTTATTTATTTTTTTATTTCCGAGACTGCTCAGGGATGAAATAGTAATATCATGCAAAATCCTAGACCACGTCTCAAGTACATACTTAAATAAGCGTATACATGTTGTAGATGGAAATATTATAATTTAATTTTCTCGAGATTTAAATCATTTTCATAGTGAAATAAAAAAAAAATTGTTTTAAAAGTACGTAACTCTTTTAAACTTAATCTTCTTCGATGTCGACAGTATTCATCCGAGACGCTTACGGTTTTTTGTTTAAAAAAGTGACTTACACATAATATCGCTTTATATTATATGTTGAAATATGGTCGTGCACGTCACCCGTACCCGATTGATTGCACTGCATATTATGATAATATTATTGGCGGAAGATAAATGTATTTTATGTTATGATTACCTGCCCTAAATATGTGAATAGCCTATCGTCGTGAAGACACGGTTTATTTTTATGGGTGGATCGTAAGTTTCCGCTCGAGAAATAGCAGGTAAAAATCGCCTAAAATTATGCACAAATCAGGATCCGAATTTTCAATAAGAAAAAAAAAACAAAATTACCGGACGTGAGTTCCGACACGAACAAAATCCATGCAGTACAGTACATTTAATTTTCTATACGAATCAAAACTTAAACAGAAGTGATAAATTAAATGTAGTCTTCAGATAAGTGTGATTATAATTTTTTTTTTTTATTTCATGAAAAAAAAAATTGTTGAATCCAATCTTTAATCGAATATTTGAATTTGAACATCGAGTGCATAAGTAACAATAAAAACACATTAACTGTTTGTAAAATTCTGAAAATAATGCTTAGAATTTGATCGCCAAGCACGGAAATCAATATTTGTAATAATATTCGAGTAGGAACTTATATACCCAAACACGTCTGAGCCCTGTACACTAACATATATCTCTGTTCGTGCAAAAATTTAGGAATAGTCGACCTAATAATCGCAAAATGATAAACCCTACAAGAAAAGAAAAAAAAATGTTAATAAAATTCACATTATTTTGCCTCATTCGAAGTTTCAAAAGCCCGATAAGGTGAATACCCAGAGTCGTGGAAATACTTCTTCGAGGCCTAATCGTCGTACGCCGAGGAGACACGACGGTCATTGATTATAAATTGTACGAAGGATACAGTTGTGACTCGAACATTCAAATATATCGACCGATACATATTTCGACCTCCGATTTTTTTTTTTTTTTTTTTTTTTCAAACAAATAATCTCCAAACGATAAACATTTGAGTAACGACAATATCGCGAATAGGTTGACGATACTGTAACCATTTACGTCGTCTCCCCCGCGCGATTATATGTCAATGACACATGGATGTTTGCGTTCCAGATCCAATACAGAAGTCCTGGGACAGCGAACGGTGTCCGTTGGATGTGAACGAAGAGTGTATTCAGCAGCTGTTTATCCTGCTATCGATTGCATAAGCCATGAACGGAGTCGACGGTTGCATTTGAAAATAATCAATTTTGTGGTGAGCTTTGAATGGCCCTCGAACGGTTTAGTCGACAAAATGAAACTTACCATTTTTTTTTTATTCGTAGCGTGTTTCGTCTTCTTTATTTTCCTTCACCTCTCCCCCTCCGTTCACCACTTGCATTATACCATCCAAGAGCAAATCCTTTCCGTACACCTCAGCGTGAATGTGCGTGTTTTTTTTTTTTTCTAAATCTCGACGTCTTGTACATAAAATGGTGACTCCGCGATGATCTCTAAACTTCAAACGACGTAAATCATCTCGATTCTAATACAAATTTCAAGGTATGCCTTATGATGGTTTAACATGTTTCCAATGCACAACATAACGATAGTGGATATTGTTACGGTAATCATTTTATTCTAAATTATTAATCGTAACGTGTCGTTTATAAATACAACTTGGTACTATATCGAATGGTTTCTGAACGTTTTACAGTGTGATCTAGCTCGTCTAATTCGGTTACGGTGTGGAGAAGTTAAAATCTTCACGGAGATAGTCATCCTGAAACGTTTTTAAAAGTAACTGTTAGTGCGAAACATCCTGGTTCGAAACGTATGCAAATCGTTTTCCAATCAATTTTATGAGCGCAATCGCTGTAAAACGTTGGTGCAAGCTTTTCTCTTGGTCATTTATGAGCCATTATCGTCGCACTCCAATATCATAAACATAGGTAAGTATTTATATTTACAAAATGCATTAAAAAAAAAAAAAAACTTACCAAAGAAATCGAAATGAAAAATTAAAAAAAAGATCTGAGAGCCAACGGTTTTCGTGACGGACATCTCTTAAAGATTTATCGAGCTCGATGTATTATGGGACGCCACGCTGTTTATTCGTTATTTGTCTTATTCGTTGTTTTTATTTTACACACATACATGTCTACATGATTAAATTATTACGCGCATCTCCCGTTACGTTGTACACGATCGATTTCGCGATCCATATACAGTTCATGAAGATCTAACGGGGAGACGAATATAAACAAGTGTATATACATATATATGCAACACTTCCGAATGAACACAAATCAAGTGCATAACATTAAATTATTTCGATTCCAGACATTAATTCGGCCTTGTAAGATCCCGGATCCGGTACCCGGCGCAAACAGAACAATATATCGAAAAAAGATTTTCGCCATGCGCGCGCACGTCCGTAGATATCAAAACGTACAACCGGAATCGGTTTTGCGTCACCGAGGGGTCCGGGCACTCAGTAAATCGTAATGTCGATCGCGCCGAGTAATATTACGCGTTTTCTCGTGTTCGGGGATCTATAAATATGTACGCGTGCGGGTATATATTCTTTTAATATATTCCAGATGACAATAGCGCGCTGCGACGGGACGAGAATGTTATCGGTAGGTACGTAAATAAATAAGACTCATTTTACTCCGAACTCCTGCATCAACATTTATGGTTATAAGGCATATTTTTCCTGTCATCCAGATGGCACATCTCACGCTGGCGCAACAATATATGTCAAATCCAATCTATCACATCATCCTCTAACTCCTTATATTTTTTCACATATTCAAGCCTCTGGGGTTTCAATTATAACACAAAACAATATATCTATAAATATATCTTCTATATATAGCTCCCTGATTTGGTATTAATGTAAGTCAATTTTCAGATTGTTTCTCAACCCTAGGTCATCGATTTATTCCAGGTGGAGATTTTAATGCTAAAAACCCAAAGTGAGGAACCATTCTCCCAACACTAAAGGTAGGATTTTACTGAACTGCATAACCAATAACAACCTATCAACATTTCCCCCCCCCAATCTTACTTATTGGCCTTCCCATAATAACAAACTACCCGACATCCTGGAATTTTTTGTTTACAATGTGTCTAGTAATATTCATAACACTATAAGCAACCTCTATGATCTTTTCTCCCATCACACACCTGCCTTACATGAAATTGGGTTAAGCCTTAGTATTTCAAAAAGAGAAACACCACAAAATTGTTATCCAAGACATTTTACACATCTCTTGGCACATATGCTAACGACACACTAATAACCGCCTCTCGCGAAAACCACGTTACAACCAGTAAAATAATTCAAAACCATTTAAATATGATTAACTTGTTGGCAAATAGATGGAAAATCAAAATAAACGAAACTAAATCTATTCAAGTAACTTTCTCATTACGAAATCTCAATTTTCCACCTGTTACGTTAAACAATCTAACACTTCCAATGGAAAATGAAATGAAATATCTTGGTTTAGTTCTAGATAAATGCCTAACCTGGAGCCCACACATAAAACATAAACTTAAAACTGTTAATTCTGGACTTAATATACTTAGATCACTCTTAAAATCCAAACTTTCCTTATCTAATAAACTTATTATATACAAATCAATAATTTGACCAGTTTGGACATACGGTATTCAGTTATGGGGAACTGCAAAACCATCCAATACCAAAACGCTTCAGGTGTTTCAATCCATCTACTTACAAGTAATAACATCTTCTCCTTGGTACATCACTAACAATAATCTTCACCAAGACCTAAAAATTCCTACACTCAATTAATTAGCAAAATTATATCACTTTAAATTTCACACCAACTTAAGCTCTCACAATAATCCGTTAATAAAACAACTATCCTCTACTTTACTTCAAGGTAATGTAAGTAAAAGACTCAAAAGGCAGTGGCCTAGAAACTTACTAAAATAAAATAAAAAGTTAAAAAAATTAACTAAATTTATAATTCTAACAATTCTTAAAATTGTACCCGGCCGGGTGGTACTGTTGAGTGCTTGCCCATAAATGTTAATCTCCTGTCATTAGTGGCGTACGTTCAATTTTGCTCTGGGGGGGGGTCAACAAAAATAATCGTTATCTTTTTTTTTTTCGTTGCACAGATAAATAAGATAAATAACTGCTATATATAGATATTATTTTATAAAACTTTTTTACCAATTTAAATTTTACTTTTACATTACAGTAAATTAATAGCTATTAGAATATAAAAACAGCATAGTTAACAAAACTTTTCAAACACCTATCAATATAATTATTTAATTATCATAATATTTTTATAGTTGTATATTATTTTTTTTTTTTTTTTGGCCCTAGGGGGGAGTTTAAACCCGGACCCTCCCTATGTACGCCACTGTCTGTCATTAACCATTTTTTTAACCATAAAATTTGCTTATTGTACTAATTGTGTATAGATTGTAAACTATTTTAATAAATATAAAAAAAAAAAAAAATCTTATCGTTAAACGATCCTAATAACCAGTGCAGTGAGTCTAATAGACATATATCCTAACTATGCGTTCGTACAAATCGAAATATTTTAAACACTTAAAAAATATATAAATATCGATTCAATTTTCGATATTCACACGTTCGGAAGAATGTACTCGTATGTTCTTTGAGACGTCATATGTAAAATGTATAAAATGGTATTTTGAGGTGTAAAACGAAATTTTTAATTAATTTTCATTAAGTATAAATTGAGCGATAAAACGTGTGCACGTTGTTAGAACTAGAAAATCACCTTAGACCTCAAAGCTTACGTGTTTATCGGACGGAAATTTACCTGAACAGTTTTTGAAGCTTAAGTCTAGAAACGTGTCGGTTTCGCTGAACAATATAAGGGACCGGACCACAACGTGTTGATAATATCTCGTAGGTACGTACATGAGGATATCTCGTCGGGTTTTGTTCGGCTGCAAGGCTTCCGCAAATTAGCTGAGGTTGAGCTATAGCCTAACGATATTCACTCTTGGACACTACGTTTCAAAGTTTCATTACACCAAGGTGCATATAAAAATAATAATAATAATCATAACAACAATAACGATAATCATTATTGTAATAATAATAATTAGTATTTTATATGCATTATAATATTTTAAAAATTGTCATGGTGACGAACATACCAGTAATATTTTACAAGATGCCATTACCGTGTCGCCCCACGAGCGTTTTCAGAGATTATTCCGCTAAATATAATTATTTATCACGATCGAAGGAAAAATCTGGAACGCACAAAATAATATTACAAACATTGTGGGTGTACTTAATTTTCCTGGCAGCAAAATTAATATATTAAATATGCGTTTATATAAGATTTAAACGCATGCATCTCCTAATAATTCGCATACTTGGAGAAAATGAAACGTTCCCGTCTAATAATATTATACATATTATATTTTCTTACACATTCCTGTAGTTTCAAAGCACTTTGCCCGGGGATATCTTTTTCGTGCCTCTTTAAAAACTATGGTTAAAATAATTAATTATATTCTCTCTCTCTCTCTCTCTCTCTCTTTGCCTCTTTTTTTTTTTTTTTTTAATACTCAGTAAGAGATTATCGTTATAGTTTTTTGATATTAAAAATTGAAACATTATGTGCAATAATATTTGATGTGATTTATTTCGCTCGATTAAGCATTATTAGTTTTAAAATTAAAAAGTATATACATATATTTGAAAAAGTATAATCCGATGTACTGATAATAATAATAATTATAGCTATTATTTTTTATTACAGTTTGTGTACATAAAATTTAATACGAATAATTAATCATATTAATTATATTAAACCATTACTAATAGTGTACGGTTTCCGCGTGTAAAAATGTCATCGTTGAACTGAAAAATATAATCCATACACTATTGCTTTGTCTGTCCCAAATGCAGTATTTGGACTTATTTAGATAGTTATTTATTCATCTATTATATTACCGAGATGAATATTTACTTGAATATATTACTAATCCTAAAAAATTCATTTAGATACATTTCGATTACCCGAATTAAGTGAAAAAATTTATCAATTATTATTATAATAAAATTATTGATTAGATAAACTTTTATTTAGATTTTAAATCAAAGATTATTCGATAAAAAACATGAATAATAGTTTATAAAACTAACCTAAAACAGTTTATAAAAAATGTATAAATAACGGTAATTTTTTTTCCACTGCATGCCGGTTGTAAGTGGCGTATATAGAGAGGGGTCTAGTGGGCTACAGCCTTCCTCCCCCCGAAATCTTTTAAAAAACTTAAAAATTATTTTAAACGTATGTTATATTTTAATGGTGCTTATGCTTAATTAGAATTTGCGTCCAACGTCAAATCGTTTTGGGACATTCTGTAAATGAAATGTAGATAAGTACCTACTGTGTCTTGTTAGAAATTCTTAGATAGCAGTGGTAATTTAACTCTGTCCATAGTAGCCCCTCCCGAAAATATTTTCTGTATACGCCACTGCCGGTGGGCATAATGTTTATTGAACTCGTACTTAAATAAATGTACGATTCTAAAATCGATACTTACAGCTATCGGCTTATTAATAATCAACCATATTCGCCTTATGAGTTATGGAAAATCATAAAATGAATGTCAAGCAGTAAATATTTAATTTATATTTTACCAATTTATAATTATAATTATGACGAAATTGCTAAACGATAATTGTTATTATTATAATACTATTAATGTTAATGTTTAATTTATAAAATATGTTAACTATTTTTATGTGTTCTTTATTTTATTAATAAATAATAATTTAAAAATTATTAAATATATAATCTGTGTTTGAGATATATAAATTTGCTATAATACTGTAAGGCAAAAACAAATAAAATAATAATAATAATATAAAATAAATAGAATGTTGCACTCATTTAAAAACCTATTTATCAAGATGAATATAATTTAATTTCTGCGTTATCATTATCTAGATACATTAAAATTGTATTATCTATATATTTATCCAGGTAAAAAATAATTTTTCTAATCCCAATACTGACCATATGTGTTTCAGGGCATTTCTTTGTAATGTTTCTCGATGATGGATTGAAGTGTGTATTATTTCTCCAATTAAATGTATTAACCGATATAGATTATTAAAACGACACAATAAACAGATTTATTTATAAACGTGGCAGTCTAAAAAGTTGGTAATTTAAATAATACGATTAAAGTTCTTTCAAAATTTATTTTCTTATTTCTTTTAATTTTTTTCTTTCTTCTTAAATATTTTTTGTTGCATTCATTATCTTAATTAATATTAATGAACTAACCTTGCAGAGAGATTTGATGCACTAATATTTAATATTATTTATTTTCTCTGTTAAATAATGTTTCACTCGAATTTTGTTTCCAGAAATGTTATGTAATGCAAAGTTAAAAATATTATAAAAACAATTATTATATATTACAATTGTTCATTAATAACGAGTCGAGAGTCGCCATCAAAATTATCAAACCTTTTATTTGCAAATCTTTTACGAACTGAATGAAATAACACTGTTATTTTCCATTTAGTACATAATTCTTTCGATTTATTCAATATATTATCATAATTATTCCTTAACCAATAGATTTGACAGATTGATTGATTCATAACTGTTGAAGCCACCTAAATGGAAAAATGAATTCCTTGTAATAATTTTTGATGTAAAATTTAAGATTCTCAGAATATATCTAAGTATAAATCTCAGTACCTATAATTTACAACTAATTTGTAAAATATTTGTTTTATTTTTTTAATTAAAATTTAAAAATATATATTCAATAAATATACGTACCTTTTGAGCTACCATTCTTCTTTATAATTTGATTTTATAGATCATTTTCAACCGCAGCCGAAATGGATATATCAAAAAAAATTATTAATAAATTACTTTCTAATAATATAATTTGAATTTTTTTTTTTTTTTTTTTAAATATTGATGTAATACTAAATAATTTACAAAATTAATAATGTAGATATAATTTACAAATATTAACCCGATTTTTTTAATCGGTAATTTCATGAAATTCGCTGCATTATTATTTTCGTTCTGTTGTTTTATTTTATTTTTTGTGCTTATCCCAATCAACGTATATGTAAACGTTTTGACATTTTTAATAAATTTAAAATACTATTCAAAAATTAAAACATTATACCAGAAAAGTAATCCCTTAAAATCGCTTTCATTGTAAAAAAAAAAAAAAATAAAACAATAAGATAATTAATTCGTACAAGGTACACTATTATACTAAATATATATTTTATAAGTAAACCACAGAAATATGAATAATGTACAACTGCCAACAAGGAAATGTCAAATCTATGGTTTTCGGATGTTCCGATGGACCCATACCTCACGTATAAAAATTAAAAACCCTGAAGAGAACATCAATAATATAAATATAAATATAAAATAATATTAATAATATAAATTTTTATAAACCATTAAACGTGTTTTTGGCGGTTTATCGCCTGATAGCGTAAACCGTAGAACACGGAATCGCAATTATTCTCTGCTATTTCTGTTCTAAGAATTAGTATTACCATAGGATTGTAAATACTTTAGTAATATAATAGTATTTATAATCAATGGTGTTAAATTTGGTCATTGGCAACGAGTTAATAGTTGGGTATGTTAATTGAGTTAATTGATTATAAATATTTTAAGAATATGATAAATCTGTTTTTTATATTTATCATTTTACTTCAGTAAAAATGTCCATAACCAAAGCTATAATAATACATCATGTGGGTCTTCGTGGGGGCCTATCACGGTTTGGGGCCGATGTTCAATACACACCTTGCACACTCGGTAGTTGCAGCGTTGATCGTCGGTATTATTTAACAATCCCGGATGGCAAATAAGCCTACATCATGCAAAAGTTTTTTGACTCGTAAATTATAAGTATTTTATTTGATTATGAAACTTTGAAACGCAAACTGACAGAGTTGTTATAGGTACTGAACCGAAGGAAAAATCAGAGCACCTGGTGGATGTGCTGAAGTGACGTTTAAAACAAATATATATATAGAGTGAGGAATTGCGAAAGTGTGAGAAAAAGAGAGAGAGAGAGAGAGAGAGAGAGAGAGATAACTATGAAATATAATGTAATTGATTTGTTTTCAAACAACATTGTTTCTCACTATCGTATAACTTTTGTTATTTTTGGTGTAACAATTTAAGATTATTTCACATAAAATACTTCGATTTGTAGACTAAGTCTGTAACACCGAAACCGCAGTTATGTTTCGTGAGATAATTCTGCTTGGGCTGCTGTACACAAACCTACACTAACGACTAACATCATCGATAAGACCGAAGTAGCAGAAACAAATAGTTATATTAAATGTTCTGGCGCGTATCGATAGTAATTTATACAACTACGTACTTTACGCGTTATCGATATATATATATATGTTTGTATTAAGACCATTTGTTCGCTTGCGTAACAATAAACGGCGAAATTTCGTTTTCAGCGAACAATATAAAGGGTAATCGATCAACATTTTACGGTCGAATGTTGCATAGTTTTTCATAGTTTTCAATTATATCTCACGCAGCAAATCAAAAAATATAATCCAAAAGTTAATTTTGCCGTCTGCGTCCAATTTTTCTATCAAAATTATTGTTGCGTAAAACGTTCGGTGAATACTTACTGGTTGCTCGGAATAGATATTTAATAAATTTAACATATTATCGTTTTAAACAAGCCGTTTTACTCGAAATCTAAAACTGACATATCTTATTCGCTGCGTAGCGAACGACGGAAAAAACATCGCGGTGTGCCCACTACGTTTATGCAGAGCTCGCCATTGATACGCAAGCACGTGTAAATATTATACATTTTTTTTTCCTCTCGGTGCGATCGAAATAGTTTATTGGTATAAGAGAATAAAACGAATAGTTCGTAAGGCGAACCGAACGAATAATACTACATTCGTGTACAGTTGGACTTGTGGACGATGCTCATTGTGTGGAGTGTTACGTATAACCGTATAACTTACAGTTTTATAATGACCCAAAGCGATATCGAGTAGTTGAAAACAGATGGTTAATGCCATGTTCAACACGGCAAGTGGAAGAAAAGTATACAGTCAAATAAAAAGCGATCCGATTCAGTTTAACTGTGAGCGATTTAGATCTTTGTCTTCTAACTACTAATGGCCGATTATACGTAGTCCATTGCCATAGGCGTAACTTGGAAATTTATTAGGGAGGCGGGGCAAAAATATAATTACATATCCAACTAAAAGGGTGTCCGATGTTACATCTAATTTAAATAGGCTTACCTAACTTTAATAGCTACATATTATTATATAAAATGATTGATTTTCTAACATTAAGTCTGATAAGCGAAAATTTCAAGTTAAGATTTAAAAAAAAAAATAATGTTATAGTAATAGCTATAACCAGCTGTTATGTACTTATTTTAAAACAAGATATGTTAAATATTTGAGACGGCACTGCCCCTCTTAGTTTATTCTAGGGAGGCAATTGCCCTCCCTCGCCCCTCCCCCAGTTTACGCCTATATCCATTGCTGTACCAAGCGTGATTGTACCACCAGCATTAGTTCTGGAATGATTACGCTTCGGAATATACATATCTGTTCTACACACAATTTTATTTAAATAATAATAGCCGGTCTCCGCATTAAACCGTTTTCGCCGTGTATTATTTAATATCATCATCATAATGTTGTTACAGTTAACACGATTATACTAATTAACTTTTTGGTCCTTGAAATCGTGTACATAATAATAAAACGGACCAAATTAACAAATGTTTATAAAAACCTTTTTTATCCGAACGGTTTTCTTCATTTATATTTATTATCTTTTTATTTTATTTTTTTTTATTTTTAGGCGGAAAAAACGGATTTCGTGTTTTAAAGTGCAAGAATCTACATAATCTGCAGAGATGCTCATATATTTTGTTACCGCTGATGAATGTTATCGCACTATTTCTTCTTGTTAAACGTTTAATCCGAAAACGTGTAAAATCATCGTAGGCGCACAAAATAATCATAATACAATCGATAACTTTCATAACGTTTTTCGTTATCCGTACCGAACACGCGGGATCGAAACATTTGCGTTTAATTTATCGTCCGGTTAACTACGTATTAATCGACGAGCGAAAATTATTTGACCACGTGCATTGGCGTATGCAGTTGCGTGTGCAATTACACTAGTTCACATTTCGAATCATAACGAGAGCCGATCGTCTGAATCGAAATTAATGGAAAAACGATTATGCGCAGCAATGATTAACCACAATCGTTACCGATATTTATTCGACAACGCATTCGATGCATTTCAGGTAGGTACTTATACTTATGCAAATATTGTTATTCCGAATAAATTATTTCGCGCCGTATTTGATCAAGTGATTAGGTAAATGATGTCGGTTCGGTATTCGGGAGCAGAGCTTAAGATGTATCCAATTGAAAAGCGATGAATAATTTTGTTGCGTTATTATTAAGCAAAAAGGATGTAAAACGTGTTTGGAGTAAACATCTTTTACTATTCGCTTGTCTCGTTGTTAATCACATTAAAAACGTTTTTAGGAACGTGCGCGCGCGCGCGGAATAAACTGTTCAACTCCTTGAAAGCTTTCGGGTCGGAATGCGTATAAATAATTTAACCATCCATATTTACACAAATCGAGAAGTAAAGATTTCAATCAAAGAAAGTAGGTACGACTTTTCGTTTATCTACAGTGCAATGCACGGCAACGTAGTGTGCTTCGCCGTTGGCTTATTAAATATTGAGGCACTAATGGAAAAGAATGATTCAGGTCCGGCGATGCGTATAGAAATAAATGGAAAAAATTAAACAACGGAAAGAAGAAAAGTGTAGTGTGTATTCAGTAATGCACGTGAGTATATTAATAAAATACATTAAACAAAATAGTGAATAGTTTATGACGGTTTTTGGTCACAACTTGGTTGATGTTGAACACTGCGGTTGATAACTGTTTTGCCGATGTTTTGCGTCGCGATATCGTACGGCGACGCCGTAACTCCTCCGCAAGCAACGTGCCCATTTTATAAAATATCACCAAAACTCCGCACACAAGTATTTTTTTTTTTTTTTTCAGCACGACTCCACAAATAAGATTTACAATGAAAATAATATTAAATAGGCACTGCAGATTTCACGGCGCATACATCGACAAATAAGGTCTGAGAATCACGAATAAAATTTAAATTTGAGTCACACAAAAATATAATAGTTATAACAATATGATTTAATTGGTCGTTTGCTACGATGAAACATTGGCTTTTAATAGTGATCGGATAGTATTGCAAATGTATTCGTGTACACGTTTCGAATTCGTTCACGAGAAACGCTATCTCTACTCAACTTTGTGTCGTTCCGTGTTCACATGACTTGGACATTATTGGCTATTTCAAGTTTTATTAATTTTTAGGGACGATCGGCAACGCAATCGTTAAATTTTTCCATTAATAATTGTTTCTCGAACGAATGGTTTCGGTGTCCGATATTTTCATGTGACCCCGACTCTCGCGAAATATTATTGTCAATGCCAATCAATACTGAGATTTTAAACCACACTGTAATACCAGTAGTCGCACTACAAAATGTTCTGATAACTGAATTTATCATGTAAACGTTTGCACTGCAGATAGGTATTTTTATATTATTTACTAAATTTTTGTTATCAATATTCATTTTGCGTTGATTTTATCTCATTTGGACTTCCGCAGTTAACAATATTTTTATGCATGCGGCGAGCTACGGTGCGACATATCGTGGATATTATGTTTCGGGAACAAAGCGTACGTTCGTAAACGGTCATCGGATTGAAACGCATTTCGTCGGACCAACAAAACTCATTAGTGTTTTTTTTTTTTTCCAGCGCATTGTGAACACAGGACTTACTATACACAATGATGTACCAATCATATGATATTATGACGTTGTGATTTTATTTTACTTTGTACATAACACCGTTGTAAAACGAATACTATTGGCAGTGAGTACCAGCTCGATAACGCATTGATATTCGTCGGAATCAGTCGGAAAGGAACGTCAAATTTAAATTTTTATCTGCATTAAAAAAAAAATAAAAAAAATATTTTGAAACGTAAATGTCGTTCACGGACCAATACAACGACCTGTAGCACAATGCGTAAACGTCCACGCACGTGAAAAGCGTATCGACGTAATAGCGCTTGACGAATATAAATCTTAAATCAGTTTGTTTATATTTTCGAACCCCATTTCTCGGACGCGTGCGATACGGTATTGCCGCACGAAAGCTTATACGAATCGGAGCTTAAAGTGGTGGGGACGTGAAGGGATTCAGTCTCCCTACCTTTCACAGCGCTTATAAAGCGTTCCCTTTAACTTTTATCCGAAAAGTTTACTGAAACGCTCAACCGTTTGTCAAAAAATAATCGTTCACAACAAAACAGTTGAAAAATTAGTTTTGCAATCCATTTGATGCCAATATGTATCGACAGTGTTCTGGATAAAAACTAACTCAAATTAAACATAAATTATAAATTATACACTTAAGTGTATACGTTTTTGTTAATTTTATCAAAAGATATTAACAATCTGTTATTGAAAAAATAAGTTAGTAATTTACTGTTTTATACGTTTTTAGAGCACATGAATGGTTTGTAGGGAAAATTGTTCACCGACTCATCTTAGGACACATGTACCTATTTATAATTAATTGCCAGGTAATTGTATGGAAACACATGGAACACTGAGAACAATATGTGAATCAGAGTCCCCTCACTTTCTTTTTCTATCACTTTAAACCCTGTTGCGTATCGTGTACGAATAATAACAACCACGACGGAAACATTTGAAGGATTACAGGGAAAAATGATCACAATTAAAAAAAAAAAAAGAAAAAATTAGATAATATATTGTCATGTTATTTTCCTAACGAATCTACGTGTGAATCGAGTAATGAAAAATAGATCATGGTCAATGACATTTTTTTGAATTAGTATGTAATCGATCTTTTGGTTTTTTTTTTTTTGAGTTCTAAAAGCTTAAAATTGCAATACTGAACATTTTAAGAATATTGACTATTATCATTTTTCCCCGTAATCCTTGATTTGTTTTGGGAAATCGAATTCGGTACGGAGCCGGTATACAGATGGGTTTATCATGATAAATGCGAACGACGTGATACTTAAATTTATCATCAAAGATATTACGATTTTCGTGAACCATGATCTGGCGTGGGCCGCGCATCGCACCGAAACGAAGGTCCAACGCGAACGATAAAGGTCGATTCCCACGGGCGATTGTAAACTCGGCCCGAGGAAAAAAAGTTTTCAAAAGGTTAATTGTAAACTCGGCCCGGGGTTTTTGCAGGTAAAAAATAATTTAGGTGTAAACTCGACCCGGATAAAAATGTACACTTGTATAATTTTCTTATAATATTTTTGAGAACCGTTTAGCATTACCCAGATGACACCATGAGGAGGCATTGTATATATTCCTTTTAACATACTGAATATCACTTACTTGTTGATCTTGCGCGTCAGGTGCATTGTTTACAAAAAATTTTGTTTGGCCTACTGCAGATATCCTCAGTGCCTTTGCGTTTGGCCACGGTGGTAACGTATTGTCGTTGTAGTACTTGGTCCCTGATAGAATCATGCAGATGATCATCATTTTTCTCCGTAATATCATTATTTATTCCAAACGTTTTTAAAAAAGCTGTACATTCGCGGTTTATACATCACCATTTTATTTCACCTGCAAATATTATCGTGCCGATATTACAACTGACTTTTTTAATTACTTGAAATTTCTGGGCTGAGTTTACAATATACCTACTTTATTACCTAAAATTTTCGGGGCCGAATTTACAACAAAAAAGGTAATCGCGGGCTCAGTTTACATTCGCCCATTCCCACTGGTCCGGGCCTGGTCCGAGTTTACAATTTCATTTTATTTACAACTTACGGTTTCACGTCGGTCATCAGTCGCTGTCAAAATAAAAATCACGTGTTTGTCTTTCTTGTTTAACTGTGAACATTTTAGACAGAATTTAACATAATTTTATAATATTAATTTAATTGTAAAATTAATAATCAAAGCATATAATATTTTAACTAAGTACTAAATTTATAATATGATAAGTAAAGATCGCTATGCATGTTTCGCATTTCATGTTTTTTGTTTCATAGTATAAATTATGGTTCGTGTCCTTTGATTTCGTCAATTTTACCACCTCGTTCGCAAAACTCGGAGAAACAGTTTTCACGAAGAAGATGTACACACTATTCACGAAACTCAACGAAAACGTGAAAACACGAAACGTGAAACGTGCATAGTGCGGAACGACCTTAATAATCATCAATATAATGGTTCATAATTAATGTTTAACAGTTTATTTTTATATAAAACCTAGCCTACTACCATTTTCCAGTCGTTTCAGATCCGGACTGAACACGTACGGGAACCCGAAAAGAGAATCTTCACTTAATTAAAATTTTTGCGACCTGCTGGTTGAGTGATGTCGTTGACCTACAGGTAAGACCATTTTGGTCGGCGATTAATATGATTAAAATGTTATTGAAGGCGGACTAATTTTTGACGTGGATAGATGGAATCGGGGGCCGAATGTCACGATAAGTGTGAGACAGGTTCACTGTATCATCCTTGAGGTTGTTTAAAGACATAGTCAAGTCCGGATTAATAATGTAATTAAAGGGTTTGCTTATCAAAAAGAAAGAAAAAATTATTTGTATAAATAATATTTTTATTTTTTGTATTAAAAAAATCAAGAAATGAATTTATAAATTACAATATAATTTTTTGTTTGTCTCTGAAATATATTTATGTGTGGGTAATCAATATTTTTATTATGTTTATGGGCCCCTAAAATTGTTTGGCCCCGGGACCCAAATCATCATAATCCGGGCTCGAACATAGTTTTTGCTCCGTCGTCGTTGTCATCAATGGCGAGTGTGGCAAAACGGTTTGGCGAAACGTAGAATTTGGGTTATTTGTCGTTCGTTGTAAATGACGAGGTCGACCGATTTCGTTTTTTGGGTTTCGACGGACGCGGCAAGTCGGGACCGGTACTCGGTGCGTTATTCATCTTTATGATGTTGTTAAAAGTCGGAACCGGTAGTCAATAACGGCCGCAATAAACTATCAATGAAAATTACTACTTATTATCGCGTACCGATAACGGAACAAACATGATACTATGTGATGTACGCGCGTTAGTGATTATTGTTATGGCCGAGCTGTAAATATACAATATTATACGCAATATCGCAACATTGTGCGAGGGAATGATACGACGACGACGAACAGCTGAAGCGAGTTCGAAAAGCCTGGGAGTACATCAAAGCGGGATCACGTAACTTTTCCATTAAAATTAACGAGTTTGCGCAGTTGGCAGGGTGATGGCGAGACGAACCCCGAAGGTCACGTTGACATTAGGGTGATTAAAGATTTAATTTAAATACGTACGCGTACGGTTCCGGAAAAACGATTGTGGACGCATGGGACTGTTGCAGTACGCGTACACAATTATCGGGCGATTATGTTCGGTGTGTCCGACGTGTCGTCAGAGCATATATTTACATCATAAAAAGTACGTGGCACTTGTGCCCCCTCCCCCCCAGTGATAACTGAATGCTGCGCGGTGGTGGATGATCGTGCCGCTGACCGACACTGATTGTCATGGCTGTAGTTGATTTTGCCTCTTTGTTCCTCTGCTAGACAATTTTGTTGAACTGTCAACCAATGAAAATTTCTTAAAATATGGTCCGGCGCGTCGTGGTAGCCAAGTGACTTGGTTGACTTTTCACGCGTTCCGGTTACCAAGTTGTATGTTTTCTCGGGGTTCGGTTTGCGGGTCGAAACCTGGTTTAATTTTTTCTCGTTCTCATGATAAGGTACACCGTAACGTTGTTGGCGCGAGAACGGTTCCAACGAGTGTTTTCCAAAGCTTTAGAACCGTTTCTTTTGCATGAAATGCAAGTACCGAAGTTTGTTTATGACTAAATTAATTTAATTTTATAGTTATCACATACTAGCTGACTACCCTGCTTCGCCCGTGTACGGTTTTTGTAAGTAATCGTATCATATCTGTTTAATTTAACTAATTTTTTAGTTAAAAATTATTATTTTTTTACATTTTTTTTCTCCACCCGTGAAATTAGTATTTTTAAAATAATAATAAACAATTTTTTCAAAACATTTTTGAGGGTCTCTAATATTATGATAACATTTTATAAATAGTGATAAATAAAATGATTTATGTAACGTTTTTATTGAAAATCCTAAACTTTTATCAATTGTAATTCTCAACAATCATTATCATGATGATATTTATAAAAATACCTCACTAATTATTTTATATATTAGCAACTCTAAAAAGATTGCTGGTTTCTCCTTAGGGGGTCGCGACCTTCAATTTGAGAATTACTGGTCAAAAATGTTTTTCTAGTTATTTTGTCGGTGTTATTATTACTCTTTTACACGACCACTCAATATTTTTTTACGGAAAATTTTTTATATCTGGATAAACATTATTTATTGGATCATTTAAGATATGGACTTGAGTCTACCATAGGTTTATGGTATTTAAGTTACCAATAACATCCGGTTAAGGCCATTGCAAATGGTCGATTATTTCAACCAAAACATACATATATTTTGTCAATCCTACCGATCGACAGAATAATGCCATAATGCGACTTTTGAAAACTGTTTTAAATTTTTCAATACGTGTACTTGAGATTGATCAGTCCAATTTTTCAAATTTTGATCTTAAAACCTAGAAATTTAGTTTGAATATTTTAAAATTTACAAAATTTTAAATGTTACCTATCGAAACATTATTATTTTATTTGCGTTATTGCGATAACGATGCGACCATCGTATATGAAAGAGTGACGATACAGAGCCGCACTAATACTAATGATCATTTACAACGCACGCGTATTTACGGTTCGTACGCACTAATATAACTGCCTATATTGAACCCCTTAAAAATGGTCCTTTTGCAATGCCGTTAATTCAATAAACGTCCGATAATATCGACCGTATCAATCATTCAGCCAAAAGATAAAACGTTCTTAATAATCGTTTGATAGCCGATTATCGTACTCAAATTATCATTTAATTAAATTTGGGCAACTTTGGAAATAGAAAATTTAATATCAATCGTGTTACCAATATAACGTTCGTATTTTTCCGGAAAATACGAAGATCCCACCTAGTGATGGGCACTACCGATTAATTTTGACTATCGAAAGTTTAATAAAACACGGAGTGCTTACTCAAACGGAAGATAGTATAAATTATTCAATATTTTTCAAAATATCTATTGAACTTTTGAACCTGATGAGCACTACCGACTAGTTTTGGCTATCAAAAGTTAAGTTAGGTTACACACAATTCATTTTAGAAATGTATCGAGTATTATTTTATGCATGAATAGATAGTTCTATCGAGTATTTTATTGCATGAATATTGAATAGATAGTTGGTGAAAAACGGATTAAGCTATTCTGTAGTTATAAATTACCTAGATACTAAATAAAACAATAAAATTAGTAGTAAAAATGGTTAGTTCAATGTACAATCTTAGTTCCATTTTTTCCCAGAAAATATGTTTTATTTCAAATTTAGACCACTTCGAAAAATCTAGTAGGCTGAAAAGGAACACTCTATTACGTGTATATAACCATAAACTTCCTTCCTCCACTAGTAATATAAAATATTGTGTGTAGGAATGGTTAATAAAAAATATTAATAAGAACAGTGATCTTCCGGAGATAAAATTCAAACCAGTTGAATATTGTTCCAATAACAAAAAAGTATTTAAAACGTAAAATCTTTTAGTGAATTACTAGACGTAACAGAAAAAAACAAGCATTCAAAACTATCGAGCATCAACGGGTTTTATACTTACTGATCTACTTGCTTAGATACAACGGTAACAGTTGATTGTTTCGAACCATTATCGTTTGTTTCGATGGTCAGTAGTTGATTGTTTCGATAGTTTAAAACAATTGAGTTAATCGGTTACACAACCGAGAGAATAGATAGTTTAAACTGCCGAATAGTTCGACGGTTTTCACTCGGTAGTGCCCATCACTAATCCCACCCTCAACCAACCCGCGATACTTATATTACGTCACGGCCCGTGCAGGTCTCTAGTACGATCGAAAACCGTAACGTTTGAGAAGCATTAAATTATATCTCTGGCGAAACATACAACGGCTGCACTGCAGTTATTGTTGCTGATCTTCGACGCGAACGGTCGCGAACATGAGTAATATGTTCTACCATGTATACAATACGTATGATATAATTTAATTAATCACTGTAATCTATCGCATCATTCAAATCCATGTTATTCAAACACGAGTATGTCCATCGGACCATAATCATGTGTATTATTCATTCAACTATGTGAATGTTATCATTTTACCGTTGCAATATTAATTGTATTCAACTGTACTGGACGTATACCATTACTATGAATATCCAAATAGACATAAATAGCGGTGTACTATAAATTATTAATATTATTATTATTTTTTTTTTTTTTTGTATATACACTAACAGCCATAAGTAATCACATGTACAATTCTCAATCGATATTGGATATCATTCAAGGAAAAGCGTGTTGTTTTTTGTTTTTGAAAACCGATTACAAGTCTTGAAAACCGTGGAACGGAATAGACGGAGAATTTTCTACTGCGACGCAGACGGTAACAAGGGTAAGGGTTTAATATACAGCTATTACGCGTCGTATTTTCTACACTTCCTCTCGAAGGGAATGCTAATGGAACGGTCCAGCGCCCAACCATTGTAGCTTGGACCGATTGGCTAGGTTTTATCGCAAACACTTGTTCGTAAACATAAAAAGTGTATTGTACACACCCGTAATACGTTTGCAAACTTGTGATCGTGCCAGGCACAGCGTTTCCAACGGTATCGATGTATGAATCATGCGCAAGAGCAGAAAGTCGACCAAATCGATAACATCTGCTTCTCCTAGACGTATGTTTAGAAATTTGGCACCGGGGTTGCCGTCCTCGCCCCACCCATAAAAACGTGCATCACAACAGACGTTGTGCATTTGGATTCCGATTGAAACAAGTAGTGTACGTTGTTTTTACCGTGATGTGTACGTGTTTTTATTATATTTTTTCTGTCCGTGTACACGATTCCGATCAGGAGTGCTCCGAATATCGTCGAATAAAAATTAAAATGTGTAAAACATTTGTTCTGGTCGGTAATTCTGGTGAATCGTTTTTAACAAATGTATGTATTTACGTCTACCAGATGATGTGTGTTTTTTTTTCCAACGTCGTGACGCAACGTAACAAGTCCAATTATCCAATCGAAGCGCGTTATCACTGCGATACTGCGAACGCAGGGCCGTAGGAATGCCCTGGCAAAAGGGCGTGGGCCAAGGGCGCAGTTACACCAAGGGCGCGTTTTTTGTATGATCAATTTAAATAAATAAAAATGCATTGCTTATTCGAAATTGTTTGCGTATAAATATTTTTTAATTTTAATGTTTTTGACTTTAGTGGGTTGATGTGTTGGGGTGCAGCGCGGTAGAGGCGCAAATTGAACCAACAAATTGGGTGACTAGGACCAAAAAATAAAAAATGTAAAAGAAACGTGAATTATTTTAAAAGCTATTTGTAGCTATTCGCGAGTGTTTATTTGAAGGAAGGTAATCCTCCAATATTGTAAAAATGTTGAGGCGCAAATTTACTTTTTCCAGAGGCGCTACCGACTCTAGCTACGGTCCTGTGCGAACTTAATAGATTTCCGAACCGTTCTCTTGCGGAAAACGTGCTCATCGGGGGTTTTTGTGCGACAAGAGCGCGTTGCCGAGGTCTTGGAATATTGTTTACGAACAAAAAAAAAAAAATGTTGTGCACCAATTTCCATTGTTATTCGTTAACAGAAAACCGGCCTTGTAAAACAATGCCACCAGAAACGATCGCAACCGCTCCGTTACCCCTTCCCGAGCACGTCACCGCCGAGGACTCTTCTGCAAATCGATATCGGTGTGTGCGCCTGACGTATTGACGTCCATCGTGTGGTTTTCTCGAAAAGCGATTGTATCGGACGACGCGTTTCCCGTCTATTATTTTCACGTGATTTCGCACGCTCACGGAGAGGTTGTGGAAAACGCGCGCTTTTCTAAAACCATCCTTAATACAGTCATGGGGGGTCCGGAACAGAACAGCGTTCGATCGTTGTTAAAATAATTACATTGGCACGTCGTCTTGCGCTTTGATTCTCGCGATCGCTGAAAGAACGAAAAACCGAAATCGAAAACACGGCAGAAACCAAGTAGACGTACTCACGCCGATCGGATCTGCGGCGTGTTTACGTGGCCAGGGGGCAGTGCTGGGGAATGGGGGGGGGGGGGGGGGCTATAGCCTCGGGCCGCCAGTTGAAAGGACCCACGATGTGCTGCCAATTTTTTTTTCATCGAATAAATATGCAAAAAAAAAATAAAATTTTACTATAATTTTCAATAATACACAAATTAACTAAACTTATTGCAATTAATATTTGTCACAAATAACTAAATCTGAAGAAAAAATAAAATCGTTTTTCGTAGAAGGATGTCACTAAAAAAAAGTAATAGCCCCCACATATTCTGACTATAATTCGGCTCAGGAATGGGGAGGGTCTGCTACGTATGAGGGTTGTTTTGCGTATCGCGCGGAAGGTTTATGGAAACACATTGTTACGCGCGAACAATTTTTCGAGATAAACGAACGTTCGAAACGCGGTGATTCCTCGGACGAAAGTTTTCCTACGGTCAGCCGATACCTCGTGTCGTACGGAAACAGACGTGATCGCGTGTCCAACATGATTTCTTCGCACGATTTCCAACCGCATTAATCGACCGTTTCGGTCGACCGGCGAACGACGATTCGTAACTTCGACTCGTGCCCTTTGTTTTGTGACTTTCAACGATTATTGCGTTGTACGATGTGCAGCGCAAGTTAATATTTTAACATCCTTCGCCTCACGTCCTGGGTACGCTACTGCTTCCGCTCCACGGGTGTTGTACCCAGTGGCGTATTTATGGGGGAAGGGGTTTCCACCCCCTCCAGATAATTTAAAGTCCTTAAATTTTTAAATTTCGATAAATTTGAAGCTTTTTCTTTTATTTATGGTCTTTTATTAGAAAATACGTACCTACTGGATGACAGTGGTTTTGTAGTGCTAACGAAATAATCTTTTTCTCCTTTTTGGATTCTGTTTTTGATAAGTCTTTACATTTATCGGTACGTACGTACTTAAATTTTGAAATCAAAAGAGAACGGAATCGGTTTACCTACAGTTATCATACTTTCATCCCATTATTATGTAAATTTTTCGGTTAAAAATCAGAAATTGTTATTGCAACAACCACGACAGTTTGTGTACGGATGCAAGCAATCAAAATTTAATAACGCTTAATTAAATTAACGCCCTTTAATTTCATGTAAATGAAGTATAACTAGAATTGAGAACCAAATGGAATACTTTTTGTCTTTAAAAATATTTAGTTGCACAAAATGCGACGTAAATACGTAACGAGAACAAATTAAAGTAGAAAAAAAATGAGATGAGATTTTAATATTTTATGCGTGTTAAAGCTCGTTTGTAGAGCTACAACATTTGAAATGGGAATATAATAACTTTACTCTTTTTTTTTTTTTTTCAAGAAAATTAACTGTTAAAAAATTAAAACTACATCTCTCCGTGCTCATTGTGCCTATCTATCTGTACGATTTAAAATTAAACAATCAACGTACAATAATATAGATATAAAAAAAAATAAAAAATGGAATAATTAAAAAAAATGTTTATCAATATTTGAATATTTTTCCATCGCCATGTTGCTGAAATGTAATCGACGCATTGTGCTTTTAAATTTATTAGATAATTTGGCTACAAGATAACAAGAAGTTTGGTACGAGGAGACCAATGACAACAAGCGGTAATGAGATGAGTGAAGTCGAGAACTTTAAATAATTAGGATCATTTGTACAGAAAGACGAGGGCTTTAATATGAATGTAAGACATAGGTTTAAGTGCGGCTGGACGAAATGGAAGGGAGCTTCAGGCGTTTTATGCTATAAGAGAATTTCAATGAAGCCGAAAGGTAAATTTTACAGGAGGGTAGTGAGATCAACTATGTGGTTCAGAGTTTTGTGCGGTCAACAGGAGAATAGAACAGAATATACGAGTGTTACGTAAATGAAAACGCTTAAATAGATGAGTGGAGTGATAAGAGAAGATAGAATAAGGAACTATTACGTGAGGGTTAGTATTGGTATAGCATCGATAGTGCACAAGCTTAAAGATTAATAGACTGAGATAGTTTGGGCACGTGACGCGATGAGGGGAAACAAAAGCAGTAAGTGCGGTCATAAAAATATACATTGAAGGGAAAAAACGAAGAGGAAGATCAAAAAAGAGATGAATGGATACAATTGATAATGATAAGTGGTATTGTTGATGTGTGCGAAGGGTATGTAAAATATCAAAACGAGTAGTTTCGGGGCAAGTGTGGCCGAGCCCAAATAGTTGGGAAAATGGCGAAGAAGAAGATAAAGAAATTAAAGTTCCGCTTTTCATTTGAAACCTTTTGCGCGTACAGATCAATTGTGAAATTCCCACAGAACATATTGACGTCATAATCCCTTAGTTCAGAGCAAGTTCAAAACGTGCACTCACCTATGTTGCACTTTACGTGGATACGAAACTCGCACTTAACGTGATACCAAATCAATAAAATATGTATTGAACGTGAACCAGTGGTGGGTTTTGAGAATCCACAAAGGGGGGAAGCATAAATAATTTGCCTATAACTTCAGTTTGCATACATATCCCATTTATATTTTTCTATTACTTGATACACGAGAAGTAATTTTAAGTTTTATAAACTTTATACCACAATGGCACAACATAAAAATATTGGAATCAATATAAAAATTAAAACAAAAATTATTTTTTATTCAAACTTAATTAACAATCAAACATATTGGAGCAAACATATTTGTAAACGGTATACAGTTTTGACATAAAATTATCGCTAAAACGATCTTAAGTAAACTGTTCGCTCATTTATTCTTTTAGTTTTACACGGCTCAAAGGGGGGGGGGGCATCCAAAAGGGGAAAGCCCTACCCCCCCCCCCCCGGTAAAACCGTCAAGATGTGAAAAGTTTAAAATGTTTCCTACATCGATTCATCTCGAGTTAACAGGCTTTGCGTTATTATTTTTTAGTTAAACGCTTTCTAAAACGAGTCGGTTATTTAGATGCGCACGCGCGTTACGGAATCTGTTAGCGAACGTCGATTCCAATAAACACCGAATAATTAATGAATAATTTTTGCCACATTGAATTTAAGCCGCCAACTGTTGTCTATTGCGATCTACGATTTACGAAATTTACGGATTCAACGGATTCGAGTGAGTATAGAATGAAAACGGTTTAAACTCAATTGATGTGCAGTGTTCGGTGTAACTACTTTCGGATTTATCGTAATACGACGGTGTGTTCTTGGTACGGCGCCTAAAATATTATAATGTGATCGGAATTTTGGAATCGTTAAAATATTCGAAAAGTAGTGATACCATTAAATTTTCGAAATTCAAATAGTGCCAACAGAATATTCAAACAATTTCTGCCAGTATTCCATTAAATATTTATATCGTTCTTTTTTTTCGGCTATAAACGATCGCGTTCGACGGAACGCACAAACTTCACAACCAGAAATACATTTATAATTAATGCGTGACATTTTCGTATAGTTTATTATTATTACATTTTTTCACCACAGTTTAGTTTAGTTTTTTCACCTATCTCGTATTTATGCGTTTTATATTAATATAGATTGTTAGACCCGGGTGCAATATAATAACTAATTACGATATGTATTGTATGAGTATTGAGTTCATTATGACTTGCATTTTTTCAACGATAACACAATAAATGTTCACGGCACGACACAACAATTACTCTTGCTCTCAACACACCGTCTCATATATAATTATAAGATCCAATAATAGCCATTATTATATTTTTAGTACAATGCTTTTACCATTTCTAAGCATTTTGTAATTATACTTTTTAAAGGTCGTGACACTAGGTTTCGTTAAAATCTTAAATTCTCAACTGTTTCGAGATGATAATATTTGCTTTCGACGTCGTGAAAACGCTTACCGTTGTAAAAACTGTATTATATTATTATTACGGAGAACGTCGTATCGTCGCCGTTGGTGAAATCGATTTCCCAACGATTTCTGCACGAAATGGAGTATGGGTTTCCGCGATTCGCATTCAATCCGTTTGTTAAACCTAATCGAGAGAATAATATATAGCATATTATATATATATGTATGTACATATATATATAAATATATGGGAGACCATAATCTTTCGGATCAGCGTTAAGGAATCGTATTTAATTTCTATTTCGGGCGAAGGAATAAATCTATTTAAGCGCGATCATGAAAAATACGTTGATCCTGCGCTCGGCAGCAAGAGATCCCAGACTGTGATTTTACGACGCAAGAATATAATACTGTATTTATCCGTGAGGTTAAATATTTTTTTTATCTTTTTTAACAATAAATTTTCGAATACGTTTACACTCTGTGTTTAAAGCGAGAAACATGAATGACTCGACCAATATCCTGCATGATTCTAAGCGAGCCGACAAGCAGTACGCGCTGCACCACTAATTCATATACGTACATGTTTACATGTAAATGTATATGTTTATATACGTTATGTGTTCATATTATATGACAGAACCGTACTAAAAATAGAAGTTCGGCGAATCGCATTCCCTAAACTTACCTGTTCGCCCACGTCCCGTACGAACTAGACCGAAATCATTCGATTGTACGACTTAAGAGCAGTATGGCCATGCCACTAGTTGCAACTGCGTGCAAACCGGTGATACAAAAAAGTTGCGTCGCATTCCAATTCGGAGCGTGGATGAATTTGTCGAAGAAAATCATCGCGAAACCATTCGTCAAGAGTGAACGTCGAACGCAGATATCGGATTTCGATTCGGCGCCCTTATATATTCCATTTTTACTGTTCTAGAAACATGAAATGGCTACGAGAAACGTAACCCCTCGTACATCACTATCACCCGGAAGATATTGACCCACGTCAAAAGGAATAGAACGTACCAAATATGACTTGGACAACAAACAGGCGTTTACCTTTAAATGTTATCGGATCGAACATTACATCCGGCGAACGACGTTGTTGAATGTTGAATTATTTTCGTTTTTTGTTGAAGCGGTTATCGATTACACTTGGGGTAGTCAAACTGCACCGGAATTCGCAATAACCCGACCGCATTATTAAAGCATTTGAACCGCGGTCGATAGAATTTTGTCCGTTCGGTTCCGGTGGCTGGTAACCGTCGGTTCGACAATTCTTCTTCTTAAACTTCGTACGTACTTATCCAAGTATTACCTCTTTTTTTATATATATATATATATGGACCACTTGGAAGCACCGTGAAGTAAGACACGTTCGAGTGACCATCATACCGACCCCTCGTCTGAGTGCTTTATCGGATGCGATCGCACAACAGCAGTACGGTTACACATTGGATGCAGAGATCGGTAGTGGCCGTGTCGGAGAAGCGCGAGGATATCCGGTTATTTACGGTGCGTTTTCCTCGCTCTAGTCCAGTGATTCTCATCCTTTTTTCGTTCATGTCACCTTTAACCACTAGAATAAAACACCGCGTCACCCTAACATCAAAATAATAAATTATCTTAACTGCGTATTTTAGAATAATTCTCGAAATAAAAAAAGAAATAAATAAATAAAAATATAATAACAGAAAAATAATAAGTACACCTGCAATTTATTTGAGTTGCAGTGTTCAATATACATGACAGTTAAAAGTTTAAATTTGAAAATTTAAAAAAAAAAAATAATAATAATAATGATTTATATGAAAACTTATGAGAAATTGGGCCCTGGTAGTTTTTACAAAGTTGAGCGAGTCGAGGGCTGATGGTGGAAAGACCAAGTCTCATATTATCTTCTAGAGTTGTAGAGTTATAACACTACATATCTAGCGACTGCAAGATAACTGACTAACGACCCCGGTTAAATCAATAAAATAGACAACTTTCAACACAAACTTAAATGTATGCTATTTACATGACAGTTGTGGCAATAATATGATTTTATTAAAATTAATTATTTTTTATATTATTCCTTTTCCCTTGAACATTTCGTGTCACCCCTATACTGCGTCCAAATTACCCTTGGGTGACATGTCAATCCGGTTGAGAACCACTGCTCTGGCCGAACGGAGATGGAATCAAAGTCGCTCGATTCCAAACGGTCGAAACGGATAACGGCAATGACGGTGGTGGGGTGGGAATGTGAAAAATGATTATTGTTTTTTTTTTTTTGTATTTCTACCCTTTTGCGACGGTAATCCGCACGGTGTAGTAGTTTGTTCATCGTTTTATACGCTCGGTCGCAACCGTGTAATAGCAGGGTTCTGTATACACCTATCATATTAACGTAAGAACGTTCTTTTGTATCATGCTTTCGTTACACGTAATAATTTTCGTTCGAAAAATTGGAGAAATACTTCGAACCGCCCATATCGTATAATCATAAACAATATTTACGCGTTGTTATAAGCATTTGACGGGGCGTGGCACTTAGACGAATTTCAAACGTTCTGACGCATAGTTTATCATTACGTAACGATTTTCATAAAAAAAAACCGTAGAAGAGGAACGAAGGAGTACTAACCTATTTACGCTTTCGTAAAAAACTTCAAATCCATCCCAACCCTCTTATAAAAAATCCCACCATCGTCACAATCCCGGGAAACCTGTTTTAGTCCTCATACCACGGCACGTACAGTGTAGGCACGAGAAGAACCACGGTATAAGCCTAGCATTTGGGTTCGCGGTGGATAACTCAGGAAAATGGATTATGACTTAGAATTTATTTACACCACGTGACCGGTTCCAATGTGAAACTACAACATTGTAAGCACTCGTATTAATATTTGCGTGTACATACGATTCGGTAGCATAGCGAATATCATCTTGACGAGAAGGGCTATGTTATTGTTTTCTCTGTCAACAGATATTCATGTCGACCGATGTACGCGGATGATTGAAATCTTGTAGGGAACCGTTTGCTTGATAAACGCGACACTATCCCGAATCACATTATACCACGGTATATCTCAAACAGTGACGTGATAAATTTTCGATCGATCACCGAGAAGATTACTAACTACCCACTAGCTGCAGTACACCCGCTCAGGCTGAGAAGTATTCTATTTAATGTTTGTACGCAGAACGCTCACCGTCGCAGTGTACTTCAGTCGAAACCTGCGAATTAGACCACCGTTAAGCCAAGGATCGTATTCAAGCGGTAGTTAAAGGGAGTCTCTTTGAAATATTTAAGGATGTCGATGGAAACATTTTTACGGTGATTCTGAATAAAAACCGAATTATTAAAATATCGGCATAAATGTATTAACGAAATATTAAATTACGTAATTAGTATTGATCGCTATCGCTCCAGACCAATATGAACATGTTTCAATGTGAAACTATGTGTTAAATATGTTTTAGGAAATACTTTGTCGCGTCGCTCGCCACTGCGAACCAGAACTTAGTCTTTCTGGCTATCCGAGGAAATCGCATGGAATGAAGTTGAACAATTTTTTTTGGTAATAGTGTGATACGCAATCATGAAATTTCTTCACCGCTAGAACCATCTATGGTGTTGAAAAATGCACGTTCTACTTCCACAACAGAGAAAACTACAGTACGGCCACTGAGAGAGCGTTACTAGGTTAGCACTAAGTTAGGTTGAGTTAGTTAGTTTAGGTCGCCGCCCTACTAGGCGGCGACCAAAACTCGTCCGTTATCGCGCATTCCCACCACTAAGCCTGCTAAAACGCTGGCCGCCGTTAACGTGCGCCGCCTCCGTCACCGCCACGCTGCCGGCACAGTATAAGCCACCATTCGTTGCGTATCAAAAAAGGGAATTCACGGGGGCGAAACCACGGAGCTCAACCGTTTGTACGCGCGAAGGAGTAGCGCTCTCTCGGTGGCCGTACTATAGTGATTTCGATCACTTTTCAGTGGGCTTATGTGCGGATCTCGGTCACCATGCGCTGGTAACCCGACACAGTAGTTTAAACCACGGACCAGTGCAGTTTGTTTTGAGGGCCTCGCACACGCATCTCGCAGGACAATAGTGATTTTCGAACGACATCCGGCGATCCCGTTGCAGACAATCGCGGATGACCTACCGTCGCGGTCCGAAAAGGAAACGATTGATCGTGCTCGCAGCACGTTTCGTTTTTTCCCTCGCCGACTCGCGAACCCGTTCCGAGCGGTCACTTTGAACGGTCACTCGCGTTGCGCACGCGGCGTTATCTCTCTGGAATTTTAAAAGTGTAGCGCATTTCGAATCGTTTTCGCGTGACACGTCGAAGTACCGGACCGGTGACGGCGTATGATGAATCGATCGTTCGCGTCGCCGCTCACGTTTTAACCGGTCGCTATCTGCACAAACTTTCCGTCGCAAACTTTCCGGAAGCTCGGAAAAATTGACGTATACAGTTTTAAACTTAATTTAACCGCTCGCGGAATGATGTTCTTGGCGCTTTGCATATTACATTTACGAATGTGATTCACGCGTTCCGTAAAAGTCTTCGATCCACGCGGTCTCCGACGTTGTTCATTTTTTCGTTTGACATTTAAGTGGGATCCCGTTCGAAACCAACTCGGTGCATTCGCTAAAAACTTATCGTAAACTTCACAAGTTCTATAAATACATGTACGATACATACATGTATAGGTACACGCGAATCGTAGTTTCGAATTCCAAGTTTGTTTTTAATCACTTTTATAGCCAGACTTCGATAAGATTTGGATCCCAATAATTTACGGTTAACTTTTGAACACCGACAGATAAGTATCGTATATTTTATTTTAATATTGAAAAACACACTTTTTGTGTCAGCGAACGGAGATTCGGTATGCGAATCTATTTCCGGTGCCGATATCTAAATTTCACAATCTGCAGCGTCAATATTTCTATATAATATCAAACGACGTGCTTGCGTTAAATTATTCATGTATTTTCATCGACTAACTTAAACGACTTTGTATTCTAAGTTTATCAATATTTACACAGATGATTTATAATCAACGTTAAGACTTTAGGAGACTCGTTCCATTTCAACGTTTTCGGAGCGTTACATATTATATTGTGTTTCCAAAATTGAACACAAACTATTGGACTATATTAATCCATTGTTGTTGAAACACATAATTTAAATTAAAACACTTTCTAAGCGAATGGTTTTTTTATCGCAATATAAATGTTCATGTTTATACGGTAAAAAATCCCAGTTAAGGCGTAATAATACCTAAATAGACGTTCGCGTCTATGTGGCAATCGATCGCTTCAGGTCTTAATCGATACAAGGTACTCAAAGTTGGCCTAATAGGATCTGGAAGGAAATTTAAACCATAGTCGGTTCGATGCATTTGCATTCAAACGATACTCGTATACATAATCGAATAAATATGAAAAAACGAACGACTCCATAATGTGTACTATACGTATATTTCATCGTGGAAGATTACTATAGACTACTATGTACAAACATTTTCAATCCTTTTTCCTCCGGTAATTTTTCTGCCCAGACTTCTGCTAATTATTTTCCACTCCACCTCCTCAAGAATCGAACAGATTCCAGTTGTGCTGGCCCATGACCTGAAAACTGGAGCCATTGTTGTCATCGTTCTCGTCGTAAACCGATCATCAGCATTAAACCACTTTTGATTGACGTTCAATCCGAGGGGAAAAACGGAATTAGTCAAAACTATAACTGGACAATTTCGACACTATTGTATACCCGGTGCAGTTTACAACGACTGAAAACGTATCCGACGATGTTGATTTGAGATCTTTTTTCTCGTTCGATCATGCCCAACAGTACGTGCCCATTTTGAGAACAAGTCGATTTGCACGAGAATACTAACAATACAATTTTTTCGTTACGTTTTATTGTAATCGAAAAGCTCGTTGAATAACGTACAACATAGTACAATAATATTGTACTCGAGTTCAACCGTTCAATTTGCATCTATTTAATGTTATGAAAATGCGGTAATTAAGATTACTAACGAAATTAAATGGATTATCAATAAAATTTCAACTCGACACGTATAAATAATCGTAACACTACGTTTCACGTTTTGTACCTATATAATTTCGAAACCAATTTAAGATTGTAATTGTAGTTAAAGGTTTGATAAACGATGGTAAATTTATTAATATTTTACGAGCGTGCATCTCTCTCTCTCTCTCTCTCTCTCTCTCTCTGACTGTCTCGCCGTCCCTGCACTAAATCTAGATATAAGTCCTTCTTTATGAACGACGCCGAAGATAATAATAATAATAATAATAATAATAACGTTGATATTTCCCATTCACGTCCAGACGTATACACACATATATATACCTATATACGCTTTGCTATCGCGAGGGAATTTTTAACCTTACCACCCCTACCCCAGCCGACTTAACGTTACCTACCGCACGCGTTGTCGAATATAGAGGTTCTTCTCTCTACTGAAATTACAAACGCCCGCAGAAACGCCTCGGGGATCGTGAAAATTCGTTGCGAGCACCGAAAGTCTGCCGCGTGTGATTAATGTCGCGCATTATTTTTAGGCCACGACTGGCGGAGGTCCGCGTAGTGCCGTGCGCGCCCAACGTTAACACCGCTGACGTGAACACCGCTGACTTTCCCGTCGTCGTAAATAACAATTAAACATTGTTCTACGATTCTTACATTAAGCGTCTATATCGAATTGGCGCGCACGTAGTTAAAAATAAATAAATAACGACCAGCGAGACCGCGACATTTTTATATAAAACGTATACCGCGGGCGCCCATGATTCCGTTTTCTTCGGTCGTACGTTTATTATTTTCGTGTTATGAATGTGACTTAGCGCGCGCGAACGGCGCACGGTAATACATTATATTTACGACCGTTCACAGCGAAATAGAGAACAAAAAAACTACTCTTTTACGCTGAATAGAAGTAATTAAATTGGCCGCCGGTGTAATAATAATGGTTTCAGACGGATTCGGAATAATGACAATAGTGTTTTGTCGTGTAAACTAAAAACGCTTGTGTACATGACATTATCGCTTTATGGTTCTTTCGGTCGTTCGAATTCCTTTCGCCATAAATTTCTAAACTGCGACGTCGTACGATTAATATCTTTCGTTTTTTATGCGCATCGAAACATTTTTATTCTCACGTTTCGAAGATCGACATTTTTTAAATTTTTTCAGTTACCATTTGTTTTCAAACGATGATTTCATGATAACCTATGATAAATTGTAACAATGAAAGAGTTCTCTGCATTGGCTCGAGTATGTGGCTAGAAAAATACATTGTTATCCGTTTTCGTCACTAATCAAAATTCATAAAGGTCAGATACAGAGGATAGAGGGACGGGTGACCGGTGAAGGTGAACTGTTCTTATGAACGTGAAATATGTATACCCATTGGTTTCGATGATTATTATAAATAATCATACATACGCAATGACTAGACAAAATTTGCTATTGGGAGCAATTTATTTTTTTTTTTTTTTATGATCAAAGTAATTCTACTGGTAGAAATCGGGTAAACAAAAAAATAAAATAAAATAAATAAACAAATACCCGCAACATGGTAAGACAAATACGTTCGAGTATAGCTCAGAATCATAAAACAAATAATATCATAACGAATTTTACGAAATATTTAGTTGAAACGATTGAGAACGGGTCCGATAAGATTTTACTGCGTATTGTACCTACGTTGCGTCTACGATTTCGCGGTACGCATTCCCAGCAGTTCGGTATTGCCCCTTTGTACGCGGATGAAATGCACTTGTAAGACCGTACGTTTTATTTTCTCGAAAAACACACACAGCTTTTTAACGAAAAATTGCTTTTAGAAGAATTTTTCCCCGTTGCAGTATTCCTCGTAGCGCTCGAGAGAGAATCGGAGAAAACGTCGTGAATTTTATTTCCGTCTCGTTCGTTGTGTTTTCGCCATCGAGTGCACGGACCGGACGAGAAAACCGTGAAAAACCGAGAAAATCGTATGGTCTACAATTTCCGATACGCTGCGATAGTGCGTGTATAACGGAGAACGATACGTGTAACGGATATCGACAGTGGCGGATAGACATAATCTGACCGGCCCGGGAAGAATAGAATACAGCGGACCGCATGATTATATCCGAGTTCCGACTAAACAATTACCTCAACTTTGAGAGAACAAAACCGGCAATCACCACCTTTTTTTTCGACGTTCTTAAATAATAATTAAAATTATAATATGTATTATACTATCCAATTTTACACATGTTTTGCTCTCCTCTAACAACTCTACGATTTTTATCTCTTTTATTTATTTCATTTTCTTTTTAATTCGTTTTGAAGCATACCTGGGTTATACAACATTTTACCAATATTGTATTATTTACATGGTTCGCGTATAATTATTGTGGAAAAACACGATGTATTAGTAATCAACTTTGCCGTGGGGTTTTGTAATGATGTGCATCATTCGATTGTAAAAGACGGCACAAATATCTTATAATAATGTATACTATTCGTATGTACATGATTTTAAACCATTTTAAATAAATTAATAACGGTTCCTTCGATACCCGCACGGACAACACAAATCGAAAATTAAAGACTAATCTTCAAAGGACCGCCCAAGATCCATGCCGACATACGTCCCTATATAACAGGGACACACACTACCCTTCCTGTAGCTCTTGATCTTTGGTCGTCAGTGCATGCGCACCGATCGTAAGATCAACGAAACAACTCTTTTTGATCGTCTGGGCATGCCCAACGATCATAAGATTAGTGAGAGAGTTTATACGTGCGATTTATTTTGACTTGTGATTTTAATCCGTTCGACTTGTGTTTTTCGTACGAGTGTTGAAGAGTTCCCGGTTCCAGTGCAATTGAATTCTGCATTTGTCCTTTTTTTTCAACCTAGCATCGATATCTGAAGGTCTACGGTAAATCTAGTAAGTGCTGTTTTATTTAGCTTGGCAGACTGTATAATTGCGCTGTTCGGCTCTCGAACCTTCACAACCCTGAGAGCCCTCCCTCAAATAAGAAGGAAGATAACGACCCTTTAATACATTTATATCTTATCACCGTTTATACATACATACTACCACTCCCTTTCTCCCCCCTTTATTTTATTTTTGTATTTTTGGGTTATTACAGTTTTATTAGTGACTAAATTTAATAATTTAAATCTGAACAATCAATCATTATAGCACGGAATTATATGCATTAAAAACCAATCAAATATGTTCTAAAAAATCTTTAACATGTACAAGAATTATGGGCTAATATGTTAAAATATAGATTTGAGAAAAACAATTTGCACTCGAAATTTTGAATAAAATTTAATTTTTAATGTTTTAATATTATTTTAATTTCCAATTAAATAATACATAAAAAAATCACATTTAAAATTATGTAATACAGTAATACTACTGTAAATATTTTTTTTCTTCTTCATTTTAAAGGAATTTACTATGATATTTATAGATTTAAGCTAGATTTAAATATATATTATCAGTATTATAATTATTTACTTTTATTTGTATATACGTACATGTATAATAATATTAGTAGTAATATTTTTCTTCGGCCCATTTTCGTCAATATAAGCAGCGGCCCACCGAGAAAATCCCGGTTTTCCAGTGGCCCTATCTGCCGTTGGATATCGAACGATTAAAATGCACACTGGCCCCCAACAAAGGACATATGTGCCTCCAGTCATACGTACACACGCGCGAGTTCTCTCGACAATCTGTGCACAGACTCTGTGGTCTTTGGAAAAACTGTAAAATTCTTTAGATAGTCTGTTGGGCGGCGCGAACTCCTGTCTCGCGTGTCACTCGCTCTGCACGGTTAGAATCTGTTGTTTTGTATCGGAAGACCGCTTACTGACCAAAAAAATACCGTAAGAATACTGTACCTAGCCGTATTACGCTGCTGGTGGTAAAAATCGTGATTTGACGTGAAAAAAAAATACTTGTCAACGTGGGTGAAATACAAAAGAAAAAAATGAAACAAGTGAAAAAAATAGTTGTCAACACGTGCAACATGTAAACAAAACGGTATTAATAACTATTGAGGACTCCGAAATTTTTAATAGGTGAGGGGGGGGGTCAGCAAATTTAAACTTAATATTTGTAAAAATATAGCATATTTTGAAACAACGAAATTAATCAATTTATTGTGTTTAAGCAAATACAAAATATTAAACGTTATTATTAAAATACATAATATACAGAACTCGGAAGTTGTATCACTAAAAATGTTACTTTTTAGCTCTTAAATATGCACTTAAAAATTCTAAAATAGGCGCTATAAATAGCACGAAAAATCAAAAATTATGTATTTAACTTGAAAAAAATGTAATTTTACAAATTTTTGGACTCATTAGACACAGTCTGGATTGATAGAATTATAAACTGTTAAATATATTTTAAAAATGTACTTATTATTAAATTATTTTATATATTTACATTGGAAATTATCCTAGATTATTAAAATTTTTGACTATCTAATGCAATGATATAATAAGGGAATAACAATGACGTCACCAACTATTAATACATCAAATTGTTGATGAAAACATAAAATAATACTTGATGAGGTCTATTTATTTCCAATATTTAAAATATTTTTTAAAATCATAACCAAGTAAATACAAATATTATCAATAAAATGTGATTATTTCCTACATTATGTGAACATATACCCGAAAATAGCACTATAAACCCTAAATTAGCAAAATAGCAATAAAACCTGTAAATATGCAAAAAAAAGCAAAATTAAATTTTGTGTATGATATCCGAGTAGTGAGAAACATATTTGTATCTTAATTTGGATGTTCTAAGATGAACCAAGAAAAATATGCATTTGCTAGAACTTTCGAGCTCTGATAATATATAATATATTCGATTTTCCAGGGTTAAAATAGTTATCATCTAATTACAATACTATATCAATATACACTTATTCAGGATTAACTTCTATTCTCCCGTTAATATTTAGCTGTTTCATATTATTATAACGCCCATTCGGGCAAAAAGTTTACATAAATGATATTAGATAACTTAATTTACTATCTCAGGTTCTTGGGGGGGATACTGACCCCCGAAACCTCCCCCCATGGATACACCACTGGTCACCGGTTAACACGGGCGTCCGCGTAGTACGGGTGAAACGATTTGGTCCCAAATCCGATGACTGGGGTTAAAAATGACCGCTCGGTATGGGCACTCGGTTCAGTTCGTGCGGGCAACATTTATCTTAACACAGCGTTAGAATGTGAGGTCGCAACGGTAAAAGTAAACGTATTCGATGATCGAGGAGACAGCGTTCTGCACCGTAATGCCGTCACAGCGACACCTAACACGATTGGGTTTCGAAGTGTATCTGTGAGATCGTGTTCATCAAAAGTAATAGAAATCATTTACTTTTATTCACTTATGGGATTTCGTTGCGAGTTTAATTTGACGCGGAGTAGTGTTATCGAGAGCGGGGGGGGGGGGAAATAAAGCTATAACTGTGTAGTTTTCTTTTTCCGGCTCAATAGCAATTGTTTAAGTTTCGCATTGAATTTCAACGCGATCGTTGGCGTTTTCGACTACGTCTCGACAAAATCTTTCCCTTGTGGAAACAACTGCGATTCCGGACCGAGTAAATGAAGTCTCTTCCTTCGACGGTGTAAAATCACCGAACAATCATGCCATACCGAGATTATTCCGCGCATTTAACCGTTATATTTAAACTTTTTTTTTTTTTTCTCTCTCTCACTCGTTCCGATCTCATGGCTTACGCGCGTAAAATAAAAACTTTTCGATATGAATAAAGGGTTGAAGTTTTTCGGACCAAGTTCGGAGCACGCGCGACGCAAGGGGGTGGGTAGGGGTAGGCGAAGAGCGCGAGAACAAATTGGTTTACGTCCTCGGCGCGTACGCTACACCGGTGCAGATTGGATTACGAACAAGATTAGCTTTTTCGACGAGTGCGCGACAACATAACGCGCGTGTGCGGTGCGAAAACGATTTATCTCGGCGCACCCGATAATATTGTTTTTTTAACAGCCTCCAGTGGCCGCGTAACCCAAGCAGTAACTCAACCGTACGATAATTAATTAATTTTTTTTCTCCTCGTCAGTCCTGTACAGTATCGAGACATCGATGCGCATTACGATCGCAATAGGATCGCGTAAAACCGAATCAATATTGTAATTATCCATATGCATGCTAGGGCGTATTTAAACTTACTTCTAGGGTGGAGGGGGGCGACAAAAATATTTTCTTCAATTCAGCCTCAAAATGTACAAGTAGAATTTTCGCTAACATTTAAATCAGGTGAATCCTTAATATTTGTGGTTTTATAATTATTTTTTAATCTAATGCCGGATCCACTTAGAATCGACTTTTGTGTAGTTCTTTTTTAACATCTGTCTGTGTTTTGAAAGTTACACTTGTGTTTTATTTGATTTTTCACTAAGTGTGTACCCGACAAAAAACCCAATTCAATATTCACAGCCATGCGTTATTTGATTTCGTTATAAAATGATCCACATTAAACAATTTTAAATGTGTACTATGTAATTTTATGTGTATCTCATATACAATTAATTCCTTAAATACAGATTCAGGGGTGGATCGCCCCTTCGTTCCCCCTAAAATATGCCCATGAATGCATTAGTTATGTTGATACACGTTGAGTTTATAGTTTGATAACATATGACTCCTTGTCGCACGTTGTTTCTTACGATCTATAGCGTTGCTATAAAAACATGTGGTACACATAGTGGCGGTTTAAATGTAATAGTTTTAACTATAATTTTTCAGTATTGTTACGTAAATAGTACATATACCTGTGATTTCGTGGTCTGGTTTTTCTAAGTCAAACGAACGTCACACACAGCTATATATAAGTATCATGTAGATTGTGTACGTTTTATGTTTGGTGTGGTTGTTCGCGGAAACGGCTTAAACGGGATCGAAACAATATTTTATTGGATACATCTAATTTTAGATAATTTTGAGATATGACCGTAAAGTCTAGATTAAAATCATCGGTACATAATACGTGCACTCCGACCAGTGTTGCCAGCCGTACGGTCCCGGTTGGGGTGGTACGATAATTTGGCCGTCCGTACGGTTCACGAACGGACCTGTCAAAAACACAGAAAAATACGGTAATTCTATTTACCGACATGGAGCCATTATTCTGAATTCTTGAATTATTTTTAGCTATTACACTTTAAGTTTTAGGTTTATACCATATCAATTATTGGTAAATAATAATACTTTACCCTATTATATTAAATATAACTAATACCTTTGTTGTTATTTGTTACGCATTTTATTCACAACGAAACGAGCGTTCGGAATGTTTATTGTTGCCTCTTAGCAGTTGGTTTATCAGGAATATTTCGGGTATACTTTTTTATTATTTGATCACATTTGTTTTGTTCCGTCGATTATCCGTCGGTTTTCTATATTTTTTTTTTTTTTTTCATAATGTTTAATGAAAGTGATGATGACATTGATGCACCTACGACATCAATACCGCGTGGTCGAAGTAGCCATAAACTTGGTCATAGAACACAGAAGTATAGGAAGGAACGGGAGCAGCTACCAAGCTTCAAAAATTGGTTTGGACCAGTGAAAGACAACATCACTAAAACTAATTGTTGTTATTGCAAACGTGAAATAATCTCAGATATAACAACAATAAAAAAACATGCAGCTTCTGCTGCGCATTTGAAAAATGCTAAATCTATTACAGGCAAACCTCTTACTAATTTTTTTAAAAAAATTGATGAAAATGAGTTTAAAAAAATTGATGGAGTTAAAGGGGCCGAAATATTAATTTGTGGTTTTTTTATCAGAACACAATATTTCATTTAATACTGCTGATCATTTAATTCAAATCCTAAAAAAAGCATTGCCAGACTCCGATATTGTGAAAAAATTTTATTGGGTCGAACGAAGGCTACTAAAATTATAACGAATGTCATTGGTAAAAATCATAAAGAAGAATTGGCAAAAGATTTAAAAAACACATCTTATCAGTGTTATAATAGATGAAAGTAATGACGTAGGAACTCTTAAAATGTTGTGCATTTGTGTTAGGTACTCCAACCCTAAAACAAATATAATCATGACAAGGTTTTGGGAATTAGTTCAAGTATTTAAAGATTCAAATCTAACTAACGAAATCTGCCAGCAAGATATATACTGAGGTAATTAACTCTTTCAAAAATGAAAGTGTTCCACTTGTAAATATAATAGGCTTTGCATCCGACAGTTGTAATACTATGTTTGGACATTAGAATTCGAAGATTTTCCAAGAGCAATAGTTCAGAAATGTATTTTCTATTCACAGCGATGTGTGCTAGTGAAGCCTGTAAAATTTTGCCTCGACGGTAAAAACAAATACAGTAACTTATAAAATATTTCAGTACGATTAATTTATTTTTTTTAAATTATTATAGATGCAAGGACTTAGCTCGATATGTTTACAATTTTTTCAAAACAAGCTGTAAACGAATTACTCGTTTCAAAGAGTTTCAAATATTTAATGATGTTAACCCACACCCATTGGTGTAGCTATACAGGTAATGGCCCCGGTGTCGTATGGCTCTTAAACTGATATTATCCTTGCATGAAAATCCAAAGGTATATAAACATTATATTGTTTTTCTTTCTTTTTTTTTTCAACGTGAATAATTATTTATTATGAAATGATAAATATAATTAATTGCCAGATAATTAACAGATGTGCAGAGTAAAAAGAAAATGCCGTTTATTAGGAGGTACCTATTATAAAAAACAAACAAATATTACGTGTATTATTATTATTCTGCTTCAATACTGATTGTTACTGGAACCACCACGTACGATTAGAAAAGTTAAATAATAATACCATCAACATTGTTAATTATTTTAGGGAAGTATAGTTTCAGAATTTTTTAAGGTGCTCCCTATACTCTGGGGCCCCAGGGCACTGCCCCTATGATAGCTACACCACTGCCCACACCGAATATTAAGACCGTCACAAAAACGATGGTTGTCTTTGTTGATAGTAGTTCAGAGAATTCTAGAGCAGTGGGAAACTCTTAAAATGTTTTTCAGATTACATGGGTAGTTAAAACTTACTTTTATAAAAAAGAAAACACTTAATTTATTTATAAAAACTTATTTTATTATAGATTAGAAAAACGTGTTGTAATGGCAGAAACCATGTACAATAATTTAAATGATCCACTAATTATTTTATTTTACTACTTTTTGGAGTGGGTATTACCAAAGTTTGTCAATTTGAACAAACATTTTCAGAGTAAAAAAAGTGTTATAGCTGTACTACATACTAAAATGGAAGAAACATATAAAGGTAGTTAATGAACAAAAAAGATAAATTTATTTATGGATTTTAATGTTAAACTCGAATTGATAATTAATAATGCGTGAATGTTATCACTTAACTACGAATTTATCACGATGAAATTTATTAACTTACGATCTTGTACGGTAATTTGATAAAATATATACGGACGAAGGCCTTTTGGCTTTTGGCAACACTGACTCCGACGTCCAATCAGTCTGTAACATCGGCATGTAGCAGCTAGAGGCTAGTGAACCTTTATGTTGTCGTCGTAGCACAGTTTTTGTTTATTTAGTCGTGTTCTCTTCTATTATAATATTTTTAATCTTTTATTCTTTTTTCATTTTTTCAAAATAAATTTTTAATAAACATTTTGTAAACGAAGTATAAACGATTTTTTTTAACGTAACTAATAAAAAAAAAAGTTTCTCCTGAATTACTCTTGATGTTACAAATCCGATATCAACCAACAGGTAATTAAATATTTTGTAATATATTAACTATTTTATACTTGTTTGTACAATACTGAAATGCCTAAAACATAATGTACTTAAAACTAACAAATTACAATTTAAATTTGTCGAAAACATAAGTGAATCATTTTTACCCGATACGAAGTCCAAAAAATAACGTTAAGGCAGTCCAGCCGCCCAAAAAAAAACGTTAAGGCAGTCCCCCCCCCGTCCACCCCCCCCCCCCCCACCCGTTTATTCGACTATCATACAACCGTGCCAGCCCTTATATATATTGGCCTCCTTTTGGTCCGCCCTGGGAAAAATTCCTGGCGTAGCCACTGAGCACACGCGAGGTGCCGTCAGGTCAGACCAATCGCAACAGCGCTTTACAACCGACGCAAATTTCGGAAGCGGCAAAACGTTATGAGAAATATAACGATTTTGTCGTACGGGAACGCAGAAATCGCTCTTCTTTTTTTCTATTTCGCTTCTCTTCCGTGCACCGAAGTATCTCGCACCTGAACATCGTACGGTTAACAAACAGACCGTTTACATTTGAGAAATGTTCCGGTATATTTCCTCCTGAAACGTAGACTGGAATTCCGTGCAATGGGATTACATGGACTACGGATGCGGTGATTTCGGTACAAATGATATGTTTTTTTATTTTTTGTTGACGCTTACGTCGCTTAGCCTTTCGACCGACACGACTTTTGACGATAATCATGTCATGTCGAACGTTATTTTTTTAAATTTTTATTCGGCTTTACGCGGTAACATTTTTCCGATTACCGTTTTAATGCCGTCAATGTAACACTTCGGGTACGTGGACTCGTAGATGTTTTAGCGTTTCAAACGTCAAGTGTGTTCAGAACGGTCATTAATTTTCTCCAATCGAAAACACTTTACACGAGCAAATATTAATAGTAATATTTATATATAATAATAGTGTAATCATTATAATGTTAATAATTTGTCGTTATCATAACGTCGTTTCTATCGACGTCCGCGAGATCGCGACCAACAACCGGTTTGGCCGACCGCAGCTTTCACACGACGTCGGATCTGTCAACTATGGCTTGACAGTTCGTAATTTAATCTGTTAAATAACTATAATACTCGTCGAATAAAAGACTCGTGTGTTATTTATTATACTTGTAGCATAATAGATAAATATAATATGAATATAATAATACATTTTGTATTCAGACCCTCGACCCATACAAATTTTACATGACAAAAATCCTATGATGGTATATTCAATGGTCTCTTACCGGTTAAAAGTTGACGCATTTCCGTGAAACGGGAGCAATTTGTTAAAATCATTTTTCATGATCAAATAATGATTTTGAATTCCCACGATCCCTATACCACTTATAGTATATGTATGTATATATTTTATTAAAATATTACATTTGTGTACTCAAGATTTTGCCATTGACGGAAAGCATTAACCGTATAATATTCGAGTAGAGACCCAATGTACGCTTTAACGATTCGTAAAATTTAAAAAAAAAAAAAAACTCATATAGTATAATGAATTCAAGCCGGATGGTAGTGGTCTGACTTTCTGCATTGTACGGGAATAATAATATGACCCAATTTCCGACTTCCCGTTCGGTTGTCCCGACAACTGTCTCGGAGACGCAAAACCATACCGCGTATTTAATCCTTCTTTATTAAAATGTTGACGAGATTATCATATTTTTTTAAATAGAGAATTATTTTGCCGTGCAATGGAGGGGACATATACTATCGGTGAAGAATTCGATTTTTTGTTCATTGGTTAACAATTTGTTTCGATTGTCCGTTAATAATAATAGAATTACCATTGTTATAGGCATATGATATTGATAATGATGATTAACGGTTGAGTTTAAAATCTGCGTTAATAACAACATTTTAACATTTGTCAGAATAATTTTTATACAATACACACATTTTGCTTGTAATTAATAAAAATTATAAACAATAATCTATAATATAAACATAAAAAGGTAATTTTATTGATTTTGTGTACACCTAATGGTGCATTTTTAATTCGAAACCAATTGTATTATACAAATATAATAATATTAAGCATTTGTATAATAATTCACGAGTAATAACCTTTTACTAATTTTTATTAAAAATAATCTAAATTCCAATTGAAATTGAAAAGGTTTTTAATGCAAGTATAACAGCTATATTACAAAGATTGTTTCGATAGCATGCTTTATTTGTAAACATTTTATAGATTATGCGCGTAACGAGGAAATTATTGGTTTTACTGCCATATGTTTTTTTTTTAATGTTATAACAAACAAAGATATTTGATTATTTTATTAAATATAATTTAATATTAAATTTACCAAGTTTATTACCAATTATAGTAAAATAATCTTTGTATTCCGTTAAAGTTACTAATTACGTTAATGCTTTTATAGCATAAAATCTTTACGTAAAGCTTACATTAAACCGTCATTTAACCACTATGGAATTCGAAGAAGTTAACTCTACTTATAGTTCATTTAATTATTATTCAACTAAAATGTATTTTTAGTTTAAATGATGATTAGAATTTTATTTTTTAGTCTACAATCATAACGAATTTGTAAATAATCAATATATTTTTTTTTTTTGATACTGTAGTACACAATTTTCGCTCAAACATTTTATTTTCGAGCGCGAAATTTATCGCTCCCTTAAGACGTGTTCAAATATATATGTCTATCCACCTCGAAGGAACAATATGTTCACTAACCGGTTTACAGTAATGAATATCTTAAAACATAGGTCAGTTTATTAAAATCGAATTGAAAAGAAAAACCCCGAGAAATTGTCTTTAATCTGAAATAAACTATCTGCGCTCAATGTTCTTTTACGATAACGCGTCAAGTGGAATGCGTTCAGTGTGTACATTCGCTGCTGGTCCGCAGAAGAAAAAAATAACAAAACTTTAAAATCAATGCATTTTTCGTTCCGCTCTGAATAATATTCTAATCGGCTAAATGTGCGCATTCGGATTACAAATCGACTCGATGTGCGGACGAACTTTCGTATCGTTTCGAAACTCGCGTATTTACAACGGTTCCGCGACTTTTGTCATCGTCCCGCGAAGCGTGCACGTCGAAAAGTATTGATTATTTTTTTTATTTTTTTTTAATTTTCTAAAAAATCTCCACGGCTCTGAAAACGCTATCGGTTTTGCATGCCGCCATAACGATTTCTACGGTAGAGCAGTAGCACCTAGTCCATAGTGCACATATCGTTTCCGAAGGGCCGTCGGTTCGCGAATTGTGTTTAGTTTTCGAATGCGAATCCTATTCGCATGGGCAGGGGTGGAACTAGATGGTGGAAGACGGGGATTCATCCCCGGGCGTAAATTTGTAGAGGGTATAATTTTTGTAATTATTGACAACTAATTTGATATTTTTAACTTTGTTAAAATTCAACAAGTACGATTGTATATTAATTGTTGGAAATCAATTCTCGAGAAGAGTATTGTGTTTATTGGTCTATGATCGGACGTACATTTAACATTTTCCCCGGGCATAAAAATTTCTAGTTTCACCTCTGTTCACGTGGGCAGAGGTGCACTACGGGCGCGAAACACTCGAACGACAATGAAGTGTTCGACTAATGCGCTTTAAACAAATTCACGAGTACCTACTGCCCGAGAGTATTGATTCTGTGCACTTAATAACAACACTATAGCAGGCACACCGGTGTTGGCTCGAGATGAAATATTCGCGTTCAAGAGGGACCCGTAGAAAACGAGTATGATATACTTACATCGATGGTGTTTTGTTAGAAGGGCGTACATACCGGTAAATTTATTTCTAACGCTAAAACCAATTCATGGATATCACGATATTTTTTTATGATTGTTTTTTGACTTTTCCATGTTTTTCCAAGACCGATGATCAGAGTAAATAAATCATGTTTATAAAGTTTTTGTTAATTTTATTCGCTTTGAAACCAATACTATTTTTAATGGGGAAATAAATAAATATAAGAATTAAACAACTAACACAAATGCTTCGAATTTTAAAATGGAATTGATTTGATAAAAAAATTATTATGTTTGACAATAATTATAGTGATAAGTCCAAATAGACTTTTATAAACTAAAGGCTTTAAATTTTCATTAACATTTAAATATAAATGATCAAATATAAATACAAATATTATTCTAAACATAAAGAAACATAATTATTACAATCAGATATCTTTTTTTTTTTTTTTTTAATATTTCTTTATACATAAGAATATAAAAATTTTAACAACCTTGAACATAACATTCAGTCTTTACTTTATTTAGTTTTTACTTTTTTATTGGGATCTCATGAAAAAATGAAATATCAGTTTTATACCTCATGAGTAACAAAATTATTTAGAATATATTATTTAATATGAAATAACAATTTGTTATTACTTCATAAGTCATTCACTCATAACTATAAAATATATATATGATAATGATATAGATTTCTATCAGTATAAAATAGAAATATACAGTTTGACCAGATTAAAATAAAAAAAAAATATTTACTCAAATCTATGATAGGTAAATATACTTGTGGGTTAATACCCGATAAATACCCGAAATATTTACCTACCCGTTGGGTTTTTACTCACGGCACATCACTAATATCACATCGTTGAAATTGTTCAGGTGAAACAAAATAGTGTTTTTAAAAATTATGTTGTGAATTCAGTCGATATTGAACCTACCTTCATAAAGAAGACATGTTGATAATTTGATTAAGCTTATCATTTTAATTTTCAAACATGCCTGAATTATATTTATTATTATTCTAAGTGATATTAGTCGTGGTATGTGCCCTTTTATAAACACAGATTTCCGATCGCCCATACGTTCACAGTTTACTCATGTGGTATACGTCCATTTACCAGTTTAATATGTTGAATGCCTTTTAGTACACTTTTTTCCAAAAAAAGAGTTTTCTTTTATGATTTTTTATCAACTATTAGAACGCCTCCATCTTTTTTGAGATATTTATAAGGTTCACCAATTAATTTGCACATTTTCTTTGTTCTCTCTAGTAGCTTTTATTTCTTTTTTTAACTCCGTAATGATTTATTTCTTTGCTGTCTTCTTTGTTAGTTAAAGAGTGTATCATAAAATTATTATTTTGTGAATTAACATTTCGGATCTGATCAATAACATTATCTGATAGATTGTTTTGTGCAATACATTCATCTGTTCTGGATGGTACAACAATATTATGTTCTTCAAAAAAAATAATATCTGCTATTAGTATATTATTAATATATTAGTATACCTTAAATTATCATTTACCCCAATGTCATTATTATTCATATTTTTGAAATCATTTAAAAAAAAATAGTTGTCAATATTATTTATACCTATACCACTTAAATTATCAATACCAATTGCATTAAAATTGTTTTCACTTTTAGTTGAATCTTTTACGATTGTTAAAGATATAGTAACTACCTACATTTCATATCTTCTTAACTTTTTTGACAAGCACACGATTAAAATAACAACACTAATATAAAATCTGAAAACTTAAACAAAATACAAGTATAATATTATTATGATACGTACATAGTCGGTAGTGTTATAATTATTATTTTAAAACAATGTATTATTGATAACGATTAATAGTGATTATTTCGTATGATTTTCCCTCTAAATTATTATCAATTGAATAATGAAACGAACTATTATCAATTATTGGTGAACTAACGTTTAGTTAACTTTTACGAAGTATTATATTTAATAATAAAAATACAATTTTAAATTAAAAAAAAAAAAAACGCGAAAATTCAAGTACAATAGGTTTATTTGAAAAAATTGCCATTTATTCCTGTGGTTAGTTTAGGTTAGGGCCTTTTAACAATTTCCGTATGAATATTTTTTTTTTCTTTTAGGGCTTTTGGATTTCTTATAACTGATGTACAGTGAACAATCCTCAATATTTTTAATCATCATTTTTACAGATTATGCGCCTATTTTTACAGAAAATTTGGATACCAAAAACTAATTTTTCGATGTTTTTGTGGTACACGCCCTTTTAACGGAACACCATCGATGTACCGTATATGTGTACCGAACAGTTAAAAATTATAAACGTCCACTTTATGGACCATGAAAAAGTGACTGCTGTGTTCGCGCATTATGTGCGTACATAATACTTTACACGTCCGTAATATATATATTGACCCGAGACTCCCGAGTATTTCAATCATTCGAGTCTCGACGGATAAATAAAGCGTTGAGACGCGCGCGGCCGAGAATAATGGTTCGTATAAATACTAGCGTAATAATAATAATAACAATAACGTATAAAAGAGTTTTTAATAAAAATATCATGACTTGCGCTGTTCTGGACCAAGGATGATAAAACTATTTGAACACGTTGAATTCATCTTTAATACGACGCGTGTTGACGTCTCTAATGGTGCCCGATAAATTCTCCGGGACAAGAAAACAAGCGAGTATATATTACACGCCCGCGGCAAAAACAAAATCGTTTCAACAAAACACGTGTGCACCAATGAGAATTAAAAAAATAATAAATTTGCACAACACCCGGAAAATTTGATTGAATATTTCATCTACGGGTCAGGTGTTCATGAATAACTTACGAATGTCGTCGAAAACCATGTCGAATTTTCCGTGATGCGTTTCGCGTGCCACGGAACGGTATCGTGTACTTTATATTACTCGGGGAAATAAATTGTTCCGGTGGATTTGTTCATGAGCTATAACACTATAGGGGAAAACAGAAGCATATGTGTGCACTCTGAATATTTTTAACGAGACTAAGTGGTCGGACTAGTTTGACTTTAGAAGACACATATTTAAGCAGAACGATATGGATGGTAAAAATTTTAAATTTAAAACAACCGAAGGACATATCAACAGAACAAACGGTATTATTCAAACAACATCGGTTGTTTAAGTAGTTCGGCCTTCAATATAGATTTATAATAATTGTGTGTTATCTTAGAATTTTTATTTATTTTTGATGATAAGTAGAACTTATGCATTGGTACCACAATATTATACTTCGATAATTTGAGTTTTACTTATTTTTAAAAATCGTTTAACTCATTCGCCGATATATATATATATATATATATATATATATATATATATATAT
>NW_020273617.1:227463-455792 GCF_003268045.1 Sipha flava | reverse complement strand
ATATATATATATATATATATATATATATATATATATGTATAATATATCACACACATATATGCTATTTATACTCAGGGCCGGCTTTAGACACGATCGACGCGTACCACGGTACAGTGCGCTTAAATAAGAAGGGCGCGTACGAGGCGTTCGGATTAGAAATAAATTTGATGAAACGTTGGCGAGGCAAATTATCTATTATAGGTAGAAATAATATTAATTTTTTCGTTATTATTCATTATTATATCAACATGCAAGTAGTGGCCGATATTCTCTGTATGATTTACAAATATGTGGCAAGTATAGTAATTTGTAAAATTATTTTGAGAATTTTTTATTATGAATGGACCTCTCCAGGTCCCCAAATTGACCTGAATAAATTAACTAACCTAACCTACCTCCGTATTCTACATCTTACAACATATATGTGATATTAAGGGATTATTTTTTTCAATTTTTAACACGCGTACGCCAGCAGTCTGAATACCGGCCGAGCACAAGAAGAGCTGATTAGTGTAACGTGTACGTTCATCGCATCGAAACGGTAAACGTTTACTGCCGTAGACTCGCTCCGGAATATTTGTAATCGAAACGGCTCTCGATCTTACGAATTAAAATCGTTCGGTAACCGCAGCAGCTGGTCGCGAAACGCATAACAATCACCACTTGACAAACCTGCAATAGCGTGCGGAGGTATACGATTCGGTGGCGATTTATCATTATTGCTGCGCGTCCGTACACCATCACAATATATAATGTCGTACGTTTGCCGTAACTCGCTGAACAGAACATACGGAAGTGCAAACTCGTTTTACGTTTGAACGCATTTAACGCCGTTCAATTATTTACCGTCCAAAACCCATAACATTTTGTAAAAATAAAAATAAAATCAACCCTCGCTGTAAGCCTGATTTACAGAAAAAATATTGTACAAACAAAATGTCATGTAGTTCATATACATGTATGTGTGTGTGTGTGTGAACGTGTGTGTACGATAATTTGTGAAGCGAAGGCAATTATGCGAGCGGGAACATTTGCCGAGTGAAATGAGATTAATTTTTAAATAAAATTATCCCAAAGCCAATTTTAGCGATTCGTACAAGTTTCACTACTTTGTGCTCCGCGGGACACCTGTGTTGACTGAAAGGCGTGTTGAAATTACATTTTACCGCTGTAAACAACTCTCGAAGACTGTTTGCATGTTGCACAGTGAATGTTGAATAAGCAAGTAACATATTTATCTTTGATACACTACTTTAGATTGTGCGCACATATTGTTTGATACTGTTGGAATATATTATAACGAGCGTAAATTTTTATTTTTTTTTTTTTTGCTTTTCTGGAACAAGGATGCGGGTGAAGCCGAAATAACCTATCGATCGAAAACCGATTCGAATCGTTTGACTCGTAAAAGAGTTACTGACGTATACGGTGTCCGAAGTTCAACGCTTAAGATTAAATTTAGAGCATGTCAGTGGCGTGGAACATCTAAAATTTTACTCAGGACAAATAAAAATACAACGGCCTCAAGCAACCTAACGGCCACAAGTCTACATTTTTAATTTGCATGGAAAAATAATTTTCGCTCTCGATTTACAAGCATTAAGTATGATATGAATCATAGTATGGATAATCACTAGTATGAACTAGTCACCGTACCGTTCCGCAAAATGTTTTATTATGTGTTTTAATTTAGATAACTCATACCTGAACGTTTCCGGTCGTCCGTTCACACACGTACCGATCCGATTGAGTTCGTCCGGAATTTCTCGCGAGAGAATAATCGCAAGGTCAGAATATTGCCAAGTGCAAACCATAGATCGACCCACCTGATCCCCGGCGTCATTTTAAAAATGTGGTCAGGCCGCAATCTAAGCATAGGGTTTGGCGCTACTTGACCGTGTTATCGCTTTGCCATAAACATCGAAATCGTGTACTTCACCAATACGAACACAAGCACTTGGTTGAAAACATGTTTTCGGTGTTTTGAAAAATATTTTTCCGATTACCCGTCGATTCCGATTCCTTCGTAATGATATAATAACATTTTTGAGATTTAATTAATAGCAACAACAGTGATAATCTATTCGTTCTTTATACTGCGGTTGCTTTTGTCCGACCCGTACAATAATTTTTGCCAGCTTATGTTTTATCTGCCATCGTGTTGCGATTGACGAGAGACGGTCGCGGGGTTAGGGTTCGGCTTGGTGAACGCGTAGAGCGTGAATATCCTGAGAATATCGTCCGGAAGGATTTATTCCGACCAATGTCAAACGAGGACAGTAAATAAGGACTAATAATAAGGACATTTGTTGTCGCATTACTCGCGGATAGATTATTGCCAACCTTCACGTATCAATGTGTCAACGCGTTCGAGTTTGTCTGTACCGAAACGGAATAAGTGGATAAACAACACGGTGTTGAAAATAACCACAGAGTACCGCGGTAATATTTTCTGTAGACGAATATGCAGATATATTATTTTATATATGTATATATATGTTTTAATTGAGTTATCGACCGTGAGTACGACAAACACAAAGCAACGCATCGGTTAAAGTAATTACGCGAATACCGTTCGCGATAGGATGCCGTATCCCTTGCATTTTTTTTTTCGTCGTAGTTGTTCCCTATTTGATTGTATTTAAAAAACATCGTCCCTTGGAATTTAATAACGCGCATTATCTCAAGATCACTTTTGGATTTAGAACTCTGGTAGAAAAAAATTCAATTTTTCTCCATTATCTTACATTTTCGTTGTTATTATTAGAATTTATTTGTACGCGGCCAAGGGCAAATACTAACACGCGTCCGTCATTTTTTTGGCCGCTTAAGGCTTAAGGGTAGTTTACAATGTTGCGAACAATTATCTCGAGAAATGCAAATGTACAGAACCCGAACGGAAACAATGAACGGAGAAAAATGTTCATCGCGATCTTAAAAACGCATACGCAGATAACGTCTGCCAACGTTTAAAATATGCTTATAGAATACGGTTGAAAATGTATTACTGACGGCTGAGGCGGGAGAAAAAAAACCGTTGGACACGAGGTTACAGGACAACGCAACGGGATCAAGCGGCTTCGCTGAACACGACGAAGACGCGCCAAGACCCGGATGCCCCGAAGAATATAACTTTGAACCGTACGCTGATCGTCGAAAGAACAACGCGAGTAAATGTTATTAAAAACGTTAGCTCCGACCGCCGTTCTTATAACTGTTTACGAAACGCAATCATTCGTCGGTCAACGTTGACTGTTACTGTTTCAACTGTTACTCGACCAAGTCGCGTTCACCCGATCTGAACTTTGAGTTGCTCCGCGGCCTCACAAAGGCGCGAAAACGGTCTAGTAAGTCGACACGCGCCCATAGAATTTTTCGCTGGCACGACAGAAATGCAGAATACATCTCTGTTTTCATAACGCTACACATTTCAATCTAAACAAACATTTTTTTTGATTTACTAACGTACGAGAGTGGAGTGATCGTAAATATTAAAACTGAACCCTAAAAAAACGCGTTTTTCGGAAGGTGTTCGATTATAGTTGTGTTCCGCATGTGATACGTTACACAGGTAATGCCGTCGTATATTATTTTTTTAACGACAGTTAAATTTTGTCGACGACACGTCGTTCGTACACCAAAATGGTCGAAACTTAATCGTTATTATCATTTTTTTAACAGTTTCCGTCTTCAAAATTGCGGAGAATCGAATCGTTCCGGACCTTCCGCACATCAGAATCCCATCATCCGCTGCCGTCGAAAAGATCGAATTTGACGACGTTGTTACAAGAAAAGATTAACAACGGTCGCCGTGACGTGTCTTGCGAACCAGAATATAACCGTTTTCGCATAAACGCGTATCGGTGACATGTCGAGCGTGGGAAACGTTTGTCGAAAACGCGCTGCTACTTTGAACGACTTGCAATGCCGAACGTGATAATGTTCGTGATCCATATCGCAACATCAGAACACCCGTAACGGGTGGTTATCTTTTAATGCGTTTTTAGAAGATAATTACCGTAAACACTTCAAACACTCGTTTACCACGTTTTTGGTAATAAAATCGTAATTACAATTATTACCGTCGTCGCTCGAAACACGTTGTACGAGATACACCAATATGATAATTAGCGCAGCGCGTCTTTAATTACATTTTTATTTTTTCCATTTAGATTCGGTTACACGTTTACGGCATCAGACGACTACTGCTGCTGCTGCTGCTGTTGCTGCAGTGTTGTTGGAGTATTCCGTCCGAGTTTTTCGACACGGTCCAGACACTCACTGCAACGAGCTCCTTTGATATAATTAATTAATATTAAATAATAATTAATTAAAATCAATAAAAATAATTTTAAATTAATTATTATTGATAAATTAAACGTTGAATACTCGGGAAAACTGAGTACGATTTCTAAAATTATACGGCGCGAAGGACTACCGTAAAGGGTTGAGGTCACACTACTATGTTGGTTGTTTTGTACCTTGTTTTCAAATAACGTTTCGATATAATCGACTGTTTAAACTTTAAGAAGCACACCGTCCAACATTGTCGACATTGATCGATACACGATACGAGACCAGCAGAATTTAGAAGAAATCAAACGCGAACGTTTTATAGAAAAAACTAACGTGATATAAATTTGTCGTGCACGGCCATCTTGAATGACTGTTAAAATTATTTAAATTGTATCGTTTGCCGTTGAAGCTCGTAAATTTAAAAAGCGCGGATAGCGTCTTTCCTGGCATAAAAGCATGGTTGTGTGTATTAGCAGACGGCAGCTTTTCCGTGTTCAAAGTGTCCGTGACGCACTGGCAAAGTGCCTCAAAGTTTCACCGTAATTAGTTATTAATAATTAATAGTCCGAAAGTTTTCTGTAGAACCGTAGTGGGGGTTGGGGGGTTGGGGGAGGAGAAATTTGAAGAAAAAAATTCTCCGCTCTCAATGCGACTAATTAGTTCGCGTCGTAACGAACGGCATTCTTAATTTGAATAATACACGTATATATTGCGTAACGGTATTATGAACGCAATTTTTAAGTAAGCGCATTAAACGTGCGGTAAAACTTCGGTTACCTAATTGCGTTAAGTTGCACGATAGTTATTTTTGTACGGTTTACATTAGAACAACCCTCGTGTTTCACCGATGGTAAACCGAGGCTTATGTGTGCGCGCGCGCGTGTGTATATGTGTTTGATCTGTTTGTTTGTTTATACAATTCACGGTCTCCGGATTGTCCGCATTGTTTGCGCGGGTAAACAGGGTACCAGTGGCGTTTAAATAATAAATCAACGGCGACGGGTTAAGATTCATTAGTCTAACGGTTTTGCACGGACGACGGTTATCGGAATGAAAACGTTGCTTATAATTTTTCGTAAAACAACACCTGGGGTCTCGATAACGTGCGTTCGTCGTCGTAGACGTTTGTGCTCTGTGTATGCAATCGTCGGCTTCCCGTGCAGGTTTCGGGAGACGAATTCGATCGCTTGGGTATCGGAACGAATTCGTGAAAACGCAACAATAACACCAAAGGGTTTTTTTTCTTTAAACATCTAACGTTAAGTTTCCCTAATGTAGGGACTAAAGAAATAAGAATGAAAATTGACTACTTATTTATTCAAACACCCTGTTTAGTCCAGTCAGAAAGTATTTGGTGAAGATAATATACAAATTAAAAGTAACTTTTTGATTCCAAGTGATACATTTTATGATTGTACAATGATTATTTTTCTTTCTGTGAAAACTTTTTACCAGTAGAAATGCTTGACAGCAAGGGTTGGCCAACGATTTAATATATCGAGAATTGCCACGAGATTATACTTCAGACAAGTCAGTTTCCGAAATTCTCAATATTTTTTTCGACTTTTGGAATAACAGTTTATTTAATTTTAATGAAATAAATAAGTTTTAAAATCGTTAGTAATTATTTGTTGTTTACGTGTTGGATTAGATTATTTTGTAAACTCAATGCGACTCATTTCAAGTTATAAAGTAATAATTATGGAAAATTTAGAACTTATTTGTAACTTTCCAACTATTTTTGCGCCCGACTTTGAATAACATTGTCCATGAAACTGTTCGGTCTAAATCTTTGCAAACAGTTTACTTTTAAATATTATTAATATGAATTTCGTTGCACAACCGAGCACCGTTTTACGTTCAATGGCTTATTTTGATTCATTACCGGTCGTCCAATTAACATTAGTTAATTTAAACATACCCATATTATATTATTATATTCATATAGGTACATCGTGAAATATGTAACCGAAAAGGCCATATGCAAACGTTTTTGGTGCACGTAATTTATATTCAGTTAGCTAAGCCACCGTATGAAAATCGTTGTCGAGAATGTGTTATATTTTTCTTTGAAATATGAATAATTTTTAAGTGTGCGAAAATCGTCCTTCAATTTTTTATTGTCATTGTATTGCACTAAATGCTAAACGCTAAGTGTATTTATCGTTATTATTACAAATTGTGTTTACACTTTCCTTTTTTTTTACTTTCTCATTTTTTTTCTTTTTATATTGCGTTACTTATAACTAGGCTTAGGGTCTTATAACTCTAAAAAATACACAAATATGCATGCAAATATGCTACTAAAATCATTATAATACGCATTTATATTCATTAAAAAAAAAAAAAAAAAAAAAAAATAACCCCGTAGTACATAAAATAAAACGTTTCCATCGGATGTAAATGTATGTTTAAACTCTGAAACAAATATTTTTAATCGGCTACTCGTAGACTGTTATACTTTCGACATTACACAATGTTACAAAATATATGCGTACGACGTTTTAAGTATGATTCGACGTTGTGTGTTTACGAGACGCAAAAACAATAACGGATAATAATCGACTGAACTGAACACTAAACAAATAATCTATTATTCTATATCGACTATTATCTTTATCGATCTCCGGTTGATATCCAGCGGGTTATACGGTCGATATGGGTTTATAATATTATTTATACTTACATAAAAGTTATAACGGAATATGAGAGGTAGTTTGCAGATAGTATACTACTGGAAGTACCTCTTAGTACATTTTTTTTTCGATCAGTCGAAGTATGTATACATGTTATTTGTATCTATAGTTTTTAATTTTAAATAATAAAATTTGAAAAATTTGTCAAAATATGCAAAATAAGCATAACAATTTTAAAATATGCACTCTGCTGCAAAATCTATCAAATATGCAAAAATATGCACATACAAATTTTAGATCTGATATCATGACACTGAGAAACGAATTTATTTCGCACTCTGCTATATTTAAAAATAATTAAAAAAAGTATGCAAATGCTAGAAGTCCTTAAGCCTACTTATAACACACCGGTGAATTTTATCATAGTTTGTTTCAATTTCTTTACTTTTTCACCACGATTGGACTGTATCTATTAACCAAAAAAAAAAAAAATCTTAAAAAAAATTTAATTTTCATATACCATAAAAAATACATTTTTTTATACTATTTTATTTATTTCTTTAACCCTCGTATTTATCCGTAAAACAAAAAATAAGTGTGATACAAAAATAAATAAATAAAAATTATGTAGTATATTACGTAAACGTAAATAAATAATTAAAAAACTTTTTTGTGACATTTTCTTATTTGCTAACGATTACTTTAACGATTTTTTGGATCGATTCGTGTTAAATTGCAAGTACCGTCAACGAAGATAATTAATCTCATTCAATAGTTGATTTATGAATTACGACAACGAGAACATCGAGAAAACAAAATAAGAGTGATATATTATTTTTGTCCGTAAATTCTTATATATAATATTTTTACTCGTAGTGCAAAAGTTCACAGTCGTATTGGTAACTTGTAATGAAAAATGCTGTTAGCCTTAAGACAAGAAAAACTCTGATTAAAAGTTTTGTATGGAGTATAGCACTATATGGAGCAGAAACATGGACGACACTCAAAGCAGAAAGAAGAAAGATTGAAGCGTTGGAAACATGGTGCTGGAGAAGAACACTGAAAATTCACTGGACAGATAGAGTTAAAAATGAAGAAGTATTCCAAAAAATGAACGAACGAAAAGTAATATGGAAAACAATCAGCGAAAGGAGGAAAAAATGGATTGGACATATTATAAGAAACAATAAGTGAATAACAACAATAATAGAAGGAAAGATAGATGGAAAAGCCGGAAGAGGTAGACCAAGAACACTATTTATGAAACAAATTATAGAAGATATTGAAAAAACTAATTACAAAGAATTAAAAGTAGCGATTATGGATAGAGATCAACGGAGATCCATCGAAGTCATTGAACCAACCTAAGGATTGAAAAAAAAAAAAAAAAAAAAATTAAAAAAATATTGCAAGAAAATCGTGGCCAAACATGGCTGCTTGAGGCCCAGGCACTGTGCCTATAGTAGAGAGGGAGGTTGCTTGTGGTGCAGAGATTTTACTGCGCACCTTTTAACGCAAAGCTAAAAGGTTATCTGCGTGCTAAGTGGTAGATAAATGTTGCCCGGGGCACACTACGTGGAAGCGATCCACCGTCGTACCCCAATGCCTATGGTGTCCGCGCACTAAGCGGCCCCGATCCCTACGTATGATGTGCTATCAATAATTCCGTGCCAAAACCGCGTACGCCAGTGCTTCCCAAACTTTTTTTGACTCGCCGCGCCCTATTTGATCCAAGGTTTTTTCAGGGTGTCCTTCCCCAAGTCGCGGTGTGACTGATCATAAGGGAAATCTTAGACCCGATAGAATTTCATGACGGCGCGACGCCCCTGTACGTAGACATCTCGGCGCACACTTTGGGAAGCGCTAGCGTACTCTTTAACATGGTCAACATCGAATCGTCTTTTTACCATTCGTTCCCGTTACGTTGTTTTGCCGGTCTTAACTTTCCACACACGAAACACACGTTCTCGCGCGGGCACGTGTTCGCATACCGAACTTTATACCGGTACACGGTCGGTCGATTGGTTTTCGCGCGGCAAACCCGATCGATTCGGGTTGAGCTACGCACTCGGTACGCCTACGCGACGGTCGGTCGTCGGTAGGTCGGAGCGGCGCAGCGCGCGAGCAAGTCGATGTCCGGACGCGCGTAACGTTTTATTTTATACCCACCCGACCCACGCGTTGTCCACTGCATATTTCTTAGCTATATTTCTCTACATGCCGACGAAACACGGTGAATCGCATACGGGACGAATGTTGCCCGTGGACACGCGAACCGAGAAAAAACGGCTCTTCGTTTCGGGTCGATCGTAGGGATATTTTTTTTTTTTTTTTACCGAAACAAGTTTTTTTTTTCTCTCTCAAATCGTTCACCGGTCGGATCCCACGACGTATTCATCGCCGTCGTTCAGCCGTTTACCCGTTCGCGATCGTGCGCGACAACAAACGTTCCGGAGCGGTTCGTCGACGGGTGAAGTTTATTTTTGCGTATTTCAGACCACAAGTATTTCTACCGTTTGTACGGAATGATTTCGACGAAACATTTAGAGGAATCACGGATCCGTCCGCGTAGGAGTTTACGTCAATACGATTCCCGATAACATATTGTAAACGGCAAATACTAAAAATAGAAATGAGTGGTCAAATAGTACAATGCCCAATGATCCGTTGGGATGTAGTGGGGTAGTAAATAATCCCTTTATCGTATAAGCCATTTAAAATAGTACTGCTATAGCAGTAAAGCGTTATAATGAACGGTTTTTGAACTACTGCTATAGCAGTAGTGATATACGTATATCAAATTTAAAAATTACTGCTATAGCATTACTGTCCATCAATGTGTTAAAAACGTTTGCAGAAGGTCTCACGACGCAGTGATACTATAAATATATATTATATTACACCACTTCGTTTGTCACGTATAATCGCCCGGAATGTTTACAACGATGTGGCTATTGATACGGGTCTGAGAGGCGCCCCAAAAGAATTAAAATAGTTTGTTCGTTTATATCGCGTACAATAGTATTGCATTTAAAAAAAAAAATAAATAAAAATAAAAACTAAAAATGCATCAAACTATCATTGCCCAAAAAAAAAAAAAAAATAATAATAATAATTGCCATTAGTTTAAATGCATAAATAACTTTTTCTACCATGAAACGTTTTTACGGAAAAACACGTCACTACTCTGTATGATGGAACCGAGTGAGAAAATGAAGTAGAACAGAGAGATTACTTTTGATCCAAATGACGCACAAGTTTGACTATAACCAAAGTTTAAATTGCACGACTATTATAACTGTGAATAAACGAGATCACTCCCAAAAATGATCACTGTGTTTCGGGCTATATATATTTACGTTTAATGCATTACGGCTAAGAGCATATATTTTTATTTTTAACTTTTGTGAAAATAACAGACGATCCAAAACGGTGAGTAAGACATAACGAACGCGCGAAATACGTTTACGAAGTTGCGGTTTCTTATCGCCGACACCTATCGTTTTAATCGCGGACAAGAATAAGCTCGTTGGCACGGAAAACATCGGGTGGTTTTTTTTACCCATCCGTCGTAACCGTTGTTTGTTTATTTAATAAGTTTTTGATCCGACACGTACCGTCTATTCAATATTATCATCGATCCGATTCAACGAAACAATTTGGGTCGGAGGCGGTACTCGTGATCGCGTCGCGAAGATCCATCGCTTATAATAATAATATAATGAGCAGACAGCTCGTTTGTTACAACGACAATGGTAAAAGTTCCGAGGAAGGGATTTCTGTTTCGACGATATCTACTATTCAGCTGGTGGTGGTATGTACCGCACCGGTCCAGTCGAAACGACCATTTCCGCGCGCACATCGTACGGCGTTCGTAAGCAAAGGAGTCTTCGATCGTTCGCCGTCCGAGGCGAAGATATTTTTTATTAATTCGTCCTGCACGTGATCACCAACGAATACGTTTTTACCGATACCGCTGCCCCTCCGGTGCCGATCGTCCCTTCGGCATTTCGCTTGCGCCTTCTTTCTCCCGGGAACCATTTCGCCTGTCCGTCCCTTTCCCGCTCCGGGTCGTCCGCGGAACTAGCGTACACCCGTACCATTATATCGTGCACAAACGATGCACGAACGATTTGTCCAGACAGAATTTAAAAATTCTAAATTCGAGGGCTGCCGTTTTTACGGCCCTACGAATTCGATTTAGGGATAATCACCTCAGTTTTTGTGCACAGACGATCACGATCTGCCCAATAAGAGTTTCGAAAATCCATTTTAGAGGGCTGTAGGAATGTACCCTTCTCAGAGCGCTCCGTCATTCTCCCCATGTCGGTTCTATACGACGAACAATTAAGGAGCACCGCGTCTACACCGCTGCTGTAGCCTCGAAAGGAATTCTTCGTTATTTTTAGCAAATCTACGCACCGCTCGAAATGCATAATAACACACTGTTATTATCATTACCGTTACTATCGTTATTATCGTACCTTTCCGGTCGGCAGACCCTTGCGTTTCGCATGATATTCTTTATTATTGAGCACGTCGACAGTCGCCGCCGCCGCTGTTCAATATCGGAAGGTTATTCTCACTGACACGGGTTTCGAATCGAAACTTTCGATAACGCTGCAGGAGCAACGAAAATATTACGACATCGCAGTTACCTACCATCCCATCGCGATATAGTAAACGATATTGTTACGAATTAAAAACACGTACGCTGCAGCAAAACACGCGAAGAGTTTGTATAACGTTAGTTGCGTTCTGTTCATTTCAAGTACGATCGATTTGCCGTCGAGACGACGCGAACAAATGACTCGCGTCGATGCGGTCTCGTCGAACGAATAGTTTGCGTTCGAGCATTACGCGATATCACACAAGAAACGGGTGCCTGCCGATCCAGAAACGTTAATCTGAACGGTTAAAAAAGCGTTTATTGATCGTTCATTGATTTTTTTTTTTTTTTTAGAAAAGCACTGCGTAAGACTCTGCACTGTCGACCCGGGAGATTTTCGTCTTAACACGCGTTGTAAATATATGACGTGCGAAGCATGGACACTTGACGATATTTATTTACATTTATGCGATACGAGACTTCGAGGAAATATATAAAAAAAAATGAACAAAATGATCTTTTATAATATTAATTTATTTAAATGCCCGTTGTTGGAGCACTTGGTTGTTCGTTCATATTTATAGCTTGTGTAGCGTATCGCATCTGCGAAAAAAAATCTTTATTCTATACATCAGGGGTGGACAACTGATAGCCTACAAGCCTTTTTCATCTGGCTCGTGCTATATTTTAAAATTGCATCATACAATTATAAAGTTTATCTTCTATACTCTATCTTATCGATGTAATAATTGTTATCTAGTATTAAATATCGTTAAATGTCTAAATGTATACATATAGCTTCCAACCATAGCTGTTTGTACCGAACTATTCAACTATATCAGTTTCTTCATATCATTCGTGTCGTGTTGTCGTGTGTTCCATGCTCTGGTCCGTTAGACATTAATATTCTAAAAATTGGCTATGTAGTAACTTTAAGTTGTCCCTCCTTGCTATACGTGCATAGATATTATTATTCTTTTCTTACGAACTCCTACTGCAATCGGCGTATTTTTCGAGTTGTTCGTTGTTCAACTATAGTAAAATGGTTATTCCGTCACAACTATTATCCTTCCGTATCTTACGATATTTTAACGTTCTAAACCAGGAATTGCCGTTTATTTCGGGAAAATGAAAATCTGGTTTCACAGCGTCGCAAGATGAACAACCGTTTATTCGTTTTCGGGAAGATTTCGTATTCACCGAACTGTACGTATCACGATGAGACGAAATCAAATTATAACGGAATAAATATTCTAAACTTTTTGCAGTACTGCACACATTAATTCATAGCATTTGTGTCGGATCCAATAAAACGATAAATGTGGAGATTATTTTTAGATATTTTTAGATTCTGTTGATTTATACTCGTTCCTGCGATCATAGTTCTAAAGGCGTTGCCAACTATTTATAATGATGACAATTAAATTATTAATTGGTCGTCCGTCAACCGAGTTGCATATTAGCATTCTGGGATCGGTCTCGGCACCGGTTATCATTTTAGCTTTCTGATTGGTCGTTTGGTTTTGCCGCGCTTTTTAAAAACTGTTACCTATAACCTTGTTATCTAGTATTATGTGTTATTTAATATTATCGAATCGCAATGCATATTTATTATTTATGATACTATTATAAAGTATGAATATAAATAATCTTTAAAAGGGTTTTTACTTTTAAATTTTTGTAGGTAGCTTTTTAAATAAAATATTATAAGTCAAAAAGTATCTTAAAAATGTTTAAATTAATGGAATTTAATAATAGTTCATTTCGTTCTAATATGTTTTCCGAACAAAATATTTGTAACTGGATTAGTATTTATGGTAAAAATACTAATACAAGCTGGTATGTGAAAACATTAGAACGAAATGAATTATCATCGAATTCCACTAATTTAAACATTTTAAGAAAATTTTCGACTTATAATATTTTACTTAAAAAGCTACCCACAAAAAGTAAAAAGGAAAATCCCTTTTAAAGATTATTTATATTCACACTTTATAAAAAAAAAAAAAAAAAAATAGTAAATATGCATTGCAACGTGATAATATTAAACAACACATAATACCAGATAACAGTTTTTAAAAAGCGTGGTAAAATTAAACGATCAATGAGAAAGCTAAAATGATAACCGGTGCCGAGACCGACCCCAGAATGCTGATATGCATATCCAGGCAGTGGTCACCCAGCCGTTGTGTCGTGTTAATGTTATCGCGTGACCATACGGATGATCAGAAGGATTTGGACAGTGTTGGTGCAGCTATTAATAGAGGAACGTGTTCTAGGTGACGCGCGCGTGTGGGCGGACCGATCGAGCGCCAGATCGTTTATACGTTACTAATTCGCACGTTTATACTACATACCATAATTATTATTATTACTTTGTCGTGCGGTTCCCCGGTACGGGTAGCCGTCCAGTAGCAGCTGGTTTTTATTGTCCGATCGCAAAAACCAATAACGACAAAATTGTAATACTCTTATTGCACGAATACCGTCGGATGATGTATGAATATATTTACTCGGACACTGCAGGGCACGTGCACGTGGTGGCGTAGCGATGGTACGGAAAACATGTACATCAAACGTATTGATTTCATTTTTATTCAACGTTACTAGTAAAAAGGGTTGATTTTTCAAAGTTTGCTAGCAGCGCTAACGAAACTTTCTACGCCACTGCGTGTACGATTACGCGAGTTCTTCGAAACTAATTACGTATATTAAAAACACACTGATGTGTATGATCTTTGGACATTTCTCATTCGAACCCTTTTGATCCATCGCTGTACCATTATGTTTTTCCACTATCTTTAGCTCGTGTATTGGGCGTGCTTAAACATTTTCGCGGGAGGGGGGGAGATGTGTTAAATATTTTTCCTGCCACGTATTTCAAATGTACTTGTTTCACAAGATGATAACGTTGGTAATAATTAATTTTCCAACACTAGACATGCTCGACAATGGATTACGTAAGTAACCGCCCAGGCAGATGCTCGTAGTTTGTAACCTAGGCACGCCCCTGACTCGTGTACTCAAACACGTTGATTTGTATCCACCCGAGGAACGGTTTCGTTCACCTGATAATATTTGAAGATTTCACTGTATGTCCTTTTAAGATTTTAATTCAACGTGATGTACGATCGCCGTCAACGTAACGCGCGCAATTTCAACCCAATTTAAAACCGAAATTTCATTAAATATCTGTTTATACTTAACTTATACGTGTATTTCAACAAATTTAATATTTAATAATATTTACTCAAAAATTTAATATGGAAGCTATAATTTTAGAAATTTGAGCACAATAAAAATTGCAATTATGCAGGGACGTATTGAGCCGGTGAGCTGCCGAGAAAATGTCGGTGACCCTCTCAAATTATGGGACCGTCATGAATATTTGTGCCGCTATTTTTTTTTTATACGATAATGAAAAAATAATACATTAGTATTATACGTAACATTAGTATAGCATATTAATGAATTAAATAAATAAACTGTGTACAGTTGGAATAGATGTAGTCAAACGGTAGAATTAGAGTTAGGTCGTTTCCAAGATATTTCGTATAGGCAAAATTAAACGCATAACAAGTCGACAATCCGGATAAAATATTAGTTCTTTATTATTATGCTTGATGAAATAATCGAGAAAATAATAAAAATAATTTTGAACCATTTGTTTTTTTTTTTTTTTTTTTTAATAAAATAATATTTATAATTACCTATTTGGTATAATGTTTGTTTCACATTAGAATATGTTGATTGTGATGATTGATGCCTTTTAGGGAAATTTTCAAGGTATAAAGGGTACTATATAAATATAAGGAATATTTAAAAAAAAATATTAAAAAAGAAAGAACAAAAGGGAAAAATAAAACAACAAATTGTATACAAATTGTTTAACTATATATTTGTATACATATTGGTACAATTCGAGAAGAAATACATGTGTAAATTGACAAACTGTAAATTTTAAATTGGTATAAATGTTGTTTTGAATAGTAAGCAAGATTAAAATTAAATTTTCCAGAAAATTCATAATATATTCATGGTTTTCTTTCCTATTTAAAAAAAAAATTAGTTACTACCATGTCAGTTGGTATGGTCTCGAGGGTTTTGACACACCCTTACTCTTATATGTACTCATTACTAAAATGTTCAATTAATATTTTTTATTTTTCGCTTGATACTAATTTTTTAAAAACTTCTCTTCTGGATTTGACACTAAAGTCAGTGATATTTTGTGCAATAGTCATAGGGTAAAAAAGATTGACTTTCTAACATTAATCAATTTTTTTTTTTTTACAAAATTGACCATATTCACTTAACCAACCATAATTATAATAGCATTTACTGACGGGTTGAATTATGTAGAGTACTTTTGTTAATATATTTTAGTGATTAAACAAATAGAGCCAAAAATTGTAAAAAAAAAAAAACATTCATTAAGTTACCTCAAAATGAATTTGATAAAAGTGGTAATTAATACGCAGGGCTTTGATTTAATAGCATTTATATATTATTATAGTACGTGAGAAAGTAGCAGAATAACCTACTATGTCCATACGGTTTATACATCAACGAATTTATATTATTTATAGTTTATGTTGCATATTTAAAAATGTTTGTGAATTCTTCTCATTACAAGGAATAATATATATTGAATACATTTTTTGTAATTTCTAAATTTTAAGGTTTTTCCTTTTCAGTAATAAGATTCGTATGCAGTGTTAAAACAAAAAATTCGCTAGACCACATAATTTCAAACGCAGCGTTGCCGTACCGTTCGTCGAACGCGACTTTTGGTGGCTATTGATTCTAAGGAAAATTTATAGTCATCTTTCGTACACTGTACCATTATTATGACTTCCGTCACATTTATCAAAAGGGTTCAGGTACGTTTAAGGTGATCGTCGTTTTATCCGAATATTATTATAGCTATCGTCTAATACGATTCGCTCTCGACGATTAAAATAAGTTCCGGAACGTACCGAGCATTTGAGTTATTGAATTGATGTAGTTGGATAAACTTTAATATGCTGTCCCTGTAATATCGTGAAAACGTCACTTATCGCACTTCCAATCGCCACGCCTTCGAAATCATAACTGTTATCGTAACGGAATGTTTCCACGTCGGGTTTTAGTTTTATTTGCATTTATTATGTTGAAATTAGAATTATAATTGTGACATTTAATCGAGTGTAGGACTTTCGTCGGGTGTAGAACTGTTTGAAAGACAAACATCGTACAGTGAACTTTTCTTTTGAACCCAAACGGACGGCAGCTTATGACATATCGAGCCGAGCTGTTGACACGAAATCGAAAATCGACAAACAAGTCTATACAAAGAAAAATCTGCTGACAACGGTTAGAAGAGTGTAAGGGAAGTCCGAACAAGAGCCTACTACAAGAATTTTTTACAGGTATGATACAGATTAGTAATGCAATATATGAAAAACTTCGGGAAAAATGTACACTCTACGAAATTCACAGAACAAAATTTAGAGCAGACCAAAATGCTTGAAGCTTGATCATAGTAGGTTTTAAAATAGCAATTTATTCGTGCTCCAAATAAAATTGTTTTATGCAACTGTGGATAATGTTTGATTTCTAACAAAAAATAGCCCAGACCGATGAAAAATACCAAAACAAATTTATCAAACGTTTACGTTTTACTGATTTTCTACAAAATCAAAATTTGATTTTCATCATTACTCAAAAAAATAAAACTGTAGAGACTTGATTCTTTCATTGAACGATAACATTATTGATTTATATTTATGGTGACATTTTTAAAGTATATACATTCTTTTTTTCTATGTTATTTATAAATACCTAAGGATTTCATAAGTTTTTAGCTTTTTTCCGTAAAATGTCGATAAAATTATTTATGTTCGATTAAAACTTAAGAAAATTTAATGAAGGTTAACGTACATACTTCTCACAAGCTAATGATTCAAGACGTATGTTTAATTTTAATAAAAAAAAACTTATGGACTTTTCAATATTAAAATTAGACATAACAACAAAAGTCAGTCATGTTTTTGTAGATAAAAATATTGTTCATTGCCAAACATTTTGATTAACGCATTAAATATAGTATGATCCGCAACGCTGCCTTTCGAAAAAGTTTTATCAATCGGAGAAAAAATTACACTGCGTTTTTAAAAATAAATTTAATTTCTAATGTGGAGTTCTTGCAATTGCTTTTGATTTAGATTTATTGGACGTATCCGTTTACTATATTAGTTTTTAGAATTTGAACGATTAGTAAATATTTTAATAACATATTAGTCAATAAATAATCGCAGTCTTTATTTCACCGATCCTCATAAAAATAATCAAAACGAAGACAGTAATAAAGTAAAAATAATAGTAATAAATTTATCAGAACTATCATATAATCAAATAAGATATAAATTGTTGAGAATTTTTGGAATAAAAAGTTTGCTTTTGATTATATGCAGATTACCAGTACCGTAGTTAAATCAAATAATTTGACTCGTAATTAAATTATGTAATTTCCGTAATGAATTAAAATGATCGGGATAATATTGGGGCTTATTGATATTTGTATTAAATTATATCATAATATTATTATGTGTATAGAATCGTTTGTAAGTATCAAAAATTATGTTACAAAGCATTACAGATTTTCATTCAAAACTGCGTGCGGGCTAAGACATTTAATTCAGCTAGTAACAATATACATCTATAGGACCCGATGCAATTCTTCAAAAACAATCCCAAAGTCATAGTACGAGTATTTTCTGTGATTTTAAAAACATTTCATCCCAAATCGGACAAAATCTGGTCGCACGGAACGACAGGATATCCGGACTTTCGATTACGCTGTACGTAGGCGTTTATGTTGGCTAGCCGATGGCGCCTATCGAGATTGAGCTTTCGCATCTTTTGAAAACTTAAGACGAGACCTTTTCATATTGGACCTAAGTTTGGCTCCTCCCTCCTCCGCCATTTATCCAGGCCGATATTTAGATATTGGGGCTTTTATAAATATTTTTCGCTCGGTTAAATTTTTAGTACTTTTCGGCCACCGTAGACATCGGCAATTTATTTCGGATCCTCTAGCTATGAGCTTAGTGTTTTATACTATTTCGAAACCATCGCGCGTTTATCGAAGTTATAAAAGAACCCCGATCGTTTGACGATGTCACTTTGACGTTCTATACGATTGGCGGAAACATAAGGCATTACGTGTAATGACAGAGACAGAGACGGAGAGCGAATGCGTGTTAGTAACGAAACAAATTCCCGGACGAACAACGCACGTTATCGAGTGATGCGTGGCTATAAAAGTTGATGTGTTTAATCGATAACTAGCAAAAGCATGTTGTTTTCATGATAACCTTGTGCTAGTCGCTTGTCTCTTGGAATCTCTTGGAACTGCTTTTTTCCCGTCGCCGGTACGCCGGACGCTTTGCATATGCCGATACCATTGCGATAATACTATGTTTTCAGAGCAACGCTAGCAGACCACCGGGGCCGGCGATCACGTCTAAAATCAATTTGGACTCCGGTCCCTGAAAGTACCGACGAAATGGTACCGATGATTTAACCGGTTACTTGACGTACGTGGACCGCACGATCAAGTTTTTGAGGACGCGCTGTTGTTTTTTTTTTTTTTTTGTATAAAAATTGATCTGATCAATTTGTATACAAAAAAAAAAAAAAAACTCAGAAGCGTTCATCTCATCAATATATTTTAGTATTTATTACTTATAAAATCTTTACGTTTGAATATTCATAATTCGTGTCGGATTGAAAAAAATAAGGTTATTATGTATTAAATATCATTCTTTACGTTTTTCTATTTAATTCATAACAATAAATATAATAATAATAATAATAATAATAACTACGGCATTAAATAATTGCGTCGCGCAATCACGATGACTGTAATCATGTACGTCGATCGTCAGTGCACGGGTCAGCAGAATGTACCGGAAAACCGAATTTCACGGCTGTTAACAAAAAATATCCGATTATCGACTCGAAGCGAACGTCTTTAATGGACGCAATACATTACGGAAAAACTCGAGTGGCGTCCGACGAAACGTAATCGTGTTGTTAATTATTTACAACGGTTTATTGGACGAAACAGATTGACGAGATACTGTTTTGAGATTTGTGTTGCGGACTTAGTTGTACGTCTTCCGAATGAATTTTCGATTGAAAGTCATTTTTAAGTTAATCTTCCCTGACAGCGAGGGCGAAACAAATAAAGCATTGTAAAAGTTATTGGCTTTCGGAACACAAGCTTTTAACGGGCGTCCGTACGTCATTCTAACCGGGTGGTTTTTTTGTGTCGATAAAAAAATAAAAAATAAAATCCCCATAACGTATCGTTTTTGCGCTGGGGCGTGTACGCGTGTTATGATGTAAAGGTGTTGAATATTACGTACATGGGCGTCGTCATTTGTGGTGTTCCATCGATATATACACGGCTATGAATCGCTGTCGATTTACGTATTTGGGCCGCGTCGCGTTTCGGCGAACGATAAGTGCTCGTTTTCGGTATGTCAAATCCGTTACATTTTTAGAACCGACAACGCCGAGCAGTGGTGTTTCCGCAATACTGCCCCGGAAACTCTTTTGTTCCTGCCGGCAAAAGGGTTAGGTGCACGTGCTCGAACATAGGTCGTCGGGTCGAAATGTCCGACACCGATCTCAATGAATTAACGAATTATGCAGACTGCCATATAACTGCACTCGATGTCTGTCGATAAGACACGAACAACTAAACGAATACCGCAACATTTGTCGTGATATCCATTCAAATGCGAACTGCATCATTTCGATTTTTATCCGTGCAATACCGAACATTTACAAAACCAACAATTTAGTTTTACCGGTCGAACTGTTTTCCTTGCTTGCTTGCGACCGAGGCCTCGTTAAAAATAATTTTTTGGATTTTAGGTAAACAAGCGTATGTAACATTTTTTGAAACCATAAACTAGTGTCCAGAAACAATGGAATGCACCTATTAATGGGTGTATCGTTTTAGGAAATAAATATTATTGTGTACCGGGTTAACGGGAAAAGGGAAAACGATTTAATGAAACGAAAAAAAACCTATTGGATAGGATTTGAAGTGGAGAGCTCGAAAGCTCGATAAATATATATCCTTGCGCAAATCCGGTTCGACACCGAATACGTAGGATTAATTTTATTCAAAGACCTCACCAAGGGGAAATTATTACGTGCGTTTACAAACGCATTAATCAGTTTATTTGAAAATCGTTGGATTACCGTTTGTCCGTAAACGGTCTATACGCATACATGTATTAATTATTTAGTTATTTTACAAACCTACTCGTCGCATCGCGAACCTTTTCGCTCCAAAAATTCAACTATTCGAACAACGAGCGTCAGTTATTTTAACTGGGATTACAACTACGTGAAACCATTTAGTATTTAGACATTTATAAATTACCATTTCTGTTCATTTGATTAACTATAAATATATTATCTTAGATTTTGAAGAATACATTAGTTTTACCACTGTCATTCCGATCGTCATAACCACAAGGGCTGCATTTAGGGGGGGGGACAATGGCTACAACTGCCTCGGGCGTCAATTTTTTGGGGGTGCCAAAATATTGTTGTCAGAAATTTGCTCACTTGTGAATTATTGAACTTTTAAAATTATTTTGAAATTATTATTTTTTTTTTTTGTTTTTAATCACAGTCAGTGGCGAACAGAAGATTTTTGACAAGGGTGTCGAAAATATATATTTCGAGGTACCCACCTACCCCCACCAGTAAAATCTGAGTTTAGGCATAGTATAACTCTTATTTTTAAGTGTTTTTGGTTTTTTCTTACTAACAAAGATACTAAAATAGAACTTTTTAAATAAAACCTAATATTAATTACTTTTCAATTTTCTGGGTATTAATTTATAAGTTTGTATAGCATAATTTTTGGGATTGAGACATACTACTTATTCTCATGTGACGCTTTAGTTCTAGGGTAAACGTAATTAGTGTGTTGATTTGGATAGTTGAAAAATTGGTTAGTGTTAAACTAAACAAATATTCATACAAGTTCATACAGAATTAGCCATCCACCAATCCTCTGAAGGGTGTCAGTCGACACCCCAGACCCTCTTTGTGTGCGCCACTGTACGTAGGTATATACAATAGCAATTGTACTTGAAATTCACTAATTTTGAAATATTAAAATAAAATAGTAAGTGTATATTAATTATATTAACAACAGAATAATTATGTAGATGCGACGTAAATGTATAGTTTAACTATAAAAATATATATATTTCGAAATGGTGTAAAAATAAAAAAAAATAAAAAAAAAATAAAACATATAAAGATATTAATGATGTACTTTGCGTTCTGAAGATAAATTAAAACCTTGAAATTATTGATTTTCCAGTTAATTTGTGTTTTATATTATTTTCCATAAAAAATAATAGATTGACCAGAAATTGTATAACATTTTTATAGATAGTATTTGAATCTACAGTTTAGGTTCTTACAATTTTATGCTATTGCAAAATATTTTGTATTCAATTAAAAAAAAAAAAAAAAAAAAAAAAAACGTACACTACCCTGTTTGACAATAATCAACTATCTTGTGACACGTGAAGGGTGTTAGTAATCATGACCGAATTTAACTCAAATTGCTTTTTTATATTAATGAACAAAATAAGGGAGTGAAAAATCAAATATATTAATTTTTTTTCTTTGCCTATGACTAAGAGCCATCTTAATATAGGTTGTCTCAAAAAGATAAGTTATTGCGGCAATGCCGAACATCCACATGTGTTTAAACCATAATTGTTGACGTCTATACCCGCGTTTGTAATTTACGGGTGTGTAGACTATCGGTGTTATAATGATAAAAATGTTTTTTAAGAGAGGAATAAATAAGTATAATTTGTGTGCTATTGATTTAACTCAAGCCTGATGTTTAATTTTTTACACATTATTTCGATTTCAATTCAAACATGCAGCTTCGCGACAGGTTTCTCGTAGAGTTCGAACAGACTGTTCATCACAGAAATCGTCCAGGTATTTTTGACGTCAAACCTTCCCCCTGTGCATGATTTGAGTGATTTACTGGTGAACTGTACAACGAACATAATTCCTTGTTGCCTCTCTCGTACGATTCGATCAGCAGATGTTTCAAGTCGACGTCTTCCTTCGGTAACTGTTTATTTTTCCCCAGAGTGATCATACCCAACCAGTGGCCGAGGTTTATGATCAAGCCATTTATCGAAAAGGCTAGGGATTATTCCGTTTTTTTCCTAACAGGATCTAAAATCATAAATATTACATAATAATATTCCATCAGAGCACGATAAAAAATATTATGTTGTTAGTAAAAAATTTAATATTTGATCGCGTGATTAATGTAATAGTTGATTTTAATACTATACAATAACAAACACGAGATATTTATGCAGGTATTTTCTCCAACTTTTTTCAAGGTGTTCATCAGTATTAGTGAGTTCAACAGTTCGCTGTTTCAGCAATCCAAACAGCTCGAGTACAAATGTGGTAATCGAATTCGTTCTGCACTCGTTCCATGATTACGTGCCTCGAAAACCAGGGCAGGTACTTTTTGTCGATCAGATAAATAATATAATAAATATAAATATAATAATATAAATATAATATAATTAATATATTTATATTTATATTAATATATTATAATAATATAATACCCTTACAAGACAACTTTAAATATCTAAGCATAAATCTTGACAAAAACTAAATTGGGCATATCATATAAAAACTAAACGTAAATCCCTCAACTGGCATCTTCATACCGTGAGAAACATTTCACATTCCAAACTTCCACGGAGAACAAAAATTCTAATTTACAAACAAGTCATAAGACCAGCCATGACGTACGGGACACAAATATGGGGAACAGCTAAAAATTCCAAAATTAATAGACTCCAATTATTTCAATCTGTAAACTTACGAATTATAACTGGTGCCCCATGGTTTGTCAGCAATCAGTCCCTACATAATTACCTAAAAATTCAAATTCTTCCTAAACTAGCCCCTTAATACTAAAAAAACTACACTCAGCCACAACTAACCACCCAAATCCACTTATCTCCAACCTCCATATCAAACCCAATCAATTTATTACATCGTTTGAAACAAGTCCATGTGAAAATCGCGAAAGTAAAATAGCCAAAATAAAAATTGCGAAAAGTTACAATAGCAAAAATGTTAATAGCGAAAAGAAAGAAATTATTTTCGTGAGTGGGTATACCTTTATAATATAATAATACTAGATAATCAATAATGTAATTTTGTACTATTGCGTCTTGTATCATGTAATAAAGATAAGCCGTAGTTAAACCTAACCGCTGTCAAGGTTTATATACTATATATATATTGTGATCATTAGCCTAACTTAACCATAGTATGATGATGTATTTTATATACTTACACAAGTTAAGGAAAAATATCAAATTTAATTTTTATTTTAATAGTATTTTAATGTTGATTATTACTTATTATATTATAAAGATATATCCAGATATATTTCTTACTTTTCGCTATTAATGTTTTCTCGTTGTAAAAATATTTCGCGATTTTTACTTTTGCGATTTTAACTGGCACCCATTTAAAACGTCAATAGCCTAGAGATCAATTAAAAAACTAACTAATTTGAGTCATGCGATTTGAAGTGGTGTCACTGGACACTCCCTTCTATCAAGCATACATATTATTACCTACATTTATAAAAAATTACTTATTGTATTAATAACGTATACATATGGTAAATATTTTTTTTTAAAAAATAAAAAATAAAAACTGACGTATCAATATAAATATATCTGTATGTGAATATCTTATGACGTATTGCATTTCTAATAAATAACAACAAATTAACAAATATTACATAATATTTATTGAAAAAAAAATCATATACAGTAAATATAGGAGTTATAGAAATAATTTCAAAACATATATCAATCTACTTTGAATAAGTATTTTTAAAACAAAACATCAAAAATATCCTTTAATTGCATCGGAACAAAAAATGGAAAATCATAAACATTTTTACAATTAAAAATAAAAAGAAATACTTCAATTTTATGATGTGACAGACGGGTGTTGAGAAACTCAGAGTGTTACAAAAAAAGAAAGAAAGCATTCTCTTTTTTACTGAAGAATTGATAAAATTGCATCATTGAAATTTGCATTAGGCTTATTGTTTTTTTTTTTTTTTTTTTTTTTTTTACGGCGTATGTATGTATTCTATGTATTTTCACATTAGGCCAATTCGGTATATCATGTTATTTCCACTATTTTTTTTTTATGCTTATATTAGTCGTATCATCTAGAAAAAATAAAATTAACTATGTTGGTCCTTTACGTGTACATTATATTTCCATAAAAATTAAATATTACTCATTGTTCGGTTTGTTTGTTTGTTTTAGTTATTCACGTCTTCCACTAATTTTGTCTAATAAACAAGGACTTATTTTATTTAAAAATGTGTCTAATGGAAGGCAATACATCTTATTTGTCACCAACGTTCGACATAATGGACATTTGTTAATACTGTTGGTCCAAGTTTCGATACATTGTTGGCAAAACATATGTGAACAGTTTAGAACCGTTGGCTGCGGAAAAAAAATTAAGTTATGTATCTGCAATATTTCGATGAATACAATTTAATGATCCTGTATACTAGGTAAGCGATTTATTTTAGTTGTCTAGTCAATAATAATTCTTGAATGAAATTAAAGATGCATAGGTTTTCACAACACTAATATTTCCGCAGAGTCAATTTATTGATTGAAGAAGTATTTATAAAGATATTAGAGTAAATTTTAATTTAAAAAATAAAGCCATAATCATCAAATCAATACATTCACGCACTACTTGGAAATTAATCAAATATTTTTTTGTTTTAAGTTAAGTTCTGGAGTTCTTTTAAGTTCTAAGACACTAATAATTGTAACGAAGACTAATAAATAATAATTAAAACATTACCTTAGTAAAAATGTCAAAACAAATATTACATCGTAGTTCTGATTCGATGTTTCTAATGATTTGGTCTATTTGATTTTTCCCATCATTTTCTATAGCAAATTGTTGACTACGTTTAACCTGCAGATTATTAACCTCATTATATATATGTGCTCTTTCTGTTGGCATGATATCTGGGACTGTATCTTCAGAATTTATATCTTAGAACAAAAGTATAATTTTTAAATAAATATTAAATCAAACTAAAATTACTGTTAAATAATGTTAATTTAAATTAGCAGATATTTATTAACGAAACAAATAAATATTACCTATTGAACTACTCAAATGTTGATCTTCAACTTCAGTATCGTTTTGAGATCTACAGAAGATGTCATAATGATATTATCAGTATGATAATTAAATAATTAGAAATATAAGACTATACCTTAACTCTACTAAATTAGACAATATTGGACGTCTTGGTCTGTTTCTTTGTGTGATGTTACTTATTTGAATTGAAGTTAAGTCCATTCTGTTGGATGCAGGGAGAACCTCTTCGTCATCTACAGAAAGATAATTGATAATAAAATTAGAATTTTCAATACACGCGAATTATGGTTGTTTTTCTTCATTTTTTTCATAATATATTATATTATAAAGTGAAAGAATCATGCGGGCAAACATCATTGGGAATAAACTACTTGTACGTTGAGTACAATGTTACTTTAAATAAATAGATGTAAAATGTAAAAACAGCACTCGGACCTAATCGATGAATTGGTGTTAATATTGGACGTCTTGGTCTAATTCTCGGAGAACTCTGTGCATTTACTCGAACCGAAGTAAAGTCAATTTCAGTGACCGTTGCAGAAAGGATCTCTTCGTCGTCTGTAAAACGATATAAGTTAGATCAGTAAGAATTTCAATAAAAAATTAATTATAGTTATATTATATTATTTTTTTTCTTAATTAATGTAGAATTAATTTTTACAATCAAATAACTAAGATTGATCTCTATAAAAGTCGTCAGGAATACATTAATATATCAATTACAAAATTAATCTATACAGAATGATGTAAAAAAAGCATTTCGACCTTGTCGGGACATTAGTGAAAATGGTGGACGTCTTGGTGTTCTTCTCGAAGTACCGTTGGTTAATAAGCTTGATAACTGTACTGAAACCGAAGTTAACTCCGTCTCGGTAATAGGTGAGGGTAGAATGATTTCATCATCTGAAAAACGATGAATGGTTTATTATTTACAGTTTTCGATACAAATGAAGCTATCATAATTGTAAAAGAATATTGTTAATATAATACCTCTTAAAAATCACTGTTAGTACATGCCATGGAAAAAGAACACTTTACTACGATACGATACTTACGGTGTTGAGTTGAACTGCCCAGGTCATCGGAATTCCAATAATGATTACCAAAATGCATGATCCGATCTTAGTGTTTAAACTTTTGATGATAAACGCAATACCGATGTGCAATCGGTGAATGTATAATAGAACGTTGCCACACACTGAGTCAACAGGGTTCTTTTATACAAAAAAATCAAACTTGATAAACAAAAGCTTTCTCGTAAGAAAATGTAAGATCGTAAGATGAAACTAAGTCAACGAAAACATCAAACATATAGTCATTGAGTTACCTTGGTTACCTATTTCTAAATTTATTATTTCCTTATACTATATGTTAGTTATATTGAGTCGTACATTAATTAATATAGATTAATAACGAATAAAAGCAAAAATTGTATAATAAGTCGTTACACCCTTTTTATTTCCGTGTTACAAATGTAACCTTTCGAATTTTATGAAGTGTTAAGGATTTTCTTGCTGATGTTGGTTGAGGAGAGAGTACGTACTTACTCATTTATTTTTGAAACAAAATTTAAATATTTTTAGTTTCATAACGAAATTCATAGTTAAGATAACCATTGGTGCCGAAAACGTATGGAAAGTGGGGTAAGTACCCCGGAAATTGTTTAGGTGATGGGTGGGTGGTTAGACTTAATGAGTGCTAGATATATTATTGTACGGTAAAATATTCCATAATATTATGTAATTACTAGATGTGTAGTAAATACTCGTATTTAACAAATATATTTGTAATAGTAGGTTTTGTGTTAGTATTTTTTGAATGTTTTTTTTTTTTTGTCTATAAAAATCTGAGAACTGAAGAAGATAGTACTGATATCAAGTCATTCACAACAACAGATAATGACGAAGAGGAAACAAATAGACAAATTAAAGAATCTGAGTGCAATGTACTAAATTATTTTGAAGTCAATAAAATAAAACAATTAACAGCTTTCACTCTTTAAAAAGGTGTTGTAGATGGCCATAATATGTTCAAGACCACAAAGATTTATTTTGAAAAAAAAAAATGTTCTTCTAATATAATTAACTTAAAACAAACTAATATAACTTAAATTTTGATATTTATAAAGGTTATACAAGATTTTAATAATTTTAAACTATATCTACATTATATTGTAAATCATAAAAACATTTTTTAGTACCAATATTCATTTGCTTTATTTATTTGGTATTTTATTTTTAAAATGTACATTTACTCTGTATAGCGGTCACTTGGAAAATAAATAAAATTTTTTCTGTTACCGGTTACTTTTGTAGGACGAACACCTCTAAATAGCGGTTATTAATTCCGGTTTCTTTATTAACCATTTCATGAGAGTTCTATTGTACTATCATTATCTATATTTAAATATTAAAATATAATAATATATTATAATATGTATTGTATATTATATACTTATAAACATAATGTGTATTTATATATTATGCTTCGGTAGGCAACACCTTGTTGCTTTGTCTTGTACATAGGTATGTACTTGCATTATTTTACTTGTAATTATGTTAAAATGGTAATACAGAATACTAAAGCATAATTTAACAAAGTTTGTGACACTAGTGCCCCAAGTGGTAATTTAATGCAACCCAGTGGTGGGTGACAGTTGTGCACAGAAGATTTTTGACAAGGGTGTTGAAAATATATATTTCAAGGTACCCACCGCACCCCAACCAGTAAAATCTGAGTTTAGGCATAGTATAACTCTTATTTTTAAGTATTTTTGGTTTTTTCTTACCAAAAAAGATACTAAAAATAAACTTAATATTAATTATTTTTCAGTTTTCTGCGTATTAATTTATAAGTTTGTATAGCATAATTTTTGGGATTGAGCCCTACTACTTATTCTCATGGGACACTTTAATTCTAAGATAAACATAATTAGAATGTTGATTTGGATAGCTGAAAAATTGGTAAGTATTAAATTAAACAAATATTCATACAAGTTCACACAGAACTAGCGGTCCACCAATTCTCTGCGGGGTGTCGTCGACACCTGACACTCCCTGTGTGCGTCACTCATATCAGTATCATAAATTAATGTTATGTATTTATTTTAATCATATATATTATAAATGTATTCATAGCAATATAGCTATCAGTGATCCAGAATATTATTAATATACCTAATATTAGTTCCCAAATTTGTTGTTATCGCGTTCGGCAATAACAGTGGCGTGCCTACTATACAAAAAAAGCATTGATTTTAGAATATCTAAAAGGTTCATGAGGATCTATCTCCTATACTTTCCGTGGGTAGACCCCTTAGAGGGGCTCCATTTTTTTTTTTTTTTATTGCGACGGGGCTTAAAATGTCTAAATACGGCACTAATGAACTCAAGAGATTACTGATAAAGTATGTTATTTAATCAATACTTTCAAGGTGGTCATCTTGCAATAATTTTGATACAGGAAGATTATTTTCTTATCAGTTTTCTTGATAAAAACCGACAAAATGTTATAAAATACGGCAAACATGCCGTGTATCGACCATTTTAAGAAATATAAAATGATCAACACGACCTCTTTCATTTAAAATCAGTTTTTTTTTCTTGAGCAACGATGCATTGATGTCGGGTTTAATAGTTTAAACACAGCAATACCATTCAATCACAGTGAAACTTACCCGACCTAGGGTCTTTTTATTGCATTTCGCGTTGATGATTTTAATAATTATTGTCACCGTGGTTTCCAACGCAGGTCATTGTTTCTACGAATAAACGAATGGACTGTTGTGCGCAATATGCAACCAATGAGTTTCGTATAAAAATGAAATAAGAAACAGTAATCACATGTTTTCGTATTATTATTACAATTATAATCATTATCGTTTATTCGTATCGTGTTTAACGTCCACGGACCAAGTGCGCCGTGTTGGTGTAAAACGAAAAAGCGAAAACTTTGCAGACGTAATTCATATAGCAATATGGATAGCGGAAAAGCAGTGAATACCTGTGCGGGTGAAACTTTTCGCGATTTCCGAAAATCGGGGTATCCTGCAGATTGCAATACCGTGTATTATATTACAGCGTGTACGTTTTCAAACCCGTGACAACGTGTCATTGTTATTAAAAACTTTGGATTATTAATGAACACACCCAGTGTTATTAGAAACTGTCGCGGTGCTGTATGTGCGTATCACGGAACGACTGTGCGATGCGTGAAGATTGCTAGCGGATGGAAGGGGTGGGACATGCGGATTTTAGAATATTTGCATACGAGTGGGAAAAGTTCGGCGATGCGAAGGAGGGAAACGAAAACGAGACGCGGATAAAATAAAACCGGCAAAACGGCAAGCTTGTCGTTGGAGGTTATCGCGATAAATCCTGACCGAAACCCCGCGTCCGATTTTAATCACTAAAGATCTTTAAGAAAGCCGCTGGTAGAAGTTTCTCGGCTAGAGGGGAAAATAAAAAATAAACACAATTTGACTTAATAACGTGCATATGAAATCATGGTGATTTTGAAGCACTAAACGTTCGTTGACAGAAAAAAATTAAATTTTTTTGTTAAAAAATATATATATATATATATAAAAGTATATTTTATTAGAATACAATTAGTTCACTAAGAAATCATGTTCTTACGATTTAATTTCTCTACTTTTCAAACGTAAACGTGTAATTTTATTTATTAAATCACTAGTAAGAATTACATTTTATTTATACTGCAATTATAATTAATTGCAGTGATAAAATTGTATAAATTATGATCCACATCTGTATTATTTGCATTGTTACTTTGACTAAAAAAAACGATTATAAGACTAAGAGTGAAGGATGTTATTTTAAAAAATACACATTTTTTTATTATTTTTTTCTTATTTTAATTTTACATTAAAACGTTAAAATGTTTACGAAAAAAAAAAAAAAAAACGTAAATTAATTTAACTATTTCCTTCCTCCGTAGACCTCGGGAACTCGAATATATTTGTGTTTTCATGATGCTCGAAAGATAACTGTAGTAATTAATGATGGAGTTTTTCACAACATCCGAGATGAAGGTTTATTGTACTCGAAAACGGTAGCCAGTTGTAATAAAACGGAGCTTCTGAGTCCATATTTTACAATTTTAAAACAAATAAAACAATTAATTCTGTAAAAACTTATTATTGATCCTATTAGTTGATCCCTATCCATTCGGTCAGTTAACATTTGAACATATGACAGCGGACGAACAGTATTAACTGTATCAACTCTATTAACCTACTCTCATTGAGAAATGAAAATTTCCTAAAATATAGTCAGCTTATTGAAGAAAGGTTCTCTGAAAAAAATTTAATGAAAAATATAAAGACAAATTGGGTTGCAGTTAGTGTGAATAGGAAGCTACGCACAAAATAATTGATATGAATAATGGTGAGTTTGTAATTAATTATATATATATATTACAATATCAGTACATAATTATTAATATTTATTATTACTTTTATATTATAAACCGACCGTCGACCGATAACGGATCCAATTTTCTACGTGCAGCGGACGAGGCGCGGAAGCCGACGTCGGCTCACCTTGCCGATCCGCAACCGTTGACGGCTGGGCTGGGCCGAAACATCCGGAATACTAACTACTATGGTACGGAAATTGATTAAATATACATAGATAGTCCACGGTGTAGGAAAATATGGAAACCTATTAAGTAATAAGCAAAATATGACAATAGATAGCGTTAAGTGTCATAATTAAAAAAAATAATTATTATCGAATTTAGATAGGCTGAGTATGTCGGGTAGTTGATGATTCCATGTCTACTACAGACATGGAATCATCAACTACCTGACATTGGATATTTAAGCATACTTCAATAATTATTAATTATTATTTTAATGAGTTTAATTATTAAACAAGGTACAAAATGTCAAAGCGTTAACAGATGGTTGAAGAGGTACTATCATGAGATTCCTCTCGAATACGGAGACGTATAATATGGAGAACTAAAACTGATTTAAAAATCATTAAAATTTGACTGTATATATGTGAAAGGATTGCAAAAGCAACAGATTTTGCAAAAGTTCTGTATCAATATTAATTGATTATCAAGTACAGTAATCAATTTAGAAGAACTTGGATGTCCGCGGTTAAACAATTTTTAATTTATCAATTAAAAAATTAATTAATAATCGGTTATTAATTAATAATAATTAAAAATTTAATTTATTAACTAAAATAAATTAATTAACATGGTTAATAATTTATTATTTACTCCAAGAATACATTGAACATCTGTAATAGCCATTCTAATAGTGTTATGTTTAATTTAAGTATTCTGAAAATAAAAAAAGTTGGTACTAATTTTAATAATTTATTAAAATCATTTGTACAATTTATTTAAGACTTTATAATGAAAAGATTAATTTAGTATGAGATGTTAAAAACTTATACAAAGACGGAGAAGTTATAGAAACACTAGTTCATAACGAACTAACACTTATATAATAAAAAATGTATAAAGAGTATTACAATATGGTATAACTCAACATAGTTCAGAAACTTCTTTGATGTATTTTAAAATGTAAAAAATTGACTCAGAAGCCCCCTTGATATATTTTAAAATTGTAAAAAATGGTCTCAGAAGCCTCCTTGATATATTTTAAAAATGTAAAAAATGGTCTCAGAAGCTCCATTTTATTACTACTGTAAACGAACAGCAAATCGGTCGACCACGAGATAATATTATTATGCCGTTCAATGAGTTGCACACGATTCGAAAATGCTTGACGAGAACGACTACCGTTGGCCGGTCACCGAGCTAAAACACGCGCCACCCCGCCACCGACGACAACCGAAGGATTAAATATGGTCTCGCGAAAACGCCGGGCTTTCGGAGACGAATTTTCGGTAGGATTAGTGGCGACCCTTTCAATAAATGTGCCCGGGACCGTAAGTCTCGATTTCATTTTGGCGTAACGACGGACAGCCGCACTGTCACTCGGGTCCCTCGGAATCGTAGATCTGCAGCGAAGGGTGAACATTCTTCGTGAATCCGTAATTAAATTACGTAATGTTTTAAGGGTTCGAGCACGGTTCATACGGTTCCAGAACGTGTTGTTCGACATCAACGGTCGGACACCCTTTCAGCCTCGATGGTGGTTAGGATGATGGTCGGAAGGTAAAGATGATGAGGAATGATCATCCTCGGCTATGGAATAGGTTCTCTGATAATCTGTTTCCCTTTCGGTATTGCGCCAAACCGATCGGGAAATAAATTGTTTTTTTGAAATCGATCACACACCCTATTGTATATAAGTCGAGACCAAAGTCCCGAAAACAGTGTGACAGATTAAAAATGTGATTTTTTTTATAAGTATTCAATTTTTTCGTTGGCTTCTGTTATGTATAACGCGTAGGCGTTTGTAGTATTGTATTGGGGTTTGGTTACCGAAACATTAAAAACGCGCATTTCGTTTGGATGCTTAACATGTTTTATGTGAATTTCATCGTTTTACAGTCACTCGACCGTCCTAACTTCGCTCTTCATTAAATGCTTCAATAAATAATATAATAATTATTAGAACGAATTGAAAGAGTTAACTATAACACTGTAATAGCAGTAATACTATTAATCGCATTATCTTCCTTTAGCTTAAATCATGATCAATAATTTATGTCGGCATGGCAGTAAGATATACGATATAAACCCAATTTTTAACTTTTTAACAAGACAATTATTAACATAACATCAAGTCTATACTACGGTCGCATTAATTATACTTAACGATAACAATTCAAAACTTATTATTATAAAAAAAAAACCTAATAAAAAAAAACGGTATTAGCTTAAAAATAATTTATAATTATATTTTATTAGAAACACTTTTTGAACACAACGAGAATAGTTTCACTGAAGTTCTAATCTAAATACCATGTGAAATGCAACACTAAATATCTAATTACTTAAAACAAATTCAGATTTTAAGTGATGAAATTACATTAAACAGATCAAATAATAAGTTTTAAGATAAGCTGATCCTGTCGCTTACCATCAGGTACAACAAATTTCAATTTCTTCGATTACAAAAATGCGATTCATAAAAATCGATTACTGATATGAGGCATGCGATTATGTAGTAATGATATTTACAATATGCCATATATCGTATAATAAAAAACGATTTACAATAATATTAAAGTATCTTTAATTATCTATTACTTTAACACTTATTTTGTTATTAAAATCCGTCTGTTTTCAACAGCCCACTTTTATTATAGACTAGTTAAAATAACCAAGTCTTAATTCCATTCTATCGTAACCATTTCTAATCTTTAAAAGTATCGCACTATTGTTATTTATGCTTTTATTAAAAATGTTTAAAATTATAAACCATCTTAAAAGTAATTTTTTATCATGAATCTACTTGCTTTGTGAATTTTTAACTTCTGCATTCATCACAAAATAAGTTACACATTCTCTTGTGCTGTACACAGGCGAGAAGTTATACTTAAGTATATATGAATTTTATTATATATGATCATATAATATATTAATCCAGACATAATCTAGGTAACCTTGGTAATATTATCTATATATATATATAAAACTACCCGGGGATATCTCAACAATAATAATAATCTATAGGCTTTAGTTAATGGTAGAAGTAAGGATAGGATAATAGCTATTTATAATCATATATACTACTAGTATTTAATACACTCGATTACAACATCTTAGTTAATAGGTTATTATTAAAGTGTAATTCAAAATTACCGGTCACGTTATGTTTTGTCAATTTCTTTTCGATTATACCGATTTTTTAATTACTCATACAGTTAAATTTTGATACCGTTCATGGTTTGAAGAATAACATGAATAGTTTCACTGCAATAGTTAATAGGCTATTCGATAAAAATACTAATATTGTTAATCGGTCAGTATAAAAATAAAACTTAGTACAATAATGTTGTTCTATGATCGAAGGACATCTAGCAAAATCCGTATTCAAGATGAGGGTCTTGGACATTTCGGCGTTGCTATTTCGACGATGCCGTTTCGGTGACATGTTATTATAAATTATAACTTTATCCAAAAGTCATCAATACCCGTGTGTAAACGAACTGGACATGTTGGCATAGCCAAAATCGTCGAGTACCGTCAGCATTAAGTTTATCCAAAACATACATGAGACCATCGTATAAAAAAATATCTCGTATTTATCATTGTTGGTCTTGATATTTATTTTGTACATGATTTTTAAATGAAAAGTTTAAAAGTCAAAAGTTCAAACATACAATAATCATTTTTTTAATAATCGATAATATTCGACGATTCAAGATCTATTTTGATATACGACTAATTTGTCGAATTGCTGAATCTTTAAATCGTCGAAATGGCATATCGCCAAAATGGTTCATCGTCGAAACGACGTCGCCAAACTCTCCAATTCCCCAAGACAAGCATATACGGTTGAAATTAAGACGAATATTTTATATGCTAATGACTTTTTTCACACAATATATTTTTATTATCCATTTATTACGATTATATTTATCATTTATCATCATCCACACTCATGTGCTATCAACTCGTATATATGTTTATTTTTATGATAAATTATCGACATCCGTCTTTCTATTGTATCATTTTTGTACTAGGTGTTTTTACAAAAACGAAAAACAAAAAAAAAAAAAAAAATGTTTCTAATCCTTTGCTTTTAACCGTCGTATAAATCTCTTCGTATCGGCATGTGAAACATTGATATTCCTTCGCCGTTTCGAGTCCAGTGAAGTGAATTATTTATTATGCTCAACTTTTCTGTTTTCATTCCTTTCCTGCTAAACCATACCGGCCGACCGTCAACAGCGGACGTATAAAATATATGTTTAGTATACACACTGATTACGTCACAATACGCCGTGCGCAATGTATTATAATCGTTGTCGCACTGCAGCAAGCAAGTTGATTAAAGCAGTTGATTAAAATTTGTCGTTTGTCTAAAAAATATCCGTCAGAACCATCTCCGAGTGAATGCGTAGTACGTTTTTAATCCTAGTGTAGAAAAAAATCAATCGGAGTTATCCAATCGAATTGATGATCGTCTTTTTATAATTTTTTTTTTTTATTATTATCGTCAACAAGTTTTCCTGATTTAATGATTTTATTCAACCAAACTTATGTATAAGTATACAAATTTACAATTTTCAACGTTGGTACCACATATATCAGTAGTTGTGTAGATATATTGCTAGATTTTTAAATTATTTTAACAAATATTTACAAAATTTAAAAAAAAATAACTAATTAAAAACACGAAAAATCATATGGTATGATGTAATGGATCACGTAAATTTTTTATTTTTAAGTTTGTTTTGATTTTACGCGTGATTGGCTTTTTCATTAATATAGTTTCGTGTGGAACTTTGCGCATGCGCGACGCGATTTTTTCATGTTTACTCAGGTACCGACTAGCTTAAAAGTGAAGCATTAAATAACACTCTTGTTTACGGATCAAGCGGGATATTATGTAATCAAAAAAAAAAAAAACCGCGTAATTATACGATTATTATTGTTATACATATATATATATATACATAAAAAAAACCTATATATTTGCTTAGACGTAAATAAACCATAGCTGGTGCACACAAATCGCGTCTCGAATTCCTTTTTACAACACGAATAGCGTCCCTGGGTTTCAATTATTTATTTACACGAATTGCGCCACAAAGTAAAAATATTAATTTCCTTCATATTTTCCACGGATACATAGAACTGTCGATAACAAATTATTGCTAACGGTAAGTTAAAATATTGTTTCTTGTCGTTTTTATGCGATTTTAGAATTATGTAAATTAGGTTACATCGAATTATGAACATAATTATATTAAAAAATTAAAAATTTAATTGAGATCTAAAAAAATTATAAGATTAGTGGAAACTTGAACAATAGCTTTTCAATAAAATCAAGACGAGTTAATTGGCCATTTCCATATCTATCATGGTTTATCATATAAAGCCGAATGGGATTCACGTATAGGATATACATATATACATAAATATATACAGGATTATTCACGTATTCACACAGATTTTTTTATAGTACCGTATAATATATTGTGTTACCTCCAATGTTTTATGCGATAACATGTTGAACGAATAACCTTTTTATCATTTATTATTGTTAGATAATCGATATGGACACTTGTTTATGTGAAAAAACTTGAGTACCTATATCACTGATTTATTATTATTTTGATTGGTTTTCCTTAATCTTCTCCACGTCTTTAACCATTGACGTGTATCAGTGACGTATCGATTGGGTGGGCCTTTACTTAAATAAAACTTTCTAGTGGTATTGAATAAAGTTTTTATTTACACAACAACCGCTTAACACTCATTAAAAATTTTATCGTTTAATGTGAATCCTATATAGAAGAAGTAGTCTGTTTTTTGTTTTTTTATTTATTTATTTACGGGTAATAACCCAATTACATAAGGATTGAAATTAGTACATAATACATATAGGTATGGTAAAACATTTGATAGGTAAATAACATTTGAAAAAATAAATTAATGAATAACTAAGATACTTAATATTCTAATAATACAAAAAACACAGAAATATAGTAAAAATAACAATTGGACAAAATACTTAAAATACGAAAACTCAATACAGTACAACTCAAAAATTAATATCAGAAATAAATCTAAACAATTTTTTTTCTTACAAAACTATTGAAAAAATCGACAGAATTTGGACTGAAATTAAAAAAATCAATTTGTTCATCATTAGCGATAGCCATCATTCTATTTATAGGAGCGGATAACGCATAATTAGTTTTGTGATTATTTATATAAAAAGTACTTATGATTGATGATCTAGTTCTGACTTGAGGAACAGAAAAATTTAAAAAACTTAATAGCTCCGGACAGAAGAAAAAACCGTTTAGCAGTTTGAACAAAAATAATAGATCATTTACCTTTCTTCTGTTTGCTAAGCTCTGGATGTTAAATGTGTTCAACAAAGGTTGATAAGATGAGTGAGGTACACGTATAATATTACATTTATAGGACATAAAACGGAGAAAGCGATTTTGGACATTCTCAATGCATTGAATTTGCGTGTTTAAATAAGGAGACCAAACTGTTGAATTATATTCAAGCTTAGATCTAACTAAGGACATAAATAGAATTTTTAATGTGTTATGGTTATTGAAGTCTTTACAGTTTCTCGTAATAAAGCCTAATATCGAAGATGATTTATTGATAATATGTTGAATGTGGTGATTAAAGGTTAAATTAGACTCGAATATGACACCAAGATCACAAAATTCATTTACACGATGTAAATGGTGGTTACGTAAACTATAAGTGTGAAGAATTGGATTACGAGATCGCGTGAAGGACATAACTTTGCATTTTTCGAAGTTTAAAGGTAATTTATTAATATCACACCAATTAGCTAAAAAACTTAAATCATCTTGTAATAAAGATGTATCATTACTGTTTTTTATGAGACGGAACAATTTCATATCGTCGGCGAATAGTAATTTTCTAGAATAAAACAAATTTAAATCATTTATAAATAATAGAAATAGAATTGGAGCAAGGTGAGAACCTTGAGGAACACCAGATGATACAGTAAAAGGAATCGATTTAAAGTTTTTACACTTGACTATTTGTTTTCTATCGGAAATATAAGAATAAATCCAAGAAAGAAAGGGGTCATTCATACCAATAGTACGGAGTTTAGAGATAAGAATTTGGTGATCGACTTTATCAAAGGCTTTAGAGAAATCTGTAAAAATAACATCAACTTGAAAACCTTGAGAAAAGGCATCAAGTATAAATTTCTGAAAAATTAACTGATTTGTGGCTGTTGATCTATCTTTAATAAAACCATGTTGATCCAAACTTATTAAAGGTAAGAGAAGTGGTGTAATCTTTTTTGAAATCATTGACTCGAAAATCTTAGGTATAATTGAAATTAATGAGATAGGCCTATAATTTATTATATTAGTAACATCATTGCCTTTAAAAATAGGTGTAATAAAACTTGATTTCCAAGCGGAAGGAAAACAACCCGTTGATAATGACAAATTATAAAGGTATAATAAAGGGACACTTAATACAAATTTACAATTAGAAAAGAAAATACTCGGAATCATGTCAATGCCAGGATTAGTTTTTGAACTCAACGTATCTAACTCCTGGAGAACATCAGTAAGATTTAAGACACACGAAAATAAATTAAGATTGGAGTAATTGGTGGTAGAATCAGATGATGAGTGATTGATTAACGGTGGTGTAATTGAGTTGACATAAACACTAGAAAAATGCTTAGAAAAGCAGTCAACTATTTCATCACCTCCATTAATAGACTGATTTAAATAAAACATTGAGGTAGGAAAAGACTGAGAAGAGCGTTTGGATTTAATAAATCGCCAAAATTTTTTTGGGACAAGATAATAAAGAATTTTCAGTTTCTGAAATGTATTTATTATAATCAATTTTAGATTGGGCCCTACATTTAGATCTAAGTGCAGAGAATATATTATAATTTAATTGTGTAGGAGATGTTTTATATAATTTGTGTGCTATTTTTTTTTTAAAAACCAAGTCCCTCAGTACAGGACTAAACCAAGTGGGATGTTTAGAAGTGAAAAGTTTTTTTTTAAGACAATTTTCATCAATTATTTTAAATATAATTGTATAGAAAATATCAACTGCATTGTTTATGCACAATTTATCAAAAACTTGAGACCAATCTATAATCGCTAATGATGAACGTATAACATTATAATTACAGTTGAAAAAATCATATACAATTTCATTATAACTTAATGATTCTAGATTTACATTGGTTGGGAGTGTGACAGTTAATGCAGGGTGATACATATAATCTATCGGTAACAAAGAAAATGGCTCGTTACGAACTACTAAATTATGAGCGTTAGATAAAACTAAGTCGAGAATTGAATCTGATCGATTTTTAACAAGATTGAACTGATTAAGATTAAGGTAAGAGAAATTAGCCAGGTTATTGGCAATTAAATTATTAAATTGAGAAACATTAGGGACAATTTTATTATTTAATAACGACCAGTGAATACCCGGTAGATTATAGTCACCCAATAGAATAACATTTGAGTAATGCGAAAGATTTAACAAATTGCTTACAGTATCAGTATGGTCATTATAAATATCAACACTTGAATTAGGAGGAATATATACCGATCCAATTAATAGAGTGAAAGAACCCATAGAAAGTTTGATAAATAATTGCTCGATGTTGTTGTTTTGAAGTGGAATACGATTACATTGAAGGTGATTCTTGATCGCAATTAACACACCACCTCCTCTGATAATGCAGCCCATGACACTATCACGGTCGCAACGAAAAACTGTGTATTTTGGGATAATACCAAGTTCAATGTCATTGACCTCATTATGAAGCCAGGTTTCTGTTAGTATTATGATGTCATAGTCCACCAGAGCAATATTTCTATTAAAAACATCAAGTTTAGTGTTTATGCCACGAATATTTTGATAGTAAAACTTGAGATTGTAGGAACTTGGTCTTAGTTTCGGCAGTTTTTTGAAATGAACGGAATGTTATTATTGAATTTGATAAATATATCATTTTCACCAGCAGCTTTTCTGGTGTTAAGCTCATCTAACACAACTTTGAAATATTTACGTTGCCCTAAAGATCGATCTGTAGATATACTGATGTGTTTTAAATTTTCAGATTGACGTAACTTAAATTTGTTTTTTAATACGTTAAAAATATCATGTTGATTTGGTAGTGTAACACGGATAGGCCGAGCATTATTAGAAATTTTACCAAGACGGAGAACATTTAATGGAACAGTGGTAACACCAATTTGACGGAATAACTCAGAAACTACTTGAATTTCGTTTAGAGAATCAGTTGTGTTTTCATGAACGTTAAATAAAATTAAATTACGGCTTCTAGCTTGGCGGTCTATAATTTCAGATAAGATTTCTTCATGATTGACTGACGGTGGAGTAGAGTTTCGTGCTTCAAGTACAACCAACTTAGAACTAATAATTTCAATTTGATTTTTAAGAGCTTTGTTCTCATTAAGCAAGTCATTGAAATGCTTGGTAATAATATCTAATTTACCTTCAATATCAGTGAATTTTTTGTCGTGGTTTTTCTTCTCATCACGGTAAGCATTGAATGAAGTAATTAGTTTGCTTTGAGTAGATTTCATGTCATTTACAACTTTAAATAATTTGTCCAATTTATCATTGATAGTAGAAGTATTTTCTGCAGTATTTGAGGCATTTTCATCTGTAGTATTCATATTACAACACGCAGGTAGGAATATAAAATTAATAAGAAAAATATAACGATAACGTAACAAAAACGAGTAGAACGAAGAAAAAGATTAACACGACACGCACCGTCAAAGGTCGAATTACGACTGTGTTTATTGAATAGGTCTTTTTTTGTTGAGCTATATCTAGATAAAGCTTTAAAATCAAATTTGAAAATCAACAGTTTTATGTATTTGTAAACTAAATTTTATACTATTAATACAATCATATACGAGTCTATGACTAGACAGTTAAGATTAAAAATTATGTAATTCTTATATTATGAAATTAATTTAGCTAAAAACAAAAAAATTGGTATTTGTATTTCCCGTAGAAGAAATAGTTCTGGGGCTATAAAGAAAATTATTTGGATCATTCCTGCTTAACAACATTATGTTGTACCTTATCACGAGAAAAAAAAATAAAATTCGGTTTTAGCCCGTGTTAACCGAAACCCTCAAAAAAATCTAATCCAGTTTTATAATTATAATAATTTATATTATTTATTAATTTTAAAACAAGTATATTAACAAGCATAAAATAACAAAAACAGATTTCAGTTGGATCACCTCCAAGCCATGGCTGTGCAGGAAGTAAGATATCATAGATTTACAAAATATTTTATAAATATAAAAGGATATAATAAGAAAAGAAAATTATATTTACATAATATATATAATTAACTAACATTGTTAAGGTTAAGAATAATTATAAATAATTTATAATGTTACTTAAAAAATTTGTTATCATATAACATATGAATTATACGCAAATCTCGTTTAAATCAAAAGACATAAGTTTTATTTTCACTTGTTTAAAATCAAAAAACCAAATAATGAATATATATTTTATGTATAATACAAAAATCAGTAAATACAAAATATGGATCCGATTGTCAGAATACAGTTCCAAATTTAATTAACATTAACATTAATATTTTTAACAAATCAAAACAACAGGAAAACATATGCATTGTACGAAGTGACGTAAATTTAAAATTTTACATTGATTATATAAATTATCAGTTAAAAAGGCTTAGGGAAGCTCTCATTTATCGAATATATATTTTGCAAGACAATTTAATGTACTATGTAATTTTTTAATTCGAGTATGAAAAGCGTTACCCCAAAACGCAATACCTCGAGGCACTATTTATTTCACTAGATATTTATTAACTGTTGTTTTAACTTTAATGGATAAAATATTTCTCAAACATTTAAATACATCAGACAATTTTCGAAACGACGTTGTTATTCTCGTATATTTGTTTTTAATCATGTAGTGTTTGCTGTTCAATAAACGTCTAGCGCAGCAAACGATAATATTTCAGCACACAGTTTACGACTGTCCATCGAAAAAGCATTCGGGAGGAGATCCGATTCCCGAAATGATTAAAACAAAGCACTGGTTTAGCGGAGTGAACCGGGAAGCTCCGATGTGTATTCCGAAACCGTGTGCAGCGGCGCGTGCATGTTCCGAACGACTATAAGTGCGCGATTTTCTCTAAATGATACACTCGCGTGTTGCAGTATAAATCTGTATCTTTCTGGTGGACTCGCAAAACGAAGTGCGTGCAGTTTTCTATTTTTCTTTTTTTTTTCACTCCCTTGCCTATTGTTTCTTTTCCGTTCGGGTAAAACGCGTTTCGCCCGAAAGAGGATCGGCGAGCGGAAAAACCGTGGACAAAATAACGGCACGGCGAAGAAATGCCCAACGAAGTGTAAGATATGCCTCTCGGTCAGTCCGGAGCGTAGGCGCAACTAGGAGGGGCGCAACAGGGTTTTAACAACCCTGAGTTCAAATGCAGCATTCCTGTTTTTTTTTTTTTTTTTTCACAACCATATAATCTATAATAATTACACTTAAACATAATTTTATTTTATTTTCAGCATATTTAGCATCCACAACATTTGAACTCTAGTTGCGCCCATGGTCCAGAGTCCGATTACGCGTAGGAACGCCGTTTCGGTCTTCGACCCGATCGATCGCGATAGGAAACGGATGGCCTGGGCGTTCGCGAACTGGGAAAATGACGGTCAGGTCGCGAAACTGGTTCCGAAGGAGTTTTCGAAACGATATCCTTCTTCCGGAGCGCGTCGCAGGCCGTGAAATCAATGTTTCGAAACGATCGTGACCCGATATTGTATGTATATTGTGTATCGATGCATCGCGCGTGCGTGCTCCTCGTTGCTGCCGGGTGTTTACCATAATTATGCGTCGAACACAATATAAAATATATTTGGGAAATGTACAACAAACGTGGATGACGTTCTAACGGAATATAGAACACTGTTCACGCGACGGCGCGCGGAAAAACGAAAGGAAGAAAGAATAGAAGCACGTGGAAAGAGAGTGAAAAAAATAAGCCAAAAAATAAAAGTCCAAGAACGAATTTGTGTTCCGAATGAAATGCGTTTCAGGTGAATTCCTTTTTTCCATTGTCTACTTCAGCAGTTATTTCATTTGATTTTAAATCTTGGTTTATCTAAATGGAGGAAGAGCGACGGCGACGGACCGGGTACTAAATGCATGGCTCGTATTTTGTATTCTTTATTGGATTCGTCGCGAGATTAACATATTTATCATCGAACGCGTGTTCGAACGAAACGCATTCGAAAATCAAACGGTCACCGTTCGACGGGGTTCGCAGGGACGACTGTGTTCTCGACTGTGTGCGCAAAACAATAATAAAAATAATAATGTTATGCGTACGTGTTGCGATGACGGTATTGTAACCAATATTTGAGCAGAGACGCGTTGTTCATCCCCGAAACATCGTATTATATTACGCATGCTTATAGCGTGACGAAAAAAAAATAAAAATAAAAAAATAGTAGCAACACCGCCAAAGGTGCACGGAATCATATTATTTTATTCTGTGTGTGTGTGCGTGTTATGACGAGGACAGTTGGCTTAAGATGTGAAAGTTTTCGAAACAAAATTAACAAAGGGGAAAGAAAAAAATTAATTAATTGCGATTTCACCGCCATTCTGACTAAGAGGATTTTGGCTTCCGACCGCCGAAAACTATAAAACGCTACTTATTGCCAACTCTGAGAAACGTGGCAAAGGTAATGAGCATAACAAATGGTTATTTTTAAGAGCGACCGTTGGTTCGCCTACATAATCTTTTTGAAATGTACCAAGTCGATAGAAGTTTATATATACATACACACGAGAAAAAATATATATTTATATACACGTATAAATATGCCAGAAAATAATAGAAATTTATATAAACATTTTAATCGATGCAAAACCTACCAGTTTGCTGTTAAAAAAACGAATTCGAAACAAGACGGATGACGATGCGAATGTATACCGGCCGTCCGAGCCACGAACTCGTCAGGTTTTCGTTTTAGATTTTTTCTCTCCTATGACTGTCATCTCCTATTGCATGGGAATCGCTCTGAAACTTAATCAGGTGTAGTCTAGAATAGAAGAAATCACCAGGATTTCGTATAGGATAATAATTAATAAAAGGGGAAAAATGGACAGTTGATCAGTAATTTTCGTAGTTATCCGTAACAAAAGAATGGACCTATAATTTGACAGCGTCAGATAATAAATTATATCATGCCGAGAAAGTATAAATAATTATAGCGTTGTGTTTCACCCCTAGCACCATTATTCCAGGAGGTTATTATAAAAACTAACGGAACGGACGACGGATTTTTATTGAAAAACCTATTGCTATCAAAAGGAATCAAGAATATTAATAGCGTTGATTGCAATTAACGTTCGTACACATTAAACAACTTGTTCGTGATTCAAAAAAATCCATACTGTTTACGTTCAATACGGTTTCCAACATTTTTTTTATCGCAGATTTTGAAACTTTTAATATAATTTTTCATAAAAAAACATACGTATTCTTACACGTGTAAAAAATCAAGCTTTTCTTATTAAAACTACATAAAAATAAATTATCATAAGATGAACGATTTTAATTCACAACAGTTAAATTGAATAAGTGCAGTTATCGTTTATATTTTATTAAATATAGTTATGAATAGTTTGACGGTTGATGCTGTACTAAACGAACAATATCAAAAAAATATAAAAATATAAAAAAATCATTAATATCAAAAAATCCGTATGTTATTGAACGTGATAACAATGAAAACTTAATAGGCAAATGTCTTGATCTATAAAATGTCTAATTACCACTATTTTTACGTGAACCGCTCATTCGGTTCGGAGCCGCTGATCTAAGGGCGTCCACTGACATTATCTTTGTACTGCATAAGGTGTACTAATTAAATCCTAAACGTTACAGAACAAATGAATAAAACAACACTGCAAAGAATAGCTGGCAGGGAATGACAACAATCGTAAAGCTTTGAAATAAAAAAAAAAAAAGTTCGTTTAAAAGTATGCATCAAAAATTATAAAAATCCTTTTCAAGATCGATACCTATAACAGTATATGAGCATATGGATTTTAAAACGTATTAACCGAATGACGACGAATAATGATCTAATTAACATAATATGATTGTAATTATTGAATAAATACTGAAAAAAATAATTTTTTAATCGAATACATTGGTTATGTTTATCGAAAAAATGGAGATTATAAATTAATTGTACGCAATTGAAAATGTGGATTGATTGCATCAAATAGAAATCATCATTAAGAGGTAGAATTACTAAAAAAAAAAGATACCAAAGATTCATAATGTACGTCACAATGTTACGGCTCAGCAAAACTAGAGGTATAAATTTCAGCGCAACAGACGAATAAACACCAATAGTTTTGCATATACGCATTCTCAAAGCAATCAAAATCGAATTACTGCAGATAGAATAACTTGATACGCTAAGTCTAGTTCTATTTGTGATATTTCAATATGCACCGGGTGGGACCCGTAAAAATAATAATCGGAGACAAGAAAAAATGAATAATAATTGCTTACCGCCAAAGCAACAGTCTGAATCGATTTAGACGCGATTCCTGAGTACGGTGATGTGTTATTGTTGTTTATTAATGCGTTATAAAATTATTTCAAATTCCTCACGATATTCGATACCTATATTAGTAAAATACTCATATAAGATAAAATATGAGTGTTATCTATGTAAATCCAAAAACTGGTCAAAAGATATACGAGTATTGGTCTTTATATATTTTTAAAGACACAGATTTACGATGAGTTCACGTTATAATTTCATGGACAACATTTCTTCTCCTATATGAACGCAAGTCTGTTAGAACAGTATAAATTTAGGGCTAGTTTTTTGTAGAGAAAGTACAAGAAATTATTTTGCTTGAATTTATCAGCGTTGCCGTTAAGATGTTTTTTTTTTTTTTTTTACATTTTGACGTACGTACCTACCCCTACACAGTTATTGCACAACTATTGCAATTGAAATTTTGTATTTTGTCGAAGATATTTTTTATGTGTTTCACAATGATTTTACATGTTTCCGAAAAACACTTTTTGCGAATGAAAAGAAAAAATAACCCGAAAAATTTCACGTTGCACCCTTATACGCATTGCGAACTCAATATTAATTGTTCTTTCCATTTGAACCGGGTCGCTATTGAAAAAAAAAAAAAAAGCAAAAGGGAAAACGTCCAAGAGACTCGTATAGCGAGAATAACCATTTTTTTTTATTTTTTTTATTTTTATCAAACTAAATACGGACTATATATTATACATTCTTGATGTAAACCTGAGTTCTAATCCGTACCGTCGTTCTACGAATACGTTTAATTTATCGTCTGTCTAAAATTTAAATTAGTAACAGTATTACAATGGGGTCGATCGAGGCAAGTGAAGCGAGAAGGTTGCGCAACGCTCAGTTCATATATACATATATATTTATTCGTATCCGGTCTGATTTTTCTGTTCCAGTCAACGCAATTTGTAATTGATACTATATTTTCATTACCAAATTGTTATTCCAAATGTTTAATATTACAATACAATTAATTCGATCCGGTTGGACCAGAGCACTGCAATTAATAAAAAAGTTAGGTATTTTCATCGGTGACCCGATGTAATTCAGATTGTGTTCAAATCAGTGACTGGAACCTTGATATTTTTACCGGTTCTGGTTCCGGTTCTTTGAAAATTACAAAATTCGGTTCCGGTTCTTAAATAGTACAAAATTTCGGTTCCAATTCTCAGATTACATAAAAAAAATTTCAAGTGGAGAAAATTAAAAATTAATATAAACAAAAATTTTATCAGTTTAAATTTGCCATTTGTCAGAACTCGTTGTGTTTTTACGTTTGTTTCGTATACATACGCTCTTTATGTATAAAATACAAAAGTTACAAGAAATATATTTATCAAATCTTTATAATTTTCCCAATAAAGATATAAACAAAACTTTCATTTTTATTATTAAAATATTAGATAAATTGTTTTAGTTATCTGTGCTGTAATTTTATAAAATCGAAAAATTCTGAAGAACCGAAAACAACCAAAAATATTTTTAATTTTTTTAAATGGGTTTCGGTTCCGATTCCGGTTCTACGAAATAAAGAATATAGATTCCAAAAAAGGTTCCGTTTACTAAGTTTTCTTCAAGAACCGGTACCGGAACCGGTTCTTTCGGTTCCGGTTCTAGTCCCTGGTTCCAATAACTTTTAGCCGTTTCACGGTATCATTGGTAGTCATAACGTGTTTGGTGGTAGGAGGGGAATAATTCGTTACAAATTAAAATCACCGGAAAATAATGTAGCCATCTGTACATAATATTTAATTAAGAATGGAAAAACTAATGGAATTTACGCAAGTTACACAAATCCTACCGTAATTAAGGATCAAGTTCTGATATAAGTATTTCATATAAAAATGTAAAATGTTAAACGGCACGACATCGCAGTTTAGTAACATAGAATTCAGCGGAATAGTTGGAAGTTTAAGCGTAACTATGATGATAATTTATAACTTTTTTGCTCAATTCTCAGTTGATACCCGATAACTTAAGATATCAAATAGATTTGAAATGTCTTAACAGTTTTAGAAGAATGGTGAAAAATAAAAACGTCATAATATTTCTCATCGTTCTTCTGAGTACTTTTTTCCATTATGTTAACCGTAATTGAATTAACCGATCTCTGATCAGAAAAATGTCCTGAATAACACACAATACTGTAGTGTCGCGTTCAGATTTAAAACAATAACAAGTTCTATTATATCACATGATATAGACGAATCGAGACGGTTCACAGTGATCGGAAACGTAATCTAACTTGCTTAAATGAAAATTTAAGATTATATCATATACCATAAAATCATTATCGACTTTATATTTATTTGAGATAAAATGAAGCTTATGATAAATTTAGATATTTCTAACCTTGCTGTATGCCCAGATAAGCGTATACAATATATAAATATGAAGGTATAGCGTTCTCTTTATTGTATCACGTGGTATTACGTGCACACGTATATAGATATGATTTTTTTTTTCTTTTGATATACATTATGGATACTACGGAACAGGGTAAGTATAATATACTTTTAGATGTTTTAAAAATGTTTTTATATTATTTTTTTATTTTAAAACTTTGAAAAATTCCGATTTTTTAATATTTTTTAAATTTAAAAGGGTAGTTTTAAAAATGTATTTGTATTTACAATTTAACAATACATAAAAATTATAGTTTAACTAATGGGCTACACAGATCAAAAAAAAAAAAAAAAAAAAATGCGTCTTTTTTCGTTTACACCTTAAATGTATTTCTTTCTAATGACTAGTAATGGAGAGAGAGTGGTATAATAAATTTGACATTTCGCAATCTATTTGAATTGTTGCGGAAAAAAGGATCATTAAATCCTACTAATGTTGAGTTCAGTCTTTATTTATAAGAGTTTATTAATAAACAATACAGCGTAGAGGGACACAATACAGATAATGAACAGGAAATAAAAAATAAATGATTAAATTTCACTATAATTTCAAATAAAAAATGGAATAAATATTAAAGCAATTCTAGTAAATTTGTTCAAAAAGAAGACTAATGACTTAAAACTGTTTTTAATTTTTCGTATAAAATATAAATTGATTATGTTGGTCGTCCTATTTAAATATTTAGCGGATGTCCTGAAAAAACGAAGAAAAAAAGGTACAGCATTTATTAAAATCTTATAGAATATCTTATAAAATTTTTCATAATTTGAATATATATATATTTTTAATTAATTAAAAAATAAGGTAATAAAAAGATTTGAAAAGGTATAGAGATAGTTAGAGAATTGGTTGTGAGATATCTCATGACTGGGATGGTTCTGGTATCTGGACGTTAAAAAAAAAAAATTTAAAAAAAATAATAAATAAATAATAAAAGGACAAATTATTCAAAATTTTCCAAAAATTAAATACCATAAAGATGTTTTTTATTTTCATATTGGCCTCTGTATACATATTATTGCAAAAAAAAAAAAAAACACGTTCAAAAATATTAATTTTCTTCAGAGATATTAATTTAGGCAAGCTAGATTACGTTTCTGACCACTGCGCGGTTGCACGATAACATTGTTCGCTATTTTTAATAAAACACAATTGTGTTCTTATACATTTATCAGTATTATTATTACAGTACTCCTCGGCCAGTTGTGTTCGGTTAAATTATATAATGCAATAATAAAATCGGCGTTAATGGATCTCTAAATAAACTGCGAGTTACTCAGCAGAGTTACGTATGAAATACGGTCACACAATGTATACGCGATAAATACACTGTTCATCGAATACTTTGGAAAATGTAAAAATTTGCGTTTCAATGCTGGAAATCGTCGTACGTTGACCGGGTGTCAAGTGGACAATGTGATTTAATGCACTGCGCTAATTCATATTGAATAGAAATAACACGTAATTATAGCTATGGGTACTCATATATTTCATTAGTTGGATACCACAACTTACATATATCAGGTATAGAAGTGTGAAACTGTGATGTAAAAAAAAAAAATCAACTATAAATTACTATAAATGATAACATTTTGCTGGTTTTTAAAATTATTGCATTTTAGCTGGAGTGTTAAAGTGAACTCGATTGAAGTTAGCGTTCGTACGTTCACTATTTTAATTTTAAATTAAATTTATGTACTCAACAATTTTTAATTCAATCAAAAAAAAAAATCTAATAATTAAATATATATGTGTAAACATCATATTGTTAACTCATACTTACACAACTTGCTCGGGCTTAACGAATAATATGTGATTCATTATTATCGCCTGCGAAATTCGACGTTTAAAAAATGAATAAAATAAAACTGTCGTCGAGAGTTTCTACCCTGGAACGATTCTCTACACCATCGAACCGTCCTCGAATTCAGGGCCGGCCGGAGCATGGGCTTTCGATACCGATCCGGATCCTTGGATCCCGTAACGGTCATGGCCGCATTAAAGGGGGGGGACACAGGCTACAACTGCCCCGGACGCAAGTTTTTTGTGGTCAGAAATTTGCTCACTTATGAGTTATTGAACTTTTAAAATTGTTTTGAAATTGTTATTTTTTCGTTTTTAATAACAGTATCATAAATTAATATTAATGCATTTAATTTATTTATGTATATTATTGATGTATTTATAGCAATATCAGCTATCAGCGATCTCGAATATTTTTTTAATAAATACCAAATATCAGTTCCCAAATCTGTTGTGATGATGTCAACAAACAAGTTATTTATAATAATACGGCGTATTACGTTATGGCGTGGCTACTACACAAAAATAGCATTGATTTTAGAATATGTAAAATGTTCATGGAGATCTACCTCGTATATTCTCCGTGGATAGGCCTCTTAGAGGGGCGGTAAATTTTTTTTGTTGCGCCGGGGCGCAAAATTATTACTACATACGACACTGGTGTAACGGATAATAACACGGGGCGAAGAAGGGTCTGCGGAGCGTTTCGTGAGAAACGCACGAATTTTCGGACGTTTAGAAACGCGCGCGCACGCGTGTGCGTAAGATATAAATAACGTCCGTGAAATGGATCCGATAAACTACCGCGACGGTTTCAGTCGGTTGTTTTTATCGTTTCGGCCACGCTCGGCTCGCGATCGATTGCACGGCGATAGGTTACCGCCATCACCGTTACCGATAATATATCGTGGCGCCGGTGGCCCGACGGTCGTTCGCGGGACCCGAAATGCGATCAGGGAAAGCCGGTCCGGCCGCAGCAGCAGTGCAGGGCCGAACGAGTATTTATTTTTTCCTTTCTTTTCCTTTTTTCCTTTCCTTTTCATTCACCGCGAAGAAAATCCGGAGCCATTAGGTCGGTCGACGGGATTGTTTTCCTCTCTCTCTCTCTCTCTCTCTCTCTCTCTCTCTCTCACCGTCCGTAACCGCGTACGGGGAACTAGACACTCGACTAGCTGTCGTGCCCCGGCCTATTAAGACCACCGCCACCGCCGCGGTATTCGATATGATATCGTAACGTTTGTTTTCCCTTTGCGCAAACACCGGTCGATATCTCTGAGCACTCCACGCTGACCGGCCCTGTCCGCCCGGGCCCGGCGGTTCGTGTGCGTGTGTCGGACGTCGTCGAATCTCGTACGATCAATAACGCGTGTGTATTATCGGTACCATTACACCCCGACCGAGCACGTGCACGCGCACCGGGGCGATTTTTGAAAAGCCGAGTGGCGGTAACCGCAGGTTAGGTTAGGATCTAACCTAATCATTTTTTCGTACCCCGTTTGTCCGCCGCCACTTCGTCCGCGACTCCGTACCGCATCGACTTCACAACGCGGCGCACAATAGCGCTCGTATTCCGCAAGATGCTTTTAACCTCCACTCGTACGCGTTATCAATCCCTCGCCGACTGCTCGCGGCTAATGGATCGTTTCTAACCTAACCCGGTACGTTCAAGCCCTGTTTCGGACCGTATGTGATACGGTCCAACGTCGATCGCAGTGTAGTGATCGCTGCGCGTGACACTGCGCGCTCGAAATTATTTGTTCGAACAACGTAGGACGTTCTCCGTTAACCAGAGTCGATTGTGCGAATGATAGGTGTGTTAAAAATAAACAAACACTTGTACGTTAACGATCGTGACAGTTAATGCTGTACTCGATACGAGATTGTTATAAAACAGCGGTTTAATGCTACTAACCTACGTAAGAAAGAAAGTCCGGGTTAAGAATTACGTACTCGCGGCGATGGTCCATCGCGCTGACCGGTGAAATAACCGATCGCCGTTAACCGTAACCGTGCCCGCGTGCCTTACCCGGTAGACTTATGGACGGATTTCCGTGCGCGTGAACGGTTTACACGTCCGCATGCGGTCTCGGGCTGCCCGACGCAAAATACGTTACTCCCCTGGGTGTTTTTTTTTTTTTTATTATTATTTTTTTGTTCGACGCGCAGGATTTCCGGTACGACCCGATATCGTTGGTTTTTCGGTCCGGGGCTACGGATCGCGCAACACGGTCAACGCGTAACCGATGGTACCCGTTGCGGGTTCGTTTCGAAGCGACGATCACGAAAACTATTCGGCTTCCGATCGGAACGGTCATTTTTTTCATCTCTCGGGAACGCGCGCACATCTACACGTGCATTACGGTGTCGACGTTTCGATCGAAGCCCGTGGTTTTCGCCCACGGTTTTTGCGTCGAGCCGATCGTCGCGCGACCGTCAATGCGAATTCGGCGCAAGTGCTCCGGTCGATCACTTGACCCGATGTGGGTCGCAGTGCCGAGCGCACGAGACGAGGCCGGCGAGAAAAGCCTCTAGCGCAGCGGTTCTCAACACGAGGGGCGCCCCCTTGGGGAGACGTGAACATTTTTAAAGAGCAACGAAACGCGAATATTTAATCGAAATACTCAAGTAACAACCAGTTCTCAAAGTGGAGGGAGATATGGAGAGATGGCATCTCTCTACTATTTTGTATTCACAGTTTTCATCCATCTACTTGTTTTGTCTAGAATAACGCATTCCTCCTAAGACTTGTATTTTAAAATGATATACATATTCAGGGGCGTCATTTGAGGTATGCAGGGTATGCCAGTGCATACCTAAAATTTCCAAACACAGTGTTTTGGCATGAATCCGATTTTTCTGCGCCGTATCAACAAATGGAATCCTGTGATCCTGGTTTCAATTTTTCTATTACATATTATTACCTAATATGTAATAATCAATAGTCAATTATAATTGTATATATTTTATTCTGGTTACGAAAGTGATAACGATTTCTGTAGCCTGTTTTCCTCAACCAGTCGTCCCCCCTAACCACAAACAGCTGGTCGATTGCAGCAGGATGCAGCACTGTTAGATATTCATCATGGTAAACAAAGATAACTGACATTAATTTTATAAATAGATCCAATATTAGCATTATGCACAGAGTATACTCTGTGGCATTATTGTACCATGTAATAATGTGCTCTATGAAATTATGATTGATAATATTAGGACAACCAATAATAATCAAATCATCAAATCAAAAATAACATAGTTTATCTATACAGTATACATTATTATTAAGTGATTTAGCTAGCAGTAGAGCTGTGTCAAACATTTCAGCGCCCCGGGGCAACATTTTTTTTACGAGGCCACTGGTCATAGTAACTTATTATCATTTTTATATTTATGTATAAGAAATTATTTTTTTTTCGGTGAAAATAATTGTTTTTAAATTCAATCCTGGGCGCCCGGTTTATCGTGTTGTTTAGTATAAGTCGTTTCGCAACCCGTATTATACCCGTATTTAGAGCCACGGACTAAGATAATATACCTTATGTGAACTATAAGAAAAAAAAAAAAATATTATAGGTACAAAAGGTAAATACAGGTAAAAATAAAAATACTGAGACAAGTGTCTTACGTCTTACGCCTGCTCAACATGTTTATCGAGGCAAATGATTACAATGTACGTGTTACGAGAGGAAAACGATCGTGAGCTCAAATGTCTCCGTAGCAGTGTCGTCACCAAGGGGGGGGGGGCAACGGAACAATATTGTCCCAGGTTTCAGTCTAGGAAAATTTAAAAAAGGTCCTCTAAAATAGTCCAGAGTGTATAAAAATACTTAGCGTTAACCATTAGAGATTATCGATATTAATATACCTATTATTTCAAAATTATATTTTTCTTTATGGAATGTTTGTAAATTTAACTAATTAAAATTAACTTAAATCTATATTTGAGCACTATTATAGAGGTTACATTTTCAGTTGTTCTAATTTCCAAATAATTAAAACTGTACATTTATTATGGTTATTGCCGGAGGGAGAAGAATAACATAGTTTTATCCGAATTCACGAAGAAATTCGTTGTCGCAAGTATCGAGGCGAGGAGGAACGTCCAAGCTCTTATTTTCTATAGTTGTTTTCAAACTATCTGGGAATAAATTAAATTTTAATTAAAAGTTGTTGAAAACTTAGTTCATTGTATCTATTGTGCCATTTAAATTACCTTGATCGGTTGAGGTTTGGAAAAGTATGCAACATTTTGCAAACTCTAAGCGTTGTGATAACCGAAGGTACCCAGAATCAACTTTCCCCGGACCCTAAGAATCTTTAGGACGGCACTGCTACGTACACACCGTATGTTTGGATACGAACGCAATACTGGCGAATACATCACTCCTCAATTAGGCGAGTACGTCCCTTTCGCGCGGCTAAACTTACTTTATTTACTTATTACTTCACTTCACCGCCGAACCCTGTACCAATCGGTCTCGCCGAGCGCACTCCAACGAGTTCAAAACGTACGTTCGCTGACGGTGGGAAAGTACCGCGTGCACATTAACGTTGTTGACGACGAAAAGGCGTATCGTGTTACGCGTATAGGCGTCCGTATTTCCGAACGTTTCTACATCGCGATAGTACGCGAAGAAAAGGGACGGGAAACCGAAAGCGACCGGAGGGCCAGTTCGTAGAGATCTAAGATCTGTCGTGTCGACGGGAAGAAAGCGAAATACAGTCGTCGAAACCGGCGGTTAGCGTATATCCGAACGGTTTGATTCCGCGACTGAACCCATTGCATACAGGTAACGAACACCCGTACAGACGTGTTGGCGATGCTTGCATGGACATATATTGTGCCCGGACGTTTGAATTCAACGGTTCAACTGCCGGTCAACAGTTAATCACTTCTAAAGAGGCCAACAACCCCCGAAGGGATGCGCACTCCATCCGTTCTTGAATCTAGCGTCAAGCGGTCCTGCGCACTCTATATTTCTAATATAATCAATATGATGATTGAATGAAAGTTTTACAATCGAAAAATAACATATATTTTTTTTTAAAAAGAGAAAGAGATAACGGCACGTTTATCTATCTTAAGTGTCATATAATTCTCATTACGTCAATGATATAAATTGATCAAATCTTTTTCAGGTTTTATTGTATCATCAAAACATTACATTTTTTTATAATGATTGTTCTGGACGAAAGCGATGTTGTTCGTTTGAAATTACAAATGTTCAAATATAGGAAATAATTGATTATTAACCAGTTTAGAGAATATCCTTGGAAATATTAAAGTTTTAGAAATTGGCTTGTAACTAATGATTTATTTCCTTTTTTATAAGTCTGAGATAAAAATCAAAATGTCTATATGATAGGAAAAATACCATTTTTTAAAGGCTTGTTGAGTAGAAATGTTACAATAAGTGCAAAAAAATTAATGAGCATTCTTTTAAACACCTTGCAGAAATACCACCAGGACCTGTAAAATTGTTTTAAACGAATAAACCACAATCCATTGAAAACATTAATTTTCGAAATATTTATAAAGTTACAGAAAATTAGAGAGTTATCTAATTTGTGAATATTATTAATGCCATTATTAATTTGTCATTAATGAATTTAATTTATATGTACTAGAAAAAACGGAACCTAAGTAAATTAACAATTTCTAGACCAGAGATAGCTTTTATCAAAACAGGACGTTCATAAAATGTAATTGATTATTTGATTTTTGTAAACTTTAAAAACTGCGAAAATGTTTAGGATTAGTTTTGATTGATTTTTCGAGTCTCGTGTAATCACGTGATCAAATTATTTTACGTTGATCTCGAAGATTAGAAAAATGTACGTTAGATTCAGGCGTTTTTCAAAGGGTTTTAAAAAATATTATGAGATTTTTGTTTACGTTTTATTAACATTTTTTAGTTATTTACTAAACCAAATATGGTATATTAATTTATGTCTGCGAACTTTCGGTATAAATTGATTTGTAGCGTAATTAATACGGGTACATAAAAAATATATATACACACATGTGTACGACTCTAATGAGTTTCGTTGAAACGGCCGGCCGCATGCTATTAATTACGATTATTCGTGCGTGAGCACGTGAACTACATTCGTCATTAGTCTTTCGATGTGTTATTACACGGCGATATGTAGACGCGAACAACCGATTTTTATTCGTCCGTCGGTTAAACGGATACGCGCAACATTAAGACACGTATATACAACTGCCGATACGACAATAAAATGCATTTTACCGTTAGACGGTGATCGCCACTAGTTATTTATATTACGTACGTGATGATTATGATTGTGTCAATATTATGATAATGGATCGCGTATTATTCGTCGCTGCGTTGTATAAAAAAACGGTACGAGTGCGAGACATATTAATAACCTCACGCGCTACAAATCCTAATGGAATGAAAAACGTCTATGTATCATTAAAACTGTTGAGTTGGTTGTGTTGTGACGTCGAGTCGAATTCAAAATTCGACTACTCTAATGTATTACCGAATTCGCGAACACGCGTCGCACGACGCTGTATCGTTGTGAAATGTAAACTTTGAAAAAAAATGTCGCATCGAACGGCCTTTGAAAATTTGTCAATTAAAAAATTCGTTGTGGTTCAACGAGTTGGAAATAATCGTATATTCATTAAGGTCGCAGATACCGTAGTAAATGTATAAATAGGCACACTCAAGTCGGTAAATTAAAACGTTTTAGATCTTGAATGGGACAAACTTGCATTAAAGGCTTTAAAATTATGCGTTTTTTAACGCTTCTTATTTCAATCGGTAACGAATAGTAATACTCAAGGCAGTAAAACGGTATTCAAGTTGGACTTTTTTTTCCGACGTCTCCTTTAATTTTCGGAAAAACAATTAAGTCGTTTTACGGAAACTCGAAACAAAACCTGAAGATACTCGTGAACGCTTAGCTCCTATTTTCAACCATATCTTGCACGGGTAAAACCAAAAACTATAAGGTTCGTCATTCGCGAATAAATATGTATAATCCAGACATGCATTGCATTTTAATCATGACCATCTAAAGTACATTTTTATAATTGTTATTTTTCGTATTTATGTGTATTATATTCATGATTATATTTTTCTAAAGCTCAAGGGATGTGTAAGCGAGTGGTTCGATAACTGGCCGAGTGAAAGTAGAGGACGATGGTTGTATAGGCCTTCCTCCCTTTGTATGGTAGGAATAGTAGATGAGGGTGAAAAGTAGAAGAAAGTGAGTTGGATAATATTTTATAACTATCGTGAACGAAGACCGTTATCAGTCGCGATGATAGACAGTGGGGCAGTAGACTATCAAAAGTGACATTAAATCATGCACTAATTGATTTATCTTAATAATATTATTAGATTTAAATAAGTTTGATTTATATTTTGTTGATTTTTAGTATTTTAAATGTATATTTAGTTAAAAGTAAAAAATAATAATAATAATAATAATATAATGTTTAATGGTTATCTGAATCTGAATCCTAATCTTTTTCAGTATCGTTGCCACTGTCGTCATCGCTATCGCATTCACTATTATCATCATTAAAATTTTGATCTGGATGAAGTGCCTTGATTTTGGTAAACATAACAAATGTAAGGCATGTCTACACATGATATATAATAATATACAATGATCGTAGTTTTTTTTTTTTTTTACTTAACTTTTTAGTTTTATACTTCACTATTTGCTTATTTATGTAACAAACCGTTACGCATTACGTAAAAAAAAAAATATATATATATAAAAAAAAAAAACGATACTTATAGGAAAAATAAAAACTAAATAATATTCCTTCTGCAATAATAAGAATGAAAAAAAAGTGTTATTTTTATCTACTATAGAATCTAATCGAATCATTAAATATTCATAAAACAATTGTTATATATCACATCCATAATAAAATAAGTTACAATTATGGTTTAGATATCAACACAATATATTTTCATCGTATTATCGTACACTAGTAACATCCTAACTTCAATTGGAAGGATTCATCATAAAAAAGTGTAATCTGCGAATTCAACAGCGTAAATTATTACAGGCGTAATTTCAAAAGACACGTGGTATTCGAAACAACAAACGGGAAAGATTATAACAGCACTTGACAACAAACGAAGCGCTCTCTGGTTAAGATGAGTCGAATTTAGATTGTAAATCTCCAGAGTTTTAATGAATGGGTCTATGAAGTTTACAAAATTATCGAAAACGAAGATTAATATAATATGTTATTATTTGATTTTTTCGTTACCCCCGATAGTTATTGCCTTCACAGTGTGACAGGGAGAAATAATACACCAATATAAATAATTAATATGTTAAAATGCACCGTACAGATATGATTCTGCAGTAGACTACACTGTTGATAAATCCATCGGTAAATCACTGTGAAAAAATTGCCAACCCCTACATTTACTCTCCTCAGTCGTTGCTGAATTGAATTCGCGTCCCTTAACACACACACATACACAGCTCTGTCAACGCGTGTATGGGTACACATTAATTGGCACGATATCGTATTTGTTTTTCAATTTTAATTTTTTTTTTTTTTTTCGTACAATGTACGCGCGTCCGTCGACAAAAAGGTTTCATGCGATATTTCAATCGTAAAATGTATCTACCGAAAAGCCGTGTTGTTCTGGAAATAATTCAACCCAAACGAAACAATAATATCAATTAGCGTTTACGAGACCGTTAATCACCATACGTGCGACTTTCTGAAAATAAAACTTTAACGAAAAAATAAACGAATAAAAAAAAAAAAACCCTGTAAACGAAATAACATTGCACGTACACCCCCAACACCCCTGTACGTAACATTTGATTTATCACAATTCGCTAACAATAATGCTATTTCGAGTTTATGTTTTCATCAAACTCGTTTTGGCTTGTTTTTGGATATCGTAATGTGATCCGTTCAAACGACATTTTCATTTTTCGTCCTCGTCTACAATTTATGCGAACGCATCGCGTAAATGTAATATTGTTGCCATTGAACAGGGTTAGACACGACCGACGACGGGCACCTGAGCGATAACAGTATTGGTCTGCGGAATAGAATGCGAAGTCTTCCGAAGCGAAAAAATTGAAACGTTGAGTTCGATACTGACGGTGGTTTTCCGATCGGATGTATATGATTTAGAATTACGACTGTACCGATGGTAGATGTATGCAGCTAAGGCCGGCATGGGAGGGGAGGTGCAACACCTCCCCTCCCATGAATGATCTATTTACATGGTCGGCAATCGTCGACAAATTAAGCAATACTAGTGTATTGTAGAATTTTGTTTTGGAAAATTGTCGGCAAATTTATACATTTATAACTCACTTCACATCAATGTAATATAATATCATATAATATAAAATAATATCAATAAGCCGGCAGTGAAACGTACTGTGCGTGGAAAATGAACTACGTCTGTCAATATTTCAACAGAACAAAGTTGCTCGCAGGGAATATTTAATTTTAATATTATGATTAAATGCAAGTTGAATTATATTAAATTTTAAAATTATGATTTAACATAATTCAACTTGCACGACGCCGTACCGGTGTGGCTTTTATAAGATATAATATATTATAATATATTTTTATAAACAATAAAATAATTAAAAATACAATTGAAATTAAAAATTATTAAATGATTAACACTCGTAAATCAATATAAAAATAAACATATAATTTATGTATAGAAATTAATTAATTAATCAATGCAACGTATTACATGAGTGTTATTATGTTTGTAAAGTACGAACGGTTTCGAATTGAAAATTCATCGTCGGGTGTGTACAAAGTCAATGCACGAAGTCGCGATTTTATTGACTTTGTACATGACCGACGATGATTTTTTTAATTCGAGACCGGCCGTACAGAAAAAATGTAATAATTATCCAGACTAAACATATTTATTCATTTTTTTATTTATTTCTACGTACAAAGTGTTTATTTATTTACGTATTATAAATTGTATAGCAACTGAAATACGTTTTAACACTGTTCCGAGCCATAAATACAAGACGCTGTTGCCGAAGTAATCCGTTGTACCGACCGCAGTGGTACGATAAGCACTACGTTTTATCCAAATCCAGAAACTTTTCTTCCGGCCGTTCATGACGATTCGATGTCGTGCGCGCGGTGTTCGCGAGTTAGAATAAAACCTCTAAGAAATAGAACCTCAGATGCGTACCGGAATGTTCAGCGTAGAACGAAGCGCATCACGTTAACAATTGGAATTGTAATTTATAACGCTGCTGGTCCGTTATATGATCGTATAACCACACCTAGTGTGCACGAGGTGCGATCGTCGCGAGTTAGCCGCGTGAGGTTCGCGAAAATTTGTTCCGACGAGTATAAACCGTAATCGTCACTAACACGACGATCGTTTGCGTTCGATGTCTTGGACAGCGGAAGCGATCGTTAGTATTATGCGGTTTTAATTAAACGAATAAAATGTTCATGATTTTAACGAGTGTCGAGTTTACCGTTCGCGTGATTCGCAATGTTACGTGTATTGTACGCAACACGATGTCTAAAATTCGATATAACGGTTTTCGGTGCGAAAAAGAAACTTTGGAAAACTCCAAAAAAGAGACTCCCGCTCCAAAGACGTTTTCTCCAAGCCAATTTACGCGACATTACATCGTCCGAGCGACAATAATCACGATCTATTCCCCGATTCTGATCCGCACTTTCTTCGTAGGTGGTTCCGAAACTTTCAACCTACAGGCTCCCCACCGACTGCCAGGACGATACATCGTCTTACTGCGTTCATACGCATACATGCACGTATCATGTCCAGTTGCTCACATTTGTCTCAACCCGGTGCCACGTTCTTTAGAAAATAAAAGGTGAAAAAGGTTAGGTTGAGCACCTTAGATGATTCTATTTCTCGCGTCAGTGGTCCTTACAATGTTCTTGTTTGCGGAACTCTAATAATGCTATAAAAAACCGTGAAACCACAAAAACCATAAATAACAATTTGAAATACCACAACTAACAAAAAAAATTATGTATCAATAAAAATTGCTTTTTGGTTCGTTTTTCTATAGCCATTGTGCGGTATAAATAGAAATTATTTCACTTAAAATAAATAAAAATAAACCTCGTATTGATTAATTCATTACATTTTAAATTAAACAGAATCGTTGTATTTTTTTCATGTAACAGTAAGTAAATCGATAGTTGGTGCGACGGAATAAATTTTGATGGACATGTCTAATTATATATTATCAAATAAAATCAATATTAATGTAACAATTGAACTAGTATAACATTTTAATTTGACTTGGTTTGGATTTGTCCATGGAGAAATCCTCAGGGCCAAGAGTATAGATTGAGAATTGCTATTCTACGTCTTTATCACGAGTACGTGTATACGATTTATCATACTGATAGAATAATATTATGTTACAAAATGCCGCGCGATTTTCTCCCGGTAAATGACGCGGGTTCAAGGTATTCGTTTATGTCAACCGCGTAGGTATAAACCACCGGGCGTGTTCAGCTATGTACTCGAAGCAGTGCCCACACGCGTTTTCGTTTCGAACAGTCGGCGCACTATAATCTTATCTTATTTTGTTTTTATTAATTATGGGTTCAGTTCAAAGTACATTAGTAGGTATTTACAAATTATATGAGCTCAGTAGAAGTGAGATGGAACTAGGTAAATGTACATCATAAATTAATGGTGGATGTTGGTTAAACGTATTGATCGGTCACTTAGATCATTCTGTCTATAACTGGTAGAGCGTTTTGGAACGAAAAACGGAGTGGTAAAACGAGTCGGACGTGGAGGGAAACAAAAGTTTATAAGAAAAAGGAGTGATGGGACGTTAGCTGAACCGCCGATAAGATTACGGAGGAATCTTATGTTAATTTTTATTCTTCCATCGGCCAGAGATAACAGATCTAGGTCACGAAGAACTGGCGAGTAGTCGCTTAGGGGGTGGGAAATATTTATTACATAACTGATTCAGGATAAAAAAACGACTTTGGACTCGCCCCGAGCTAGCAAAGTCTGAAGCTGTGTATGGGTTATGCAGCATTGATCCGTATTCAAGCAGGGAATGAATCGACGATCAATAAAGGGCTTTTATCAAAGAGGTGAGTTTGACGTTGGACGATTTCCGTTTTACGGACCCTAGGGTCTTGCAACTTACCGACAAAATGTTCTAAATTGTTCTCTTTGAATCGCGTAAACCGCACACGTGTTTCGCAGTACACGTTATACGACCATGTGTGTACTTATATCTTATACCGTGTTTCGTGATTATAAATAGTCAATAAATATAATAATTTTCGATTCGAGGATGTTGTTAACCTGCGCCATTTCGAACTCAACGGTAGAACGTTCAATAATAATAATGGTACGTGTCGCGGGCATACGAACGCGAAAATATCGCGCGACCTCGACGAAACCAGGCGAAAAAATGGCGCGCGCGAAAGAACAAAAGAAACGTTTAAGGACATCTCGCTCGCGCGCTTTGAGCCCGTCATAATAATCGTTTCGGTGGGAATAGCTTTTGGAAGAAAAAAAAATGTCTCTCCATCTCGCCATTGTGTTCCGCGGACGATGTTTTTAGGATGTATTGACCGCGCTCTTCGGTATCGGCGGGACAGGTCGTCCTCGACCATGGTCGATGGCCATCGAAACATCGAGGTGCTTACGAAAAACCCCTATGGGTCGTGTTTATGTGTATGTACTAAACTAGAACATTACTCTGTTTGGTGTTTAAATATTTTAAAACTTCGGTACTAACTAAATGTTGACGAACAACGAATGTTTGTCATCGGTAAACACATAAGCATATTACATCTACCGTGATTATAGTTTTGGTAGTCACCGTAACCATTGCAGTGACTCTTGTCGAACACTTACATTTTGTAATCACTATAGTTTTTATATCATGTTTGCGATAATACCGTAGCTGACCACCGTTGATTTATTATTGTAATAAAAACTATTTTAAAATTTTGGAAATACATTTTTAAATTTGGTGGTGGGGTAGGGGTCATGGGTGAACTCTTAAAGCCTATCTTACCTAATCTGCCTAAAAAAATTTCTAGCCCCTCCCAATTAAAAATCCTGGCTATTCCACTGAACCGTCTAATCATTCTATATTCCACAACATACATACTCTGTTCTATTCTCCCGTTAACCACCCAACACTATAAATCATAAAGCATAATTGGTCTCACTACACTCCTGTACAATTTAACTTTCAGCCTCACTGAAATCCTCTTATAGCATAAAACGCCTGGCGCTTCTCTCCATTTCATTCAACACCACTTAATCCTATGTTTTACATCCATGCCGAAACCCTTGTCCTTTTGCATAAATGTTCCTAAATATTTAAAGTTCTCGGCTTTACCTATCACATCACCAATTATTGCCATTGGTATCCTCATCCTCACAACGTGAAAAAGGCTTATGATTATATTAAAAACAATCGCGCCCTATATTTTAATCGTTTTAGAAACGCATGTTATAGCGACCATCACGTCATTATCCTGTAAGTCCGTGATCTGGAAAACTTCATTCTGTAAGGATCGAGGCTATGTGCTTAAAACGAAACGCCATGTGTAATACACTATTTTTATGCTACGATATGAATAACTGTTTTTCCGATGGCACGTCCCGTGCGCAGGGTGCATCTAAGTAATCCGTCTTGATTTTGTACCATTGCCCAAACTCTCTTACGACTTTTACCAGCCATTACTTCCGTCAGCAAATACCCGTAACATATTATGAAGCTACATTTTATTTATTTCGTTTCGCTAGCAATAACGTTCAAACCGACCCAGTCTGTCGAAAAATATCAGATATTTTACTAATCTAACCGCTCTTCTCCCTCGTCATTTGATCATTCGAACAACAACCTTTGTTTATTATACATATAAATATGTCCTCGAGCAAATTTACAAAAACTTTATACTGGAATCAAATGTGTTTATGTTTTTAAATTATAATCTTTGCAATGACTTCCGTCATTTCAACGACGATCACTTCTGTGATTTATTTAAAATTCACACGACAATTGGTTTTCGATAAAGTAAAAAATCACTATTTGTGTCACATAAAAATATTGTATAATTTATGTTATTTTTATTTTAACAGCATTCTGCATTATAATAATATGTTCTTTATAAATTACTTAGAAATAGTCGGTTCAATCGAAACTACGTTTAATCTGTTCTCATATAATAATACAATAATACATTAAAATATGTAAATTTATAATTACGAAATAAATATACTATTTTATAAAAATTAAAACGTAAATTACATATACTCGTAAAGTATAAAGTTAGTGAAGAAGAATTTAAAAATACGCTATTATATATTATGTACTTAGGTATGTAATATTAATAAGCACAATAAAATCAGTTACTATAAGAATATTCTTTTATATATTACAGGTATATGAAAACATCAAACATTTTTTGAACCTTTTTTAAAATGATTATTAAAGATACAATTTAAAATTTTTTTCGGAATTCATATAAATCGAATACTAACTTATGTTTGATAAAATATTTTAGAGTTTAAGTGGATTGGTTGGAAATGTATCCGAAATTGATAAATTGAGCATATTCTTATGAAACCAAAATTTTATAATATTTAATGCATTTCGAATAAAGTCGCACGGTTATATTAAATGATTCTATGGAAATGCCTTCATTACTTTTTTGAATTATTAATACAGTTTAAGCATAGAAGGATTTTAAGAATTAATAAATCATCTCATTTATAAATATTAATATAAGAAAAACTGCGAAGTCTGTGAATTATTCAAATTTAATTGTTATTTACATAATCGGTTTTAATAAACAATTAAGTTCATTCTTCAAAAGTTTCAGAAATACACAACGGCATTTATAAAAAAGATAAATTCGATATTAATATTCGAGAAAATTGAATATGACCTATTTTTTTTCTTCCAGTACCGACATTGGAATAAAATATTATTTTTAAGAACGGTTTTGTGTACACACGGTTGCACGATGTATAGTTATGAAAATATTAAAAATAAATCGAACGGCAAGGGAAAGCTTTATTTAATTTATAATTTCCAATAAGAGGATTGGACCCTATAATATTTACTGTAACCTTTATTTCGGCTTAAATATCAATATTAGTTTAAATATTTCATCATGATCGACTGAAGACAATAATGCTACAGTAAATCATATTCTTAATTACTTTCGTTTCACCGAAACATTATGAGAGTAAACGTTGTTTCGAAACGTAATAATATATCCAAAAGTGCGTAGGGTGAAACGCATATTAGAGTACAGAGTGAGAGCTGTAAGGCGCGAATATTTTATGCAAAAATACAACGCGACAGGATATTGTGGATCTGAAAACATGAAATGTTTCCCGGCTCGTTGTAAAATTACGACCGCGTGTTCTACAACGCGTTAAAAATACACAGCGGACGCGGGTCGCGTATTTTTTATTTTTATTTTTATACTGCACTAAGGACACGATTAGCGCGCCGACGTACGCGTACGCTTCGTACATCGCGTTCGGAGTGGTAATGCGCTTTACGGTCGAAAATAAACGACGGCAACGGTAAGGATCGCCCGACAATCGTTCCTGTTTAACGCACGAATCGTCTATTTCACGAACATGTTTCAGGATAAACTATCCAGAGCGAGTGCGCAGCTCACAACGTCAGCCACGATTAAAACGCGATCGAATCGCCGGCAGTGGCGTGTCGAACTCACAACTTTCAGAAGCAAGTATATTTTGTACATGAACACCACAAAATCACACATCCACCGAAAAACTGCGAGGCGGTCGCCTTTCTCGATTATCCATATCGCCACGCCACTGATCGCCAGTGTTCTCGACCGGGGCGTGTCCGGTTCGCGAGTCCGGAACGGTGAATGAGTATCGGATAAGCTATCCTTGGAGGGGAAGGAAGACGCGCTCACGCGTACGCTCCGGCCGCGGAGAACTCGTAAAGAGTCGAGTAGACGCGATTCGTTCGGGTTGTTCGCGACGTAAGAACGACCGTAAAGACAGCGTTTTTCGCGGTGGCTGGTTTGCACTGTCAAACGACAACGACAAACGTACGATAGATAAAAAAAATTAAGAAGTCAAAGCGTCACTGCGAACGCGGTCTGCAACTTTCAACATCGAGGGGACATCGCGTCGAACAACGTCCGACTCGTTTACTCCGGTGACGAGATTCGCTCGGACTCCGCTCGGGTTTAAAATATTGACAGCCCGAAATATGTGCGCGCGTCGGTCTTCGGTATCCGTCGGTTCGAATTCGGTTTCCGAGTTGCTCCGATCGATCAGCTCGTCCTTCCGATCTACGGTTTTACGGTCTGTAAACATACATGCGCACTGTTGGGTCCGACTGTACGGAAACGATTATTAGAAACACTTAGACCGTAAAATGTGTATGTAAACGTATTACGCGAAAGAATTTTTTTTAAAACGCGTTTTTTTTTCTTACGGCAATACTTTTTTTTCGGGTGTTTCGGAAATCGTTTCGCAGTAACGATAAACGAGAACGCATCGGCGGACCGATTGCAAATATTTTTTTTTTTCGATATCAAGCGTTTCGTATGCGCGTATAACGAACAGGGGAATCCGAAGGAAACTATAAAAAAAAAAAAAAAAAAAAATAATAATAAATCCCGTTGTACCGGCGGTAAAAAAAATCGTGTCGAAACCAACGGTAATAATAATAAGAATGGCAATGCGACAATGAATTTCTGAGAGAAAAATAATAACAAACGCCGTCTTAATGAAATATAATTCTACTGAAATTCGATCCATTGGGATCTATTAAGTCGTTGAGTTTTATTATAATTTTTTCCCAATTTGGACTTTTCATCAGAAATTGTACGTTATTGAACTATTCAATTTCGTCAAAATTTAATATTCTAATAATCATAAAAAATATGTGACATTCTGGAAGTTTTTTTTTTTTTTTTGTGAACAGCAAAGAATCATTTATAAGAAAAATGCTCAAACCTTGTATTATAAATGAAAGTTCTATGAACTTTTACTACAAAAGTTTTAAGATTTTTGATGAGTATTGTCGATATTTAAAATTCAAACATTTATAAAAAAAATAGCTGTTTTTAGATATTCTTTTTTACAAGGAAGAACAACGTTCAAAAAATATTTTATTAAAGTAATTTAAAAATTATATTAACGTTAAGTTTTTGTCAAATGGTTTTTATTTTATCAGAATAATGTTTATCAATTCAATCGTTGCATAATATATAATTATATATATATATATATATATATATATAAACGGAAATTTCAAGTAATAAATAAAGAGTGTACAGTAGACATAAATAGTATGCTAGCAATTAATCAAAATGAATGTAATAAAAGTAAAAACTGTACTTTCGCTAATAGCATTGCAACGTTGATTATAATAAATGCTACAGTATTTATAATCACTGGCTTAGGTACGAGAAAAAAAATGTAAAAAAAAAACTCGGAAAACTATTCTGCTTTGAGAAAATAAAAACGTTTATAATTCTGTTAGTTAACAGTATTTATACACTTGTAGGCGTGGCAACAGTGACGTTCAGATAGGTTACCAAGGGGTGCAATTGCATGTGCTCTCGTCGTAGGTAGGTGTATGGGTGGGTTGGTGGGTATATAATTGGACAACTTGGATACCAAACATTATGGAATATGTTATGCAAATAACATTATTATCATAACACAAACATTATACCTAAACGGCACTGGATGTAGACATCTTAATTTTAATTAATTATAATATATCTTAATTTCTTAAATTTATAGTTGTTTTAAGAGTTAATTACTGTTACAGACAACAATTTAAATTAACGTTTTTTTTTTTTTTAAAAAAAATTGGTAGGTGGGTGGATAACTTTTTTAATTGCATGTGCTCTCAAAAATATTTCTGTGCCCCACTGCGTGGCAATAAAGCATGCGAAAAATTATCAACAACGTTGAACAATATAATTATATAATCTTATCATTTGCACAATGTGTGTTACAGTGAATGAGAAATGAGAAAAAACAAAACGAAACCGAAAACTGTATAGAATGGAAGCGAATGTTTTTATATTCGATAGAATATATTGCAACAGCACAATGAATGGAAACAATATTAGGCGACGCGAAACGAAAAACTCGAAAGTGAACATTTTCGCGTACATCGGCGGATATAAAGTTTATTTTTATTGTTTCAATTTTATCATTTTATTGAAGATAATATTTTTCAATTATTTGCTACTGAAAATTATATTACGGACGTCAAACAAACTAAAATTGATGCGAATTGTTGTAACTCTCGAACGATGGTTATAATAAAACGACGAAAGAGTAAACCGTAGGAGATGAAATTAATTCCATTGTCGCGAGACTACACTAATGTAATTTTTCTCGCTTCGTTGCAATTTGACAAACATCCTTACCATATCTTGCGTACAATGGAAAATGTTATTCGAAAGAAGAAAAAATGGGGGGGAAAAAAAATAGAAAAAAGAAATGGAGAAAAAACGAACAGAAGAAAAGAACATAGTCTTCGAATGACTCGATCGTAACATACGACTATAATATAAATAATATTGAAAACTTTAGTTCTGCACTAAAATAATATCAAAACACCCACACACACACACACACACACACACACACATACATTATATAATACATATAATACAGTTATTCGAAATGTATATTATTACGGTCAAGACGACAGTGTTTTGTGTCGATATTTATATAATATATGTAATATATATAAACAGAAATCATAGTCTCTATGGCATTGACGTAGTCAAACGTTTTTCTTCTGGGTAGGCCCGATATTTTTATGGAGAAGGTTACCAAATACCAATAAATATTTTCGATGTTCAAATATTGTTATTGAATAAAAATTAAACATCATATCATATTATTTATGCATTTAATACTTTGAATTGTACAAAAATAATATCAATTGAAATATAATTTGATTATAAAATAAAAACGTTACATGTAAAACTTATATCATAATGTAAAATCATATAAATAACATAACTGCAAAACATTTTATAAATAAAAATCATAAATTTACAAATCAAAATATTTGTTTAGAAAAAATTCTGATTACCTTTTTTTCATTGAAGCGAATTCGTTAATTACGAGTTCATCAGATGGATTATCCAAGTCTGCGGCTAGTCATCGTTGATCTGAGATACGCGTTTACTTTTTTTACTGTAAAAAAACTCTTTTCTGCTGAGGCGCTTGTACCACCAACATTTGTTAAACTATTTTTGTTAATTCTTCATATCCAATTTTAAACTTTTTTACTTCTTGATACGATTCAAAATGATCAGATCCAAAAGGAAATAAGATTATTCCCACTTGACATTGGAATTTTAATAATATGGTAATAAATTCATTAAATCGATAAGTTAGAAATGTTTCAGCATAATGATACATTATTTCATTATCTAAAAATTTTGTTGAAGTTTGATCTAAAGCTTCTACAGTTGAGTATATATATATTATCATTTTTATTAAAATGTCAGTTCATTTCGGAACATATTACGTCTAAAATACTATAAAATATTATTTTTGGTTCTTTTTTTTATTTCTTCAGATAAATGAATTCTTCTTTTATTAGTAGCAATAGTTACACCAATAATGCGTCAGAGTACTTACATTTTGTTGTGATCTATTTGATAATGAAAAATTCTCGTTTTATGGCATAGATATTTTAGAATTTTGAGCAATAACCAATGATTGTTCATATAAATCAAAAAAACTTCTCATCATAACGTAGTTCCGATATTAGTTACTTTTGTTGTTAGTTGATGCATAACTATGTTTAATATCTATAGTAGTTGATTGCAAGTTGAGCGATAAGCAATGAATGATTTTTAAAATTTTGTTTGAATGAACGATTATTATAATAACTTCAAACTTGGCGAACTGTAAGATGAAAGCCCCTTTGCCTCCACAGATTTTTGATTTTCAGAACTTTCTTTAAATTCATTAAGAACTTTTAAAATATCAGTAAAATGTTCTAAAAATATATATATTAATACCTAATACCTAATACCTTTGTGTTTTGAAACCCATCTTGTTTCACAATGTTGCGGCATTTTTATACTTAGTTTTTTTAAAAAAAGTATGATGGCCAAGTGTAGAGATACCTACTGACTGAAATGCATAAATAGCTTCTAATAAAACAATCATTTCACCTATTTCTGGAATATGTTTTGCTATGTCAACTGGAACTAGGCTAAGCCTGTGAGCATAGCAATGAATGTATGGCTAAGGATTTAACGCTATAGCCTTTATTTTTGTTTGAATGCTAGAAAAAGCACCAGACATTCCCGACGCTCCGTTATAAGACTGACTGACACATCTCGAAATATCCAAACCAGGATTATTTTTAAAGAAATGATAAGCCATCCATAATGCTTGAGCATTTATTTCGTTTAATTCAACAATACCTAATAAATAATCTTAATCTTTAATCTTAATTAATTAATTAATTAATCTTAATCTTAATCTTAACCTTAATCTTTCTTTAATTTTAAAATCATGAAAATATCGAATACATACTCAAATACTCATCTGTTCGACTTTCAACTCATCTCTAGCCTTATCTGTTATCAATACGGAAAAAATATGTAGCTAATGTTACTATAGTTATAGCTATAGCAACTATGATATAGTAATTCACAAATAAAACATTGCAGTAACTTTTAAGTAGTAAATACTAAACGTTTTAGCAAATCAATTTAACATTTATAAAGGTTTAAACTATACGTATTAGTTGGGAAAACTAATAATTAATCTTTAAAGATTAATGTCTTTAAAGAACTTTTATTCAAATTACAATATTCGTATAACAAAGTAGCATCAAAATGAACGAAGTATTCGATGTAATGAAAAAAAAAGTAACAAATATATTAAAAAGTGCCAAACCAAGGAAAGTAGGAGGCCCTGATGAAGTAATGACAAATTTTCTCTGACAAATTTCTCCAGATATACTACTTTATGTATTATTTTGTACATAGGATTTTCTTATAATAGACATAAGAGCAGCCAGGCGTAAGTTTTCAATGTCATCTTCATCAATACTCTAAATAATAGATTGTATTTAAATTATTATAAAATAAAAAGATGAATAATTTAATAGGATCTAAAAACAGATATAAGTTACAATATGACTAAAAAATATAAATACTAAAGGCCTTATTACAACCAGCAACAGCATGTTCATATAATATAGGAAATTTGTAGACCATACATTATTAAATTGTTATGCTATAAAAAAGTGAAATAGTCTTTCAATACACAATAAAAAAAAAAAAAATATATATATATATAAATGACAGGATGAAATATAACAGAACTGAGAAATATTGACAACAATGTAAAGAAATAACTAATGTTTCTGTATCTCTTAGATTAATATAAAATAAAAAGCTCTAATATAAATTCAGAACCACTTAAGTCAACAAAAACAAGCTTTGAACAACAATTATTAACACGTTGACTGACATACGACCGCTCGCAGTCATTTTATTGTTTTTTCCACTAGGCCACGTTATAATTTTGATGTTATTCCTTGAATGTACAAAGGTAAATTTATAGAACAAATAATCGGAAAAGAAAAATATTTAAAGGTATGAAAAATCTTTACGCCACCATTAAAACATAATCATTATTAGTTTAGCGTCACGTAAAATATTTGGTTTTAAAAATAAGTGTTATGGCGGGTGGTCATATAGTGTATAAATAAAAACAAGGTGCGACCAACAGTGTCTGTAAAAACACTGTTAAATTTTGATACAAATTTGAATAAACTAAGGTTACCAAAATCTCGAGAAGATTAGAATTAATTGCTGCAGATAATGTAAATTTCGGTGTGGTTTCGGTTTTGGTGTGGAAATTGCCAATATATCATATTAACAGCATAGAAAAAAAACCTTTGATTGCAAAGATTATAGCGGTGTAAATAAATATTAGATATTTAAATATAAGTGCTAATTTTTTATTTTTAAAATACTAAATAGACCATATAAAACTATTGAGACAAGCAACCCTCAACATTATGGCAGTCTGTTTTCGATAAAAAATATCACCAGTATAAGTTTATTTAATGTCTACATCAAAACAAAGAAATACATCGGTCTCTAATTATAGATTTTCAAAATTCAATTAGATATAGCAATATACATCTAGATAAAACTGAATATATACAATGTTATTATTGTCAGTGCAAATAAAATAATTGTGCTATCAAAAAAATACCAAGAACAAAGTAATGGATATTACAGAAATATTATTAAGATTCCATCTGCCAAATGGACTTTTTATCATGTAAATGAACTACATACTTGGTTATTATTATATGTTATGAATAGAACCTATAATTCCTTTTAAGAAAATAAAAAAATTGAAATACTAAGAAACTAAAACGCAATATAGCAATTACCACGTACAACAAAATATTATAAAGGATAAATGTTATAAATTGCCACGAACAAAGTATCTAAGTAACAAAGTAACTCTAATATTTTTTCAAAAGCTATGAAAGAAAAACTACAGAACTATAGTATTATAAAAATATTTAATTATAATAAAATGTATATACTCTAAACATTGTGATATATACATTGTAATATACACATTATAATTTTTCTAGCAATTATGAAAAAAATATTATGGACTGAAAAAATTACCTTTTGAATAAATGTATTTCATATAGTCAAAAGCTTACAAAAATGTTTGTTAATAATGAAAAAATTTCAAATATTCTATATAAATATACTAATGGATATTACATATATGTCTCGATTTACAAATATATAAACTGTACTTTCATCAAGTTTTACATACAATAAATATTTTAATTCTTCAAAAATAGACTTAAAATTTGTATGGCAAAATAATTACACTCCTTATTTAAATATAATCAGTACCTAATATCGTAACATTTATAACATTTTATTATAAATAATACTTACATTGTAATCCATTTTGCTTTAATCAATCCATTTGAATCAATTGTGAAAAATACAAATGTACAAATGTGGACAATAAGATTAATGAACAAATAAATAAATATATATATATATTTATATATATATATATATATATATATATATATGAGAAACTAAATCAATTGAAACATGAGAAACATTGAGACCCCAAAACACAAAAATAAAGGATAATAGGTACATAAGAGAACACTAAATGTCCAATTGGTTACTAAGTAATTATATATAATAACTAAAAGAACTTATAAATATAAATTATATATTTATTTATTTATTTTTTTTTTTTTAATTGTATCTATTTTGGTTGTCCAAAACTTCGAAAATGAATAAACTGTTTGTTACATATCCAGTATGATATAACTCATAAATTATTATTGCTTCTATTTTTTTTGTCATTGTTGAATAATAAACCCTTGTTTATATTATATTAAGTGTAAAATTTAAACACCTAATTTGTAACCTATAAAAAAAAAAATTGTTTTTATTATTTAAAGTATAGCATGTAATCAATTTATACAATAAATGTCCGTGAATATTTTTCATTTAATTATAAGGTAAAATATATAAAAACAAATTAAAGAGTTAATTATAGCCTCATTGATATTGTAATTATTTATTTTTATTTTTTAAAACCTTGTTTAAGAAACCTAAGTTTCTTAAATTTTCATCTTTTTTATTCTTGAATTAATATTTTTAAATTTTTGGAAATCGATAATTTAATACTTAAATATTACAAATTATATAATTAAATACATTGTATTTATATTTCATGAGAAATTTGATAGTACTTATTCCTGTGTTTATTTATTTAGTGATTTAGGGTATTTTATTGCAACTATTTGCAATTCTCAAGTCATATAAAGTACTTTAATGGGTAACGGAACTCATTGACCAGAAACATTTAGACAATGATAGTTTCCTAAAAAAAACTTTCTAATATTTATTTTAAATAGATATAAAATAAAAGGATGAAAATCAGTATTATTATTATGTTTTAACCTTATACATAGGATTCTACTCTGTATTTTTCGTCCAAAATGGAACTTTATGTACACTTAAGTTAGTTATGATTACATCATGAAATATAGTATTTACAGAACATAATAGTGTGTAGGAAATAATTATAGACCATCATAAACGGATATTCATTGAAAATGTTGGGGGGATACAATTATTTACAAAAATCTAAAAAGTAGGGGCTTTGCCCCCACACCTCGTTTAGAGTTCAATTATTTATCAATTATAAACATTATATTCCAATTTTATTTTATCCATAAAACCTATTTTTTCATTAATACTACAAAATCATACAATGCATAAAAGACAATTATGGTTTATATTTTTTTCCGTGAAACTAAATATCTGACTCCCGAGATTAATGCGATGCATGTAATAACCTTACGACTGATGGGTTTCATGAAATTAATTGTAAAAAGTGGATATGACCAAGCCTATTCGCTGGTTACGGCACTGCTCCAATCGTGCTTCGCCGTCCTTTAATCGAATTATTTCGACGGCCAACTTTTAATAACTCACTGCTAAGTTATGTGAAGATTAAAACGTACTAAAATTGAATCAAATCAAAAACATATCGATTTCGTCGGACCGAATTATAAATTCTTACTTCGGCTTAAATAATCATATTTATATAAACACGACCAGTACATTATCTTTTCGATTACTCCGTCGGGCAAGTCTCTCGACAACGTTATGTTTACATCTTCTTAATAAGTATTAATTTGGAATTGCTTTCCCGGCCATCTCGCACGGAATAATTAATCCCTAATGATTTCCTCAGCGAAAAGACTTTACTACCACTTTATTTTTTAATTAAATATTCTTTATGGCCCGCTCGGTCGATAACGATGTCAAGATGGCAGTAACAATTTGCATTTTATATTGGACCGCTCCGGCGGTGTATCCTGTCTAAATATCATAACAATAAAGGGACGAGTGCGATTAATTTGAGCGTGTACGATAAAGAGGGAAAGTGAAAAAGAGAGAACGAGTGAGACCCGCCGTAAAAAAGTATTAGATACTTATCAATCGATGTCATTATTTTCAATATTTTTGACAATAACCGTGGCACAAGTATTAACGATTGAACCGTCAAATACAATTTGTGGCCACGGTCGGAATTCGTATGTACAACGCTGTTGAAGCATTACTGTCGAAGCATTAGATAAAATAAATAAATAAATAAATAAAAATCTCTGCGAAATCATTCTAAACCAGTAACAAATAGAGCGATCAAACTAACACCTTTCAAAAGACGATTAAGATTTTTTTTTTTAATAAAAACTGTGAGTAAACCGTTTTTTTTTTTTTTTTTTTTTTTTTTTTTTTTGTACTTTTTTCAATACATTTATAAAGAAAATAATCGTTCATACCAAAATTTAACCCTTACAATTTACATATTATTTCTGATGCACTCAAACCGTTATGATTTTTCGATGTACCGGTGCTGAACATTTCACCGTTCCGTCCGCGCAGTGTTGTGCTGTTATTCGGTGGCGGGCGACCGTTCGCTGACCGATCTCAGTCACCCGTGACTCTGGTTCGGAATTCGAAATATTTCAAAGTTTTAAATTTTACTCTTCTTGAAATATTGAAAAATATTTTTTCTTTTCTTTTAAACGTGTTCGGTTATAGACGATTACAAATAATATTACATTGATGATATACAGAAAACATTTTCCACGTTAATTTTCCACCATTTATTTCTTATATTGACGGGCTATTACTTGTTTCTTGTTACGTCGAATTCTCCTGGACTACACTTAACCCGTCGTACGGCGCACACATTTGGATGTCATATTCACGCGCACGGTGTAAATTTTTACCCCAAGGTTATTATTCACTATAGTATGTTATAATTTAGACATCATTGATCTATTTTTCTTGTTTGCTATTCATATTTATTTTAATAATCGAATAACTCGATCGGATTTAATTTTAGTCTATTTTTAAAAAAGGTAATAGTATTTTCCTGTAGTGAATATGGCCTTGACACCAATATATTACGAGTATATTCGCTTTTGATAACACCGTATTATGACTAAATATTATTGAACATTTCTAAGTAATAAGTTAAAAAAAGATACCTGTGAGAGATATACAGAGTGATTAAAAAATAATATGATTTTAAAAAACAAAAGCACGGAGTAAATAATTTCCAGATATCACTGTATACGACTTAAATACGTTCTAGATAAAACAAAATGTACAAAAATAACATGAAACAACAAACAGTATATTTATAGTTGTATTGTTTAAAGCTACTGAGGAAGACAAACACCTAAACACATTACTTTATTACCTATATACAATATAAATAAGTCCGGGGTAATTATTTACCCCGTGCACCATACGACGAGTTAAAAGTAGGTCTAAAAATATATATAAAAATCTAAAACCCAATTATAATATACGGGACTATTTTCGATAATTTTAATAAACAAAATAAAGGAAATTCAATAATTTATATTCGTTATAAATACGACTAGAAATAATATAAATAACGTGTTCTTAATAGAACTAAAAATCTGAAGAGTGCTATATTTATTATGTCACGGACTTGTAAAATATCTTCTACATCATATGTAAATATGTTAAATATTTTCTATGATTCGTACAATAAGCCACCTAATAAAAATGTTCACTTGCAAGTCAATGAAACCATACATTTTTAGATACGATATTTTTTTTTATTTTTCATTGAAACAAAAAAATGTATTCATGACATTTTCATGAAATGTGCCAAGAAAATAAATTTCACGAAGTTTTAAAACCGTACCCGTGACCGGCCGCCGCAGTAAAACGAACCTGGGTTCGTCCTCGTTGTGGGCAAGCGGCGTGGACAGAGTAACTGCACCGCTCGATTTGTAATTCCATTTTATTATTATTGTTTATTCCGTTTGCCGTGTTCGGTGAAGTCGGTCGATAACGATCCCTCCGAACGGACTTGCGACCAGCAATTGGCATCACTTACGAAGTCGTCGTCGCAACGAATTGCGTTCAAGAAAGTTTGATGGAGCTTATCGTGACGCGAAACGTCCCACGTATTATCGTCGTGGAATTCACTCGGTACAAACGATGATGGCCGAGGTGGCATATAATATATTGTATTCGCCGCCGCGCCAAACATCTGGAATCGGGCGGTATTCTTGTAATTCCATTATCATTAAACGTATGACGTCGGACTTTACGATCATCATCATCATTATTTAAATAATCGACTGCGACCGGGGGCCGCGCAGTAATTTTGCAATGTTTACGCGTGACAGTGATAATGATATTAGAATAATAATAATACGATAATGTTCGATCTCTTCGCGTGAACCCTGTGCACAGGTGTGTAACAGTCTTCGTGTAGTGCCTTTATCGATTGAAAAGTTAGTGCAGATGGTATACACCGTATATATATATATGTATGTATATGCGCGTCTTGTACTTATACCGGGAGAGGTCATTTTTGTAAACTATCTGCATTGTACGGGAGAACGGAGTGGAACGAAAAGGAAAAACACAACGAAACCGTCGGTAAAACGTTTCGCGCGTCAGCAATAAACCACTTTACATGGTATAATTTGTATAACGTGAAGCGAGTCTAGATGTAACAGTATGATATCATTATTGCTACCGTTGCCGTTGAAACAGGTACTCCGCCGTGTTTACGTACAAAGTGGTTTTTTTTTTTTTTTTTTTTTTTTTCGTTTACGTTAAACACTAATTTCCTCGGTCTATGTGTTACGATGTGTTAAAACAAAAATATACGTGTATATATTTTTAAGTCTGTAGCGAGAAAGGCCGGAATTATAACCGTACAATATGAAAACGTAAAACGCATACACAGTTTTGTCGAATCGCGAAAAATGTATCGGTCGTCTTTATTTGTCGTCGCATTTATAGTCGTTCGACCGCAATGTTCCTCTTTTTTCTTTAACATTTCAACATCCGTCACGGTCTTTTATTTTCTAACAGCGTCCCAGCCTCGTTAGATTACTCGACCACGTTCCAGTGGACAACGTTCAATTCAGGTGCGCAAGTGCGTTATAGTGTTTGAATAAAATATCTGCTCGCGGAAATTCATGACGTGCGAAAAGTTCGCCGGACGGAAAAACAATTTTTTTCGTCCAGCTGTGTGATCGTCTGATGCTGAAGCGGAGTGTTCGAATTAGTTCCCAGATTATTTTTAATTAACGATTTCAATTTCCTTTTTCGTTTTATAAAAATTAAGTACCCTCGGCATATCTTGTAAATGTATTTATTTTTTTTTACGTATTTTGTTTTATTAATATAAATACGGTTATAATGTACTTTTTTTTTTACATTTTAACCATTTTATCTATTTTATTAGCCGTGATCTCTGACCTATTTGTTTCATTATTTCAAATTTTCTCATATCTCTTTCACTATAAAACACAATAATATTATAGTTTCCGCATGAAAATAAAAATAATTATCGTCCCGATTACTAGCTAAATCGCTCATATTGCCCGACATATTACTACACCAACTAGTATGAATACTTATTTTAAATCTACGATGTATTAGTGATCCAATTACGCGGCTTGTTTTAAAACTAAATCTACATTCTAAAATTCGAAATTAAATTGAGTAAAAAAAATACGTATGTTTTGTTTTTGATTTAATGTAATATTCGACAACTTTTATACATCTTATTTTGTTACTCCTGTTTATTTTACCGTTTCTATTTTTATTGAATTTTATTTCATTATAAATATACTATTATAATACATTTTTATGAACCATGAATTGTTTGTAACATTATAATTATAAACTATCAAACTATAATTAATTAATTTATAGATTTTTGTATTTTTAATCATTACCATAAAAAATGTATGGGTCCCGTAAGTAAACTTCTAATTTGTCATTTGGCTCTTTCTAAATTATTAGTGAGAACCGCTGATATAAATTGTCAGCGTCTATGGTTCCGATATCGGATTTAGACAAATCACTGCCACTAACATTTGCTCGATGAACATAAAATACTTCTTGAGCTTTTCTCTTCGGGCTGTTGCTCAGTTTCTGTTTGTAAAGTTTTCTTTTCGCCATCTATTCGCTCGTGTATTAACACTTCTATCAACAATTGGATCGAATTCGTTTATTTTCATACAAGTTTCCTTTGCACACGTCATATCCAACGTTTAATGTTGTCCGTGAACAATTTCTTGAAACTCGAATTTAAAACCTTCTAGTTCACGACTGTTTTTTTTATTTCGTATTTTACATAGATTTCATATTATTCTGTAAATAAATTTCTCACGGAAGAAAACGGAAATGCGAACTACACAACACACTTGTACTCTATAAGGACTCGTTTGTTTTCAATAAAAATTACATCGAAAGAACACGAACAACGGCTGCCCGTAGTGGTAGAGACACGCATCACCGTCATCGTGTTTTTGACGTGCGAAAACCGACGCCATACGAATCCACTATACTGCGCAGTAGTAGCTCGACGTACCTGTTTCAGTGACGTCGAGACACTCTAAGACGCGGTTGTGATCAGTGGCGTGTACAGAATTTGCTGTCGGCAGAGGTTTATGAAATACGAATAGATTCAATGGATATTACGAATTAATGTACCAACCATACGTTTCGGGGAAGGTGAGGATTTTGTCCTCCAAAATCGGTTGATTATAAAACGTCTGCGTTCGTCAGCTCACCATAGGCGCACGTTCAGAAAAAACTTGGGAGTGCTAAATAAAATTATCCACCCCAAGGTGTGACCCGTGGAGAGCAAATCCCTCACAAGTTTCCTACAATTACTTGGTACGAAATGTTTTAATTTTACCGTTTAATTTATAAGTATAGCTATTTTCTATATTATGACAAAATATTATTATTACACATTTCATTATTATCTTTGCAACATCACTAAGCGATCAATAAGCGATAAAACCTGTAAGCGGTAAACAAAATCAAAATTCTAAACTCTATTCCAGCAATAAACTTGACCATCATCACTGTATCATGTGCATAGGTAACGTAAACACAAATACCCGATAATTTCTACTGCATATATGTATTACGGCTAAAGTCCGAAGTATGGCTAATGTGCACATTATCCGGATACTAGCCACTTTGGTTGGATAAAGTAAACAATTAACATTTAAAATCGTTGTCTAAAAGTGAAATCCCTCTGTAGTAAGCTGTTTCCATCGGGTTACCTTTTTTATAAAACGGGCAAATGATTGCTATTTTCCAATTGTTCGATATTTTTCCATTTTTCCATATTTCTTTGATCAAAAGCCATATTTTTGATATCAATTATGGGGTAGATGTTTTAATTAATTCAGCATTGACATTGTCCTCCCCCTGAGCCTTATTGTTTTTAACGTTTATTAGACGTATTAAATGTCATAAATTTATAGCCCGATTTCTTTAGTCTAACTGTTTACTTTATCCGACCAGTGTGGCTAGAGTGCACAATATTCGGTTAATGTGCACTTAAGCCATAACATATACATGTACATTGTGCGTTTGTGGTATTATAGTGCACTACCAATGCAAACTGGAGTTAACTCATTCTTATAAACGCAAAATAATCCTCTTTCGGCAATATTTTTACTTCAAAATAAACTGGGGGTACTAATTTAGGTATCGGGGCGCTAAACACCCCCTGGAACCTCCGTATGCGGTCCAATGCAGCTCACGTGTGTTAGACCACGGCTCGTGAACGTCGTACACCGGAAACGGCATTGTTACACATAAATAAAACACGGGAACAATGGCGAGAATGTATTACACGCACGTCCAGTGAGATGTGATAATGCGTTCAAAACGGTCGCGATAATAATGTTACAGTCACCATTGATGAGTTCGCTCGGAAACTGTACTGTTGGGTGTAAAGTTATTTTGCAATTTTCGCGATCGTAACGCGTTGGGTCATCATTGAACGATAGTACAATCGCTTTCGTTCACGATTATCATAATAATATTAATGATTATTATTAAATAATTTTTAATTCCATAAACGGACCGATAACAAACGGTTTCCGGTTAATAGGGAAATAGAAAAATAACGATTTCGTCGTGGCCGTCGAGCGATGTTTACTGTAATGTTATGCGGACGCTAACAAGGTTGCGGGTCGGAGAAGTAATGGTAAGCTTTCACACGTACGATATTTTACTCGAGGACGAAGCCAAAGAACTTGTTGATCCCGACCTGTCATATTGTTCGGTGTAATGCTTTTCTGAGAAAAAAAAAATCGTGACGAAACATTTACACGAAATGTAGATCCATCCATGACAAATCGATGGCTTTTATTGTTACTTAACTGTCTACTGCAGACGACACAGGAAAGTTGAAACCGTCGCTCATTCGATAAACCGACACTCCGATCGGAACTCGATTTTCCGTAGCGTTTATTACGGTTTGTACCAGATTTTTGGTGTCGCGATATCATGTAAAAACGGTCAAAACAATCGTAAGATCTAATTTTACACTAGGTTTCGGTATTGAGTTCAAAGAATATTATTAAAATTTTCATGAGAAAACAAAAGCCCGGTGGTTGTCTGTAATGCACAATTTTTACGATACAACGTTGACAATGACCAAGGCTCGGAACTTTTTTAGCTATTTGCATATTTGTTTAGAAAGTGCATATTAAAATTCTGGTTCGATAAAAATTCCATCTGTAGTACGCAGATTTTAAATACACAAATTGTTGCATAGTTTTGTATATTTCTTTATTTTTTATAGGAATTTGCATATTTTAGGCTTAACTCTCAAATGCATATTCAATAGATTAATCTCAAAAGAAAATCTATTTATATTATATATAATTTATTTATTTTTTATCAATTCGTCAAAGGCTATTTAATATTTCTCTATAATTATTATAGTATCCCTATTGTACCAAGAAATCGTAATAGTGATCGCCGATTGGTCTTAATTAATTTTTTTCTAAATTCACCAAGGCATCATTACTTATATATTTAAACTCAAGAAACGCACATGCATATTTAAGTATTTTTTAGCGCATGGAAGTTCTCTTCGGTCTCTATTCGTTATCGTTTCCCAGTACGTGATCTGCCGATATCCAACGATTGACTTCGGTGCACGAACAATAATGCAACAGGGGATGTTGTTCGTGAGAACAGCGTTATCATCGTAAACCGAATTCGTTCTCCGGTATCATCGATTTGCCGCAGGAGCTCATGACCTCATGACACGACTAAACGGTAAAAATGTTAAGGGTCTTAATAAAAATTTAACTGCGATCGTAAAGCTCGTCGTGTTTTGACTACGAGCAGTGATAATCGTCCATTTACTCGACTCAATAACGCGCAATCAAGGTACGGCCACGGTGGACCACCGTGGACGCTGCAATAATTAAGGGCGTCCTCGAGGGAGGTAGGGCTAACGGACCAATTGCCCCCCCCCCCATGACCTTTTTTTCTTCACATTTTTTTTTTTTATTTATTATTTGTATCGCGGTAGGACAAATTTGAACACATTGCTTAAAGTTCGCCCACCGCACAAAAGGGTCCAGGGTTGCCACTGTTAATAATATGGTTTACTGTATAATTGATAAGTTACGATTTAACAGTACATTTCATTTTCTAAACTACGTAAGCCGACGATCATCGTTCCGGGAATGCGTCATAGATAAATGATTAAGTAATTGTAACGGTGTGATGTGCTTAAACGCGGCAAAACCGTACTTCCGACGACACACTTTTAGTAGGTACACGTATTACACGTATTACTACATTACTTCAACGATTTGCGCGTGCGCTACATAAATAATTGAACATATGAATAAATGATGGAACGATATTGGACAAGCAAGTTCGTTAATCCGGGAACGAATACCTCAGTTAAAACTAAATTAATTCAACACGAACGAAATAATCATCACGTGTTATGCGGGCGGATAACTCGTCATTTCAATAATATTATATTCTCCTGGCGGTATCTTTCCAGCACGGAAACCCGCCAAATTCCGATAGGTTGTCCCGCGTCAGCTAAACGAAAACTTATTGCTACAGCAGAGTGGTATAACCGCCAGTTGGCAAACACTTTTCGCGCATATTATATTATCTGGGAAATTATTGTAGCGCTACGATTCCGTTTTTGGGCAACTCTCCAAAAACATTCTTAATACTAAAATATCACTCAAATATAAACGGAAAAAAAAAAAAAAAAAATTAATAAATAAAATAAAAATTAACCTAACATGACCGCCGAATGACGTAAAACGAATCAATTTATAACCAATTGATCGCGTGCGGTTTACACGAGTTTTTCTTATCAGATGACGGTCGAGAGAGAAATGACGGTCCCGCGTTTCCCGTCGGGCGCGCAATACATTTTCGTTACACCCGGGTGAAATGATAAAATTGAAAATGGACACGGCGGCGTTTTCGCATTCCGACCGGAGATCGAACGCCGGAATAGTAGGTACCCAGTTACGCATAATAAAAATAAACCATGATTATACATTTTATTTTCGTCCTACGCTGCTCGCTACCGGCTGGAACGATAATTTACACTTCTCCGAAGAGTACAACAACCAACCGCGTGATCGACGATGACGTGGGGCAGTGTTTGTCTACGGGTTGTTCGTGCTCTGTAATCGAACGATGCGCGGACGAACCCGTTGAACCGTGGGAGGTATAGTTTCGAAATCGTTATACTTGTAAAGCCGTCGGTGTATTTAGATTGAAAATTACAAATTTCGGGCATCGTCGAGCTATCGGCTTAATACACGTTGCGACGTTATATCCGTCGTGTTGGCAGCGACGATTCGAATCCTTCAGGCGATCGTTTTCGCGAAAAAAAATTCAAGCACTGAGAGCCAGACGATCACGAAACTATAAGCTTTTTCTCCCGACAGCTTTGAACACGCATCGATGATAAATTGTGGATCGGAAAACTTTGGTTTTTCTAAACGTATACCGGTGTATTTTCCTTTTTTTATTTATTATTATTTTTTATTGCTTTCGGCCAGTCAAATTCCATGTTCATAATGGTCATTGTGACCTACGTATATAAAATGTAATCCTTCATTTTACAATATCATTATTGTCTAATAACTATTTACATCCAAACAAAACAAAACTGAAAAATAACCACTTTATCACATTTTTCATTTTCAAAAAAGTATTATATACGGTCGAAAATTAATAATTTATTTATATTTTAATATTACATTACATCAGACATTGTATTCGTAAAAAGTTTCTCCTTCATAAATTAATTATTTATCGACACTTTTCATGTCAATTGTAGTATAACATTTTTTTGTCTTATAAAACCAAACTAATTTTATGAATAAATAACCGGTGTAACATTTTTATTATTTTTTATATGTGGATATTATTTTATACGAGGTATAATAAATTACGTGGTTGTTAAAAAAAAAAAAATCCCTAAACGAAGGTTAACCCTAAAATATTAATCGTAAATTACATTAAAATAAAAAAAAAAACTAATTCGATTAACGTATTTTTCCGATCTTTGTAATATGATATACTATTAAAATTTAGAATTATTCTAATAATATACCAATGTTGTCATTATAGATAGTAAAACTGAAATGAAATGTACACAAATTATTCGTAAGAGAATATAAAGAATAATACTTTGTGAGTGCTGAGTAAATAATATAAACATAGTGTAATATTTTATAATTAATTGATTGTAAAAGTTTTGTTTGTTTCCCGTCCGTCGTCGTTATTGTTAGATTTGTTAATTTGAAAATTCGAAGCACTCATAATAATAATTGTTTTATTTGTCGTTTAGTTTTATGTCAAAATATTTCGTTATATATATACATATAACTGTCTTATAATAAATAATCAATTTGCTAACGTAGAGTTCGTCATTGTCTTGTTGTTTACGTAATATAATACTATGACAAAAAGTCCTATTTCGGAAATAGTTATTAATACGATTAGTTTTTATTTCTTATGAGCTATTAAGAAGATCAATAGTCTTATAGAATATTTTTAACGCGCTATGAGATCGAGTAATACCCCACGAAGTACGTAAAACTTTATTATTACAACAAAACAGGGCCAGTGAGAGGGTGGAGCAGAGAGGGCTAGAGACCCAGGGCCCGTGCCACTGAGGGGCCCACCGTTTCAGCCTTTTATGTCAAAATTAATTTATAATCTCAATAAGACACAAATTCGAATAATTGTACCGTACTTAAGTACTTACAATTATCGACAAGCACATTGTATGTAAATCTCGGCCGAATAAGTGTTAATAAAGGGGACCTGAAACAGATCAGCTCCGCGGCCCCCAAAATTTCCCGTCGGTTCTGCGACGAAGTTTTGTGATCGATATATTTTTTCACCTGTGTAATCGTATCGGCTTCTGTTTCAAGTGTTCGATCGCAAGATGGGCGTACAGTGGACGAGAGAAACAAGTCGCTTTTAAATGCGCACGCAGTGAACCGTAGCTATCTCGAGTTGGCTTGATTTCTGTATCGTAACGATATGCGTGCGTGGATCGGATCGAACGACGGATGCGGAATGACGCACGGGTGACGCACGTGGTTAACTAAATTTAAATGACCGAACGAATGAATAAAAACGTTGTCGTAAACAAGACGGTGCATACAAAATAATATCGCGATCCGCTCGGACAAAGAATGCGTGTATTATGTTTCTAAATTTTAATGACGTACATGGTATGAAACGAGTTCAATAGGACATGAAAAAAAAAAAAAAAAAAAAAAATTAAAAGAATACCACTAACAGCGCATTCGCTGCAGGACGCGCGAAAAAAATTGTATACCATTACCCTGTATAGAAATGGCATAGTGCGAACGCAGTACACGTATCTTTTCCACTCATCGAGTCGCACCGTTTGCCGAGTCGCGCCCGTTCGATCATTTAAATATACGTAAATCGTACCGAAACACCGTACGCGCACTTATCGAACGCCACCGCAGGTATTTTTAATTGGATAAAAATTCCAAATGTTATACCAACCGTAACAGCATTGTAAATAAGAAAACAAATGAAAAAACGACTGCACAGTGTTCTTATGGAGTAATCATTTCGAAAGTTTTCGCTCGGATCTTTTAATAAAAGTATAAAATAAAAATTCTCAAAAACTCTTTTATTTAACTCGTTCGGAACTTTTTCAAATCTTTTATTCGCATAAAAATTAACTATGTATACTTTTAATTTAATTTAAAACTTGGTCTGCCTTATAATATATATATATATATATACGAGTATTCACGGGTCTGTGCGCGTGCATTTATTGTTTTATTAACTAGAAGAATAGTCGCGTTTTGTTTAACTAATACTAACGGTTTGTTTTGTTCGGTAGCGATCCAATATGAATAATTGTATTTTACAAATCCTCCCTCCCATGCGCCTACCGGGGTACGATTCTACGCGTTCCGATGAATTGAAATTCTCGAAAAAATATTACGCACTCGAAAGGATGATTTATTTTTCTCGCATTTCGTACGAAGGGAATTTTTCGAGTTCACTATAAGTTTTCATTAATGCGCATAGAAAAGTGAACTTTACCACGACAGCATGACGCACGGCGCACGGCTATTACTTATTTTTAACGCTTCGTAAACGCAGAAATATGCACGAATCTTGTACAATAAAAACCGTCAGCCATTGCATGCACACAATCGTTCAAAAGGAGCGACGTTTATAACAATTGTTTTTTATTTATTTTTTAATAGATGACATTAACAATACGATCTGAGTGAGTATCAATCGAAAAGTCAGTTCAACAGTAAAATTAGCGAAATATGACTTAAATGAAATATTCGTACAAGATGTGCAGTTTTGAAGTTCGTTTGGCCGAAATAACCGTGACGCGTTCAAACATCTTTGAGTAAACACCACGACGTTTGCGTATTAAGTAAAATTAATTGAGCGAATTAATGAGCAAAAAACATTTATGTCTCGTACGTTCTGGGAACATAATTGGCTGTTCTTACTAGTAAGCTGATTAGGAGTTATAAGAGGTGTATTGGAACTTGTGATTTTCGTTGATGGAATATTACACGTGAACGGACGATTTATTTTGATATCGTGTTTTTAATATACGTGCGCGTGTACACCAACTCCGTTAGAACTTCGATCCGAATCGTGCACGTGTATTGTTACGTTTATTTTTAACGTTTTTGGCATTGCCAGGTTTCGACGCGAAAACATCCGTGGAGCAGTGGCGTAAAAAGACTTGCTAGCGCCCCTGGCAAACTTAGAAAAAACGCTTTTTAACCATGTAAAATTTGACGTCATGATATATTTTTTAATCTTTAATTTTGTTCATTTTTCTAAGTACAGAATTTGTTTTGTCACAGTGTTAATTTTCAACTTTGAGAATTTACATTTCTCGCTTTATGACTAGTGAATTCATCGATAGCGTCGTCTAAATTTTTTTATTTAAATTCCCTTGTGCCATTTTCATAATTTCAACATTAAATTCTTCATACGTAGTGTGTCCAAATAAACAGCGTCTACGTATTTTAAAAGTATAACGGAAACATTTAGATTTGACTGTAGGATAAAAATACGAATTCAGCACGATTTTGCACTTCTTTAAAATTCGCGCCCCTGACGAAGGCACAGCTGTGCATACTCTTGCTACGCCACTGCCGCGGAGAACGTCACAATCGAAAAACGTTAAAGTCCGTTTACAACACGCTGATGTAGAGGAAGGACAATAGCTCGTATTCGAAAAATAAAAGAAAACGACCTTTAAAGTTTTTTTTTTTTTTTTTATGCGCACGGTACGCGATCGTGCCGGAAAATAGTGCTGAAAAGTTTCACCGTTGCGCGATCGATTATGCACGAATACGAAAAGTCAGATATTTTTGTTATTTTGATTCTATCAAGCGATCCGACCGAACACTTGCGATTAAGTCGCACGTACCTACCGTGTTCATTTTTGTTAAAGCATTTACGTCGTCCATCACGTTAATGTAATTTTTTTTCGACCGCGCTCGTTTTACGTTTTGCTATGATTGACGATGTAAAGTACAGATACTTAAGCTGCAGATACCCATACGCATTTCGTGTGATAAGTTAGAAGTCTACATCATAAACATTCATAGGTTTGAAGAATTAATATTATAAGTATAATCAAGTCACGGTTGTTATGTTAGTAATTTTACAAATAAAATACACAAAACGGAACATCATTTTGAAGAATCAATATAAAATACATTTTAACAAGTGGGATTGATAAATAAAAAAATATAAAACGAACCTAAAATGAACATCACAAAAATCCATAAAACAATCATAGTCATATTAAAAACCGACTAGATATAGACATTTTTACTGTTACACGAGATCCAATATATATTTAACAATAAATTAGTATTCAGATTTTACATCCATTCGACTGTATTTTCGTTGGTTGTGCGAATACCATTTGGAGGGCCTTTCGATATGTTGTTCGGGCTTTCGATTACCATGCGAATGATTGTTCGTGATTCAAATCCACATTCGCAAAAAAAGGATAGTGCATCGGGTGATTTCATCTCCAGTGGCCGTTTCGTATGTTGTACAAAGTAGTCCAAATAATTTTGGCGTATCGAATCCTCTATTTTATTATTGAATGGGTGATCTAAACTAATCAAACAATGTTTTGTCCTTCAGAATTTTCCGATTTCCAATACTGGTGTTGGTGCTTTCCCCGATATTCTCTAAGTAACGGCTCGTTGAAACTTATCAATAATGTGATTTACGGTTCAAGAGTTGCAGCCATTGTCATGAAAACCGTATAATCGATGGATTCAGATTATTAGCAGGTTTGGTCCGTTCTCAGATTAAAGCTCATTCTCTTCCGGTTTTCGGTGGAACGATATTGCTCAGTATCGATAACCTATTAAGAGGTTTATCCCTATAATCCTCATTATCGTTCTGAACTTGGTTCGTTACTGCGTGCACTGTTTGTCCGGACGCATTTGCATCGGCTCCCCATGACGTACCGCTCGTCTTGACCAGGACAAGGCACGATTTTCATTGATGGCTTAACCGGGTGTTCCTAAAACCGTTTTGATATCATTAATCCTGTACATCGTTGTGCGTCCAACACCGATTGGCCGACGTTTTAAGAGAGAGATAGAGAGTGTGTGCGAGAGAGAGAGAGAAAATAAACAACAAGAAATAAATGTGGTAAACGATATTATTATTATGTTTAACCGGAGACGTATGTCCTCATAGCCGCGGTGGCCTTCCTCTGCGATTTCCGAGTTTACCGATAAAACGTGGAAATCGTGTTGCACTGGTTACAATGTGATGCCACGGTACCGCGACGTAACAGTCGACTGGGTGAATATGGGTACGGCACTAGAATTTTATTTGGGGTAACTATTTTTTTTTTTTTTTTTACAGAGACTAAGGTTTTTTCAACAAACGCCGAGGTAATTTAAATAAAATATAAATATTTTCGTATTGTACATAGCAATTATTATTTTCGTGACGTACAACTAGGATCAGATGAAAACGAACAAATGGTAAGTAAAAGGGTAAAATAAATTTATAAAATTTACAGTCTACCCAAAAAATTGAAACTCAAAAGTTTGAAAATACGAAAGTGTTTACATAAATTACAAATTTTAAAGAAGTATATCTCTTAAATTCATTGATGTAGCTCTTTTAAAAATAATGTTTTGTGACTTTATTATGTTATACATATTTTCAGAGAGGAGGGCTGGATAGAGCCTTTCCCTCTTGGCATCATGTCTGGGTCCACGAAACGATAATAATTACAAAAACACGGGCCGACGGTCGCGCACGAATGCCGGTATTGATTGCGATCGGGAGTAAACGCTCGCCGGGTTCACGATTTGTTCGCGCGCGCGGGGGAGATGAGCAACACATCGCCCTTCACACGGTATTTTTTTTTTAAAAATTTTTTTTTTTTTCCTTTTCTCCGTCCATCTCTATCTCCTGCCTCTGCTCTCCGTGGTAACTATGGTTTTATCCTTCCAGCGTCCTTTTTCACGCCGATGTTTCCAACGTATGCGTGGTCCTCCTAAGGGTCCCTTACGTGTCGGGTTCTTTTTGAAATTTCATTCGTGACGTTCGGTCTTCCTCGAGTCCTTAATTGTAACCTATTCGCCATTCACTTGTGTGTGTGCGCGCGCGTGCGCGTCAACGCATGGGCCGTAGTTTTTCCGTATGATTCTCATTTCGAATTATTTTCAGTCGTGTTCCTTCGGCTTTTTCGGGCGTCCGCGTTTCTGTGGCATGCAGCGTTTTTCGTGGCCGTCGCGCGATACGCGTCACGCAACAACGGCGCGAACGGTACAACCGACAACGGTTGCGAGCTGCGTACGGCGAGCACGTGGATCCGAATCCGAATGTTCGATGGACGCGATGGCCAGGAAAGGCGCGAAACAACATTGAGACGTGGCGAACGTGTGCGGCTATCGAAACGCGTAGGTCGAAACATTATCCGGCGAACCGAGAGAACGAAAACGGATACGATCCGGTCGCGATTCCGATACGGCAAACAACACATTTCATGTGCATAATCGGCAGCTTTCGCGTTGTGACCGTGTCCCCGAAGTTCCGACCCGAACGTCACCTCGGGTGCGCCCGCGACTCGTGTCGTTTAACGATATTATTAGCCGGCCGCCCACCGCGTACGCCATTAGTGGTGCGACCCGTTGGGTTATTATTTCATGCGCTACAATTTTTTTCACATCCAACCCGTTTCGAATCGCGAAACGTAAAGTCGATGGAAAAATGATTACGATAAGTTATTCTTTTGCGCCGCGGAAGAAAAATTTCTTTTGAAAAATATGGAAAAAAAAAACTCCTCGCTATTGTTCATATAGTCCCGGCGGTTTTGCGTTCACGTTCCCCGCTCTTTGTTTTCGGCGCTTTTCACGAAGAGTCCTCCATCACGTTTGATATTTTTTCGGGTATTTCAAATGAAACCAATGATATTGCGAACATAAGAACGCGTTCAAACGCGTCCCGTTTCAAGCACGACGCAGTGCTAAAAAAAGGACCGTGTGGTCACCGTATGGTGTACATAACTTCTATATTGTAATGTTAGGTTTGCACATATTGTTACCGGTTAAACGTCACGGGTCCTATGATTTCTAATACGACTGGGCATTTATCAATGTATATATCGATATATTTAAACGCAGCGAACGTATGCCCGGGCAGACCTCACTTTGACCACACCGACGACCATTGAGTCGCGTTCGAGAATCATAAACGATCGGGCCATGTATTATTTGCCGTTCAGAACTGCGGTGCGATACACCGTCTTTCGGTTTTACTGCCGACAAGACGGTCGATGTGCCAACGGCTCTTGTACTTGCACACAACTCGAACGATATTTTGTACACGCGAGTGCTATTGGAACTCTTATGCTTTTTTTTTTTTTTTTTTTTCCACAGGACGTTTTCTGAATTTCATTAAATATTAATATATATTATACATGTTACCTGAAATATTAAAAATATATTATTCTCAGCGTTATCATAAACGCGTCAATAGGTTTTATTGATGAATCAATAACAATTTTTTTTTTTTTTTTTTGTCCCCGTCGGAAATTGAATGGTAATATTTCGCGTAGGTACGTTAAAAAGTAAAAATATAATTTCGGAAGGAACATCATCCGTACCGGTGCTCGCGTTGTATTTTAATACATTGTTGATTATCATTATTGTTTAGTTATTGTGTTATGCAGATATAGTTCGCTGAATACGTATCGTCTTCCAAACTATGTACACCGCGCATTGCGTTGTGAAGTGTCTGGAATAATAAAATAATAAAAAAAAAAAAAAAAAAAAAAACACCAAAGAAAAGTAGTTGTATTATTTTACAGGATTTTATTTTTTGACTACTCGTCGTTTCGTTTTATTCCGACATCAATAAACAAATAAAACCGTGTTCTATTATGCATTACCCGCAATCGATTGATTAATTTGCATTCAAGCGGCTTATGGAACGACGTCATCGTACCGCTGAAAATGTTTTACGGTCGAGACGTTGAACGTAAATAAATCGCCCCCTCGACCCGTCGTCTCGGAGCAGCGCGATAACGTTCTCGGTCTCGTCGCGTTCGACGTTTCTGTTCGCGCGGTCGAAACCCTTAACGCCATGGGCGCCCATAGGGAAGGCATGACGGGGCATTTCCCTCCCCCCTAGAAAAAAATTAATTGAACAGTTCGTAACAAGGTTTAACTGTTGAAAAACTGTGAAGATTTCAGTTTTTAATTCAATAACGGCTAAAGTGTGTATAATTCTGACATATTTTGTTGTTTGCTAAGAATAGATTAATAAACATACTCTTGGGGGTTTGATTTAATTATGCCGCCCCCCTCCCCCCACTGATAAATTTTCTGCGGGCGCCAAGTGATTAACGCCGAGCGAAAGTGTTCGAAAACATACTTGGCTACGTTGCGTAGTAAGTACTTGCTTGTACGGCACGGGTACGTATCGCAATATCGTAGTATTTCAACGAATTCGCAGCTTATGATCGCTATTCTTACGATCGTTTTCGCGGCGAATACTAATTAAACGAGCAGTTGTTTATGTTCGATTGATGAAACTAGAATTTTGTTCAACACCGTTATCGGAGTGTAACTGTTTATTTTTCGATACGAGAAGATGATTATCGTGACCTTTTCGTCGATCTCACGTGCATCTCGTCAAAAGGCTGGGGAAAACGTTTTTATTTTAATCGTGCGCCACGTCGGAATCATATTAACAAAACAAATTTCGATTTTTACCGCATGATTTCTAATTTCTGTTGACAACTTTTTAACGTACCGCGGCTTTGATGTTTCACGCGAAAACTGACAGCACTCGTCCAAGAGCAACAGTAAATCGCTCGGCCAACAATCGTGTTTACTTGTTAAATATTTGGATTATGAAAAACGTTTGCTCCCCCAAATAAAGTATCTAATCCCGTAATTTCGGTCTAGATATTTCCATCGAGCCAATCGCAGGTCCCGTTGATCGCAAATAGATTTCAACATAAACCCTTACGCCGCTGATTTTTCGAGGCGCAGACTTTTTCAGAGCACTTTGTCTTATTGCACTCCGTCGAATTCAATTCACCACCGCGCAGTCGACCTCTACCGGCACGGCTAATAGGATTTTCCAATCGGAATAATCGTGAAATCGTAAAACGTTGCCGAAAGTGAATTCCGAAATCCTTCAAAACTACAGACGTACCCGTCGGCACCGAAAACGTTCAATGGACTTCACTGCGGCGCGTTTTATCGATCCGTCATCGATCAACCGGCAACGCGAATAATTGCAAATAATAACTATCGTCTAAACGCGTCGCGCTGCACACACGCGATAACGATACGCGTAAACCTGCAAATCGTGGCCGTACATGGACGGTTTCGATGTTCCTAACCTAACCATCCATTCGATACGGAATCGCTGGTGAGTATCGAAAGCTGTCGCGCGCGTGCACTCTGTATTCGGCGCAAGCATGTGTGCATGCATAAATTAGCACTCGCGATAAATTCGCTTCGATTGGGAACGAAATTAATTAACGTTCGATGGTGTTATTCGTCCTCGGGGTACCGCTACCGTGTGTACACCGCACTGAAAACACGTGCGACTCGACAGTATGTAAACGCGTACAACATGACCCAGTACAACGTTTATGCCCGCCGCCGCTGCACCGTTGATTGGAAAAAATGTCCCTCGACTCGTTGTTAGGGTCGCACGTATCGGGAATCGAATCCATCCAACTGTCGCAGCGGTGTGTAAACCGCCGCGGCACGTACCCATCTCCTACCCGAGTGTTGTCGGCGGCGTCGATGCGAACCGAGGACCGTCGTCGTTCCTTCGTTGCACACTCCGCAGGATAAAGACCACGTACGACAGTCTCGTCAGACACTAAACAGAAAAACGTATCGCGGTCGGATCGCGTTAATCGGGAAACAATGTCAAATAGAAAAAAATAATAATTTATTAAAACAAAGGAGGTTCTGTATTAAAAGTGGTCTTGAAATTACAAAGGTTCCGCTATGCTATTCGGATGCTCTGCTTTGGCACTATTGATGCGGAGCATACACTCGGTATACGAAAGGCCTACGTGACCAAAAGGGTTCACTCTGCACGTTCATTATCACCAGGTCTCGACTGTGAGGGCCGATCCACAGAACGATGATTAATGCTCAATATTCTCGCCTCATTTTCCGACGACACCGTAAGTCCTGCCGGCAGAGCTGCATTCAACCGCGAGCAAGGAGAGGGGGGGAGGTAATTTCCCGGGGCGACAAACTTTTGAGGATCATCATAAAATGAAGAATGTATAATTAGAATTTTTCCTGTATGACTATAAAACTATAATACGTACTATTTCTAATACATATATTATTGAATTGCACTAGGCGTCGAAAGAGCTAAAACCGGCTCTGCGTCAACATCCGAGTTAGATCCGACTCGCCATCGTCACAGCTCGGGCATTCAATTTGAAATTTGAGCGGTCATCGCTTTTGGCCGCAGGATATAGGGCGATGTAGTGCTATCGTTTGAATTGCATTGAGATACGTTCAACAAAGATTGATGGTTGATAACCGATTTTTCGTAATTTTTAAACAAGTTTTTCTTTTGTTTTTCCAGGATAATCAAAACAATGAGTTCACGTTTTCAAATTGGAGACGTAAGCATTTAGCAATAGTACAAGTATGAAAGTTCGTGTAGTTTAAAGTAATTTTCGAGTCTAAATTAAATGTTGTCCGATTGATAATTACGCTTGTTTGATTGTAAATTTGTATGCCGATTATTAATCATCGGAATTACCTCTTCAATGAATAATTTATCTTTTAATCATAGTCATATAAGATAATTAAATATTAGCAACGTCAATCTTTTTTTCATTGTGCTTCGGTTGAATATTTAACCATACTAAAATTAATTAATTTTTAAAATCGAGTTTTAACATAAAACGAATATAATATTATTATTAAAATAATAATTATTCTTTTTCATAGAATTTTACAAACATCTTAAAATACATAACCTAATTGAATTTGAAGATAATTAAAGTTGAAATATTCATTAGAATAATAATATTCGTATTTGACATTGATTTTTAATTTTTTGGAACACCATTTTTTATTTTTTTATCTTTTTAGTTAATATATAACACTATTCTAAAGCTCATAATTACTAGATTTATATCGTTTTGTTTTAATATTATACATAATAAATTAATTTAAAAAAATATGATTTATATGACAAGTACATAGATATATATATATATATATATAATGTTTGAACCTCGTACTCTCTCATGTACCCAGTAAAATTATAATACTAGGTTTTTTTAAAAGTTAAATCGTAAGCAATATATTTCAAATATATATTTTTTAAGGAAAAGCTTGAAGTATGAAAATACAGAACCATCGTAATATCCATTTTCAGCAGACTTATGACAGGATTTAGTTACTCAAAAATAAAACATTCTTTTCGTATACGTATGTTCATATATTTTTATTTATTTTTTTTTTTTGTTTTTGTTTTGTGTTACATTCAAAATAATGTGGTGGACAATATAATAATATTATGATGGAAAAAATGTCAACACACAAACGAAAATAACTGTAAAAATAAATTGTGAAAGTTCTAATTGAAAATGATTGAAAAAAAAAATATAATAATATTAATAACTTTTCAAGTGACAGTAAATAATTTGCTTATTCGCATACAAATACATTATTTTAAGTACGTAAAATATTTTGTACAAACAATAGTATATCTAGATGATTCCGGTTCGAATTCATTACATTCGTATTGATTTAGGTTGTTCAAATATTTGAAATGTATATATATTTTTTTCAAAATCAAATTATAATACGTATGCTTGTTAATATTTTTTTTTTTAGATAATAAAACTGTCACTGTACAAATTTTGTTTTTTGTTGTCGTAAAACGTTCCGTTATAAAATATATTACTCCGCCGATACGGGTACCTGTACGTTAAACGGTAAATGTTATTACTACACTAGGGTGACCATATTAAGATAATAAAAAAACGGGACAGCTGTTACTTCCCCTCCTTCTGAAAAAAAAACCCTCATCCATATACATTCACACATATGCACACAAATCTCAATAGTTTAAGTCCAAATCTCTGTCATATCATAAACAATTATTTTTCTTTTTACTTTAACCTTTTTTAGTAAAATAACCTAAATAATAAAATATTTTCTTTTACTTACTAATTACTGTTAAATAATATTTTATCTTAGTTATTCATCAAACAGCACAATGTAGCATTTCAAAACAATTGTATTATTGAAATAATATGAAAATAACGGGATTAAAACGGGACAATCTTCTAAAAACGGGATAAAAAGCGTCCCATTCGAAGTTTGTCGGGAAAACGGGACGTAATTATTAAAAAAGGGACAATCCCGTTTTAAACAGGACGTCTGGTCACCCTATATAATGTATTTCATAGCGTGCGGGTAAACGTGTCGATCGATTTATTTTCCGTCATCGATACCCGATGGTCACAAACACGAAGTCCGTTCGCAACGTGAGGTGAACAACAGCTAGATCGCAAGAACGCTGTAGGGCAGGTGAACGTCTCTCGATCCGATTTCGGTTGTCCATCGTCCGTCGGCGGTGAACTACGTGACGGAAACCGAACGGGAATGAATAAATTTATTTTTCGTCGATATTTTCGGCCTGTTGACGTCGGTCGTAGCCTCGCGCGCAGACGCACTTACTTGTCCGGGATCAACTGCTCGGATTGATTGTCTATTCTTGTTTTATTTAATCTGAACGAATAGTAATTACCGAAATACATCTGAACGTGTTCGTCTTACACAAACGGCCAATCCAGACGCGAACTCGTCCTAGAAACACGCATTTAGATCACCGGAATGGTACAGGCAAATTCGTTAAATGTCCATTTGAGTTCCCGATCAACGTTCGCATTGTAGAACACAAACAATACAGTTTGCGAAAACGTGTGAATAACTCGAATGTTTTTTTTTTCCCCCATTACATACCGGTAGGTGTGATGTTCATGAATAAAAATTGAAAATGTATCTTTCTACGAATGAACCCTTACGGTTATCGACGTATTATCCGTTAATAAAGTTTGTCTCGTGAGTTACAAATAATCACAGAGCCGCGTTCACCTGGCGTGCAAAGTGTTAAAATAAAAAAAAACACGAATTGCTTTATAAATCAATGTTCAAAATTATCATAGAGAGGCAAGAAAATTGGTATAACATAATCGGCCAGATAGATCAGTGCGGGCCTGATTAAGTGGTTATAATTATGACTAAATCGCTAAATTATAATACTTATTATTATAATGTTATTAGTATTAATATTTGATTTTAAGAATATGCGATTTTCATATAACCCTAATCTAACCTAACCTTATTTTAATCGTAGTTTGAGCTGTATAAATTTGATATTATGCTCTAAGGCAACGTTTCTCAAACTTTCTTTTCTGCCGGACCTTTTAGAGATAATAAAAATGATCGTGAACCCCTTAGTACAAATAAATATCTACAAATAAAATTAAAAAACAATAATAAATAATAATACTTTGAATATTTTAAATTTTTGTTAGCGGACCCCCTATGGTATACGTACGGACCCTTAAGGGTTCGCGGACCACAGTTTGGGAAACGTTGCTCTAAGGTAAAAGCAAATAAAGTAATAATTAAAAAAAAAAAAAATCATCTGAAAATTGTATTTTTTTTTTATCTAGATACATTTGAGTCTCATTATTTTTACCTTTATCTAAATAAAAAATGAATTATCTAATACGAACACAATGCATAAGAACATCTTATTTTTAAGATTTTAAGAGCATATCAATCCGGTCTATTTTTATAAGGAATCGGGCAATAATCGACCAATATTAAATTCGTTTTCCGCTAAGTGTATCCGCGTTGTCGGATCCGTTAACGGAATTAAATTTATTTAATTAAATTTATCAACACCTCCCACAATCGTACAACACCACTGCAACACTGCAGCCAGCAGCGCGGGACGCCTTGAGAACAATATTGTTACTATCATCATTGTATATTTTCTCAAACACACGAAACGTATTTGATATTATATATTATAATGCGCCGTTGCAGAAGAACGATCTTACCGTGCGTATGTTCCGTGTAAACACGATAAAGCGTGTATAAAAGACAAAGAAACGCTACGAAACGATCAGTACGCGTTATGTTATTCTTATTGGACGTTCGGACGAGAAATAAATACTTCGCAAACGGGCACTAGAACCGTTCAAACAGAATGCATCTGCGGATAAGCAAATCAAATTGCAATACACGTTGTTGAAGGCATTCCCGAGGAGCTATGGAAGAACTGCACAGAACCACGGCGGACACGGTGCAACGGTAGAAATCCCTGGAAAAACTAACTTCAAGAAGACCCGTAGAAATAACCCTCTCCGTCCGTCGGGTCGAGTATATTTCGCGCCACATACCGTAGATCGTTTCGCCGCCAGACTGTTGCCGTAGATCAAAGATCTCCAGACCACGGCCGCGTATAAGTTTTAGACGTTTACCAGTAAAATATGTTTCTATAAAATTTAAAATTAAACGTGTGTTCATACATTTCGGCTGTCTAAGAGCCTTTGATATTTTATGTGGCCAGGCGCGAATCCAGTGGAGGGTGGTACACCTATATACCTATACTACAGCGAGCGTATTACATAACGATATTATTATACCTTTCGTCCGGAAGACGTGACACCGACCCTGTGTATCGCACAAAAACTGCGCCCGTAGTCACTGCAAAATCTACAAAATCTAACGGAAACTTCGACCACGTAACCAGGAAAATTCGGTTTTCGGCCATAAACCGAACAAATCGCACGTAAACGTATATTTGGTTTTTTCTTATTTTTTTTAATTAAATTTTAGGGTAACAAGTTCGTTCTTCGGAGAACTGATTTCAACTGATAAACGAAATTAAATTACCACATCGCACAAACTTTACGAAACACATAAATGAACGTGCATACATACTCGTGGTGCTCGGCCAGTTTTTCTCAATTCCCATCGAAAGAAGGAAATGAAAAAAAATAAAAACCGTCCCCAAAACTACTACCGTCACGGGATTGTTACAACAGTTTTCGTAATAACTTTAATCGCAACACATGTTTCATGAGAGTAATATGTGCTTTTCGACTAATTTTTTAACATCGTCCCGAGATCGGAATTATAATTAATGGCTTGGATAACTATCGTCGGACGCGACAGTCATATTGTACATATTCTGAAAACTCGGAGATAAAACTATATGCGACAAGACGATAGTTTTAAATTAATCGGTTTACAAATTGATCGCGTGAACAAACGTTTTAATTCTTATCTCTAGTGGTGGTGCTGTATAATAGTAATGTAATAACTTTTTCAATTTCACGATCAACCCAAATTGACTCTTTCGTGAGATGAAAAAAATAAAAATAAAACTAACCAACAACAATAATAAGCAATTTTATAAACTAGACCACTGTTATTACTTCTAATTTAGTGCGTCGAAATATAAGAATTTTTTCGAGAAAGCTATAAATAAGCTTAAGAAAGCCAATCTTATTTAAAAGCATCTCATCTTGACCATACGATATCAGTAGTTGCACGCCTATACTTACAAGTCGATTTCTATACTATGTTTTCGTTTCGGCGATAAAATCAAATTTTTTCGCACACATACACATAATTCAATAATCAATATATATATATATATATATATATAAAACACAAAATTCGTTTCTACCTATGTCCTTTATGCATTCCTAAACTACTTACTTTTATATTATACCGGTTTTGATGAAATTTCGAACAGAGATAGATCAGACCTCGGAGAAGACCATGGGCTACCTTAAGATGCTAAAAAAGAAAATAGTGAAGCATCAGTACACCCGATAAGGCACTAACGAGCAGTTTTTGTTTTGTTGTTGCTATAACAACCGATAAACGGAACGTCGCAGTGTGCACCTAGAAAATGGTGAACGTGTATATTTTTCTAAAAACAACACTCGCCGCTTATTGATCTGATCGCTCGGCTATATTTCATGATTGTCTATTACAATAGATTACAGATTATTATTGTAATCGTTATTTCCATTGATTTACACTTAAAAAGACATAGCTCTTACAGCGAGTAACTCCCAAAGGAATTAAACACCTACGATTTTCTTACCAGGCGGTTCCGGGTAGTTGAATACATAAATCAATAATCTATTCGTAATAAAAAAATGCAAATACCACTCACTCGTTGATCATCGCTAAATCTCAAAAACGACTAAATTTTAAATTGACGCAATGTGTTCTCTCCAACACCGCAGACGCGCAGTAGGAAGGGATTAAAAAAAAAATAAAATAATAAATAAAAAAATATTGTCACCAGCGTAGACGGTTCTGCGGTGGGAAACCGGGTGATTCAGCGCACGACCGAACCTATACCATACCGATCCGTTCGAAGTTTCGTCTTATTCGTCTCTTGCAGCCGACAGTTACACCGGACCTGGCTTTGAATAGCGTAAGATATTACAGTCCGTCGAAAAATATAACCCGGCCAAGATAGTTCCGTGCGAAGCCTGGTAATTCAGCTTGGTACATTTTCGTGTAATGCCGGCGAATGGACTCGGTGAAATCGATTCGCGTTATGAACAACAACGTGAACTCTCGACCTTGTACTTTACACGGACGAGCTATAAATGTGTGTACAGAGACGAGCTCGAAAATAAAATCCGAAACACCCTGGGAACGGTCCCCGCACGCGCTCGCACACATGCACCCGCGCACACAAATAAATGCACGTGCACGCACACGCTCTACATCGAATGCATATGCGAGCGTGTATTGTGTGACCGAGAATTTCTTCTTTGATCCTCGCACATGACCACCGGAGCAGCGGTCGGCGGAGGAAACTTCGTTTATCGACCGATAACCGTTGCACGGAGCAATGAAAATGTGTTTTAATTTTTTTTAATCGTTTTCAACCCCCCGTTGTCAACGATATTTTCGTTCAAACGATATTTCGTACGCACGCGTGTATTTTTGCTGCGCGCGGACCGAACCCCTCCCCCTCAAACAAAAAAAAAATCCTTGTTGGGCCACTGACACACGTGTGCACACATATATTGTGTAATTACAGACCGGCCGTCACCGTACACGAACTTCAACGTTTCCTCTCCGCCGAACACCATCGGTTCGTTTTAAGTCACGATTTTCGGATTCGGACTTTTCTCCAGCTGCCCACTCCGAACGGAATAACCTAACCTTTCCGTCTCGTCTTCGGTACGCTTTTCAAATTTACAATTTACGACTGCTTGTTCTTCATAATGTAGAAACATTTATTTAACTCCAAAACAACGTTTCCCCTACCCATAGGGTTTTGTGGGAGTGACGGAAAAACCATATATTGTAGAGGTACGGTTCTCCGCCGAAAATTATACAATTTTTCGACCTTCATTGAATATTAATAAACGTTCCAGAGGGGTAACAACAGGCGCGAACCATATTAAGGAGTGTTAAGCGCTGTACGTTTGTGTTAGGTTTCGAGTGGTAGCTGCGAATGGAGATCGTTTGTGGATTTTTATGTGTGTAAATTTTTTCACGCACGAGAATCTCGCACCTCTTTGCCGTTGTAAAAATACTGATTTTCAATACGCCGTAGGAAAAAATTGATCTTATGTATAACACGACACCGACAAGGAAATTATTTTACAGGAGTTTGAATACATTTTAATCTACCATCCAGTCTAATGGAAAGTCGATTTCCTATTCCTGTTTTTTTTTCGAATTTTCATTACTTTTTTTTGTTTATATACATTTTCAGAACCAAGCTCATGTTGCTATACCCCGAATACATAAGAAACCAATATTGAAACGATGAAGACAAAGAAATTGAAAATGATATTTTCAGAACACGGTTAGGTGCAATTGGTGGTGTTATTGGTATCATATTAACGATTACAAACTTCTTTATTAAAAATTTCAATCATGCATAGAGATTGATGGATTAAATTTTGAACAATTTATTGGATATTTATTAGAAATTGTGTTATCCGATTAAATAGAAATCATTAAAATTATAAAAATTATGTTAATTTATTTTTTTTTTTTTTTTAAGTAAATTCTTAATTAACTAAAATTTATACCAAAGGCGTATTTAATGTTAATTAACTGCCTATAATTCAATTTAAATTATTTAATAATGTCTAAAAATATATGAATACAAAAAAAATACTTAAATTTGCATGATAATTCATGAAATTCTAGGATGATTGTTGACAAATTCAATAGTTTTAATCGAAACTTTATCTCGTTTTCATTCAAACAATTGTTGTTTTAGAGCTATGCTAATAATGACAAAATTGACTTAAAAAATGTCGGTCTATCCAAATCTGTTGTTAAAATTAAGTTTTGCTATTTAAAAAAATGCAAGTTGTGTTGCAATATGAGTTAAACATTTGAAAACTATTGAAAAAAATGTTTACACATAAATATATTTAAGGATCCTCTATCTTTTTCTGAAAACCGCATATCAATTCGATATCACTGGACAGAATAATTTAATGTTACCTTTAAAAGATATCACACTGTAGAGTTTTTATGTGTCAATCAGAGTTGGGCATTAGTCGAATAAAATATTATTCAATTGATTATTTGAATAAAAAATTATTCTATATTGATTTATTCTTAGTTTTATAGTTGATGATTATTTTTATTCATTATTTTAATTTTTATTAGTTATTAATTATTCAGAAATTTTTATTTACTATATTTTATTGATTATTCAGTTATTCGTTATGCATTATTCTTTATTCGTTATTCATTATATATTTATCATACAAATAATAAATTTAAATCCTAAATAACGATATATAATAATAATAGACTAATTATTTAGACTTAAATAATATACGTAATATATATAAAAATGTTATTATTCTTGATACATATACGTTATTATAGTTACTATAACAATAATTGTTATAATTATTACTACAAATTGTTATTATTTGAATTATTATTTAATCGTTAATTATTATTAAAGTGTTAAATTATGCAAAATTTACGTAAAAATTTGTTTGGTAATTTACCGATATATCTACAATGATTAATGTAAAAACGTCAAAGGTAATAACATTTTTATAGTAGTTTTCTGCTAGTAACCTGTTTAGTTACCAAAATTTAGTTCTTGATAGGGCACAATTCACGCCCATATGATTGCGATTAGTAAAATACGCAAGTAAAAAAAAAAATTAAAGTTATTCATGATTTTAATGAATAAATTTGTTCTGAATAATTGTTTTATTCACGAATAAAACTATTCAGAATAATTTTATTCTTTATTCAGTACACCAAAATTATTCAGAATAAAAAATTATCTTTTATTCATAAATAAATTAGTTATTCATGCTTTTATTTTTTATTCTTTATTTTTATTTGTTTTTGCCCAACTCTGGTGTCAATAGATTATATTGGATATAATGGATATAATTTTAGTATTATATAATGTATAGTATTACATACAGTACTCGGAGCGGAATGATTATTTTTAAAGTTAATATCCATGAAATTAAAAAATAATATATATATATGAGGAAAAGGACAATATCGGCTTTGGCGGTTATCAAATTGATTTTTTTTCTTATTTTATTGAAGAAAAAGGGAGTGGTTAACATTTACGTAATAAATGATACGAAAAATAACCAAGGGTGCGTGTACAATATATATTGTATACGGTTCGTGTACACATAGTCTTAAAAAAGTATAATATTTTCCTTTTACGATTATATTTATTTTTAATAATTTTGTTTTATCCGTAATAGATTTTCTCATTGTAGGTACCAAATAAAACTTAAAATTTTAATTCAATTTTAGCACAAATTGACTTAATTAAAAAATAAAAACAGTAGGTACACGGTTAACATTTAATTTTGTGATAAGATTATTTTAAAATATCTATATAATACTAATAACTATGTATTCAGTTCTTATATGCATTTTCCATATCATGGGAGTCATAAAATACATTCCAGTTCTTCGATCGGATTCAAAAATATGATCAAGCATATTTTTATTTTTTATAGCCTTCATAGAATTCAAAGTGCTCGTGATTGGCCTTGTCGTTACTCATCGGACAGAGGATGAATAAACAGTTTATTTCTCGTATGCGCATAATTTAACGTGATATTACGTGCCCAACATGCGCTTATGTGATTATTGCGACAATGTTTTGGATCATGTTATGTTTATGATCCCATTACTGATTAAAGTCGAAAAATGCAACAATACGTGCACAATACATTTTATACGGTGCTGGTCATTGCGCTAGTCGTTTTTCAAATGATTTCGAATTGATTCACCCTGTGTACGCAAGAAATCAATATGATTGACGACGAGATATCGATAAAATCGTGTTAAACGTTAACCGACGTAATTGCATCGAAATCCACGATAACGGGAACATAGATCGACAACATTTCAACCGTATATTTTAACACTCGGTGCACGACACTGCACAAAGACATGTAACATGTTTGTCCGGTTACGAAGATGGTTTTTTTTCTGCAAATAATATTCTTGCACCTTCCCCCCCCCCCCCGTTAGCGTACATCGAAAAGCCTCCGAAGCTATGCTTGAAGGATCAGCGACGTACGCACCGCGTTAAACCCGTAATAGTAATTGATTGAAAACTGTAAGTAACGAAAGAAATAATATTTACACGATGGACTCATGACTTGAAGTACGCGCCGAGCATCAAATTATTTGTGTGCAGTACTTCTTCATTACCAGAAAATTATATTATTTGCGTGTGACAATCGAATAGAAATAGTAAAAATAATAATTCTTTCAGAAGTAAAACGCGATTGTATGACGTAGAACAGTGGTCGGCAACCTTTTTAGACCCTCGAGCCACATTCACAAATTAAAAAGTATTCGCGGACCAGACAATACACAGAATTGATATGATATTCAATGACATATCCTAGTTTAGGAATTTAATGCGAACCGTATAAAAGAGACGTGTGGGCCGCCGGTTGCCGACCACTCGATTGTAGAATAATCGTTTATGTACACAATCGAAAAGAAAACAAGGATGTGATTATTTAGAACAGGGTTTGTACTATTGTGGTTATTATGATTGTTATTGTTATTCATTCGTATTATTATTATCATTGTAAAATTGTATTATTTTAATATATATATACTGTACTAGGATCTTACGATCCGTTAAACGTATAAAATAAATAAATAATATAGAATAATGCAAATTACTCGTATGTAATATAATTATAAATATAAAATATGGCTCGAAGCACGTATTTGCCGCGGTCGACGCAGTATCTCTAAATCCGTCGTCCACGTGACTGCATCGGTTTCGGCTCTTTGCAATCGTTTGGATCTACCACTGAACTTGGTCGTTTAGACACGATTTAATAATATTCTTGGCCGTACGTCGATCTTCGCACGAGCAGAGGGGAGATTCTATGATACGCTCAGTACGTAGAGGATGGGAATCTTTCTTGTCGATTTCTGACTTTGTGTAGAATCGGCCACGCAAAAGGTCAGAGCCTTGGGGGAGAGGGCTCTTCGGAACGGGATCGGCACGATGACGTTTCTGATTCGTTCCGATGGTTTTTCCGCGTCCACAACACCGGTTTTTTTGTCGGGATCCCTTTCCGCACGGGTCCCATGCGAGATGCCTCGATATGTCTGTATTCCATACGCACGTGCGATAAATCATGTAGTTACGCAATGGTGGCCATGGATACGTTTCGACCTTCAACGATATATTCTGTTCCGTGCACGCATACCGGTCTACGGGGTACAACGACAAAGATGGTATCGTTCCGTGAATTATTACACGGGACCCGGTTAAAATAAACGACAGCCTTCGGCAATAAATTCGACTTTTTACAGGTGTAATAATTTCAAATCTCGCGTTCGTTTGTTTAATTTCTTCTTATACACACACGTTTGCCGGAACTACGGTGCCGAGCAGAAAAAAATATACGTAACAAATGTATGCGGCAATACGGAGTATTGTACCCCGTCACAATGCGTATATTGCACGTATACGGTGTACACGTTTAAGAATGTTCGGTATTAAACATACACCCACACGCGTCGCCCTGCGAAACACAGTTCGTCGGTGTACGTACATTTACGATCGTGAATGTTTCTTCTTTGACTTTACTACAATACGTGCGCACTTGTAGACACGTATAAGCCGTATATTATAAATAACAGAAATCCCTTTCGTCCGCCCGTTCGAACAAGACTTCTGGTGCAGTTTCGCGTCCACGGGATTTCCATATTTATGCGAATCGTAATAATTCAATTTCGTGCACCGCGTACCTAAGTATTATCCATTCAGGACGACGCGATGTTTCGGCAGTGACGAGTGTAACGCAATATAGAATGTGTTCATTAAACCGCAGATGGGTTATCGTTGCACTGTACAACGTTATGCACGCGTATCGTGTACTCGCGCAAACTGGTAATTCAACTTTGAGAGTTTTTCGTTTTCTATTTCAATATTGTTATCTGGTTAGCCGCCGTATTAGCACGATATTGCTGCGGTGAAAACTGCGTTCACTACCGTATTGAGACGCCGAAAGTTTACGATGCTAATTACGGCACAGTTTCTGTTTCGCTGAACAACAGAACACCGCGAACCCGTACGAGCTTTGACTTACGTTTCGACAAAAGCGATGAGCAACAACACGTGTGCACGACGTTTGATTCGAACACACTACGATCTCGTCACGTTATGTTGACATTACTTTTAAGGATCGCAATGAGCAGATTGAAATGTGGTCTATCGTGGGACTCGTTGATTTAATATCTCGTCGACAATCCTCAAATTTTTCGTCGTCGACACGAACAATGCAATTCGAAGATTTCGCGACACGGTTTCGATGTCTAAAAGTTGTTAACTGAACATTATTAGTACTGCGTAGCTCAAATAAATTCAAACCGACTGTTGACATTTCACAAACCGTTCGTGCGATTTGACGAGTAGATTCATTATTGAGTTCGCTAACTTTTGTCTCGGATCTCGTAAAATGAAAATGATTGTTGGTTGCGTTTTGTTGCTCTTCTCCGCATCATCGCACAAGTTAAGTTTGATTAACACTCGAGACGTTTCAATTCTCGTCTTTATATACGTACATACATAAGCACATACGTACACGTCGTTACCCCAAATCTCAAGAAGCAAAATTACGGATAGAGCACACACACGACTGGTAAATGTGTGCACATTTTCAGGTTGACAAATAGAAAAAAACTGTCGATTACGGGCTGCTGATTTCCGACATTGATCAATGTCAAAACGGATATTGAACCGGTAGTTAAACGGTTGATCGGACGTGAAGGTATTTTTATCGATGAACAAAGTGTTAACTTACAATTGATAATCATTATTATTATTTTGTTGCATTACGATTAAAATTATCAAATGTTCATGATATATATTATATTAATTTTTATAGAGCAAACATAGTTATTTATTGTTTTTGTAGCTTTATATGTCAATTTTACATCGCACGGAAAGTTTCGTTTGTATGACATACGATTGTTAATTTTAATTCGTTCAGCGTATAAAAAATACATATATGTTTATATTCATCCTTATTATATACTTATCAAGCCAATAGTGGTTAAAAAAAAACGCTTTAAAATTATATCATATAAAATATTCTTAGTAAAACTTTAAAAGGCCATATTATAATATAATTCATGACTGAATACTTAAAAAGGTAATATCTAGCCACTAATATTTTAACGCATTCATCATTTTGCTTGAAGTTAGTAAAACCTCTATGATCTACATTCATAATGATCAAGAAATTAAATTTTCACCTGGAAATTACGTATGATGTTCTTTCACGTAAGAGCACTTACCGTTTAATAAACGATATATATTTACGTAAAAAGGAAATATTATGTTATGCTATTTATTAGGTGAAATGTAATATAAGTTAGCTAGTGAACTCATATTAACAATAAAGTAAATTTATTATTGTACCGATACATTCATCACCAATGTCATTTGCAAAATTTGTATTCATTGTTATTGAACTACGTGTCTCTTGGAGTTTGTAAACTTTCTCGAATCGTAACGATTGCAAAACAATAAAAAACGTAATAAAATCAAGATTTTCAAGTGAACGTTAATTTATGATAAATCTCCGTCGAACGCGCGTTTTCCATACGATATAAATGATAGCTGTGGTTTGCTCGATTATATGAAAGCACGCCTTGAAAGTTATTCACAACGTGTTATCAGCCAACCGTCAAATATTAATCAGATAACATATTTTTGGGGCACATCAGCAATTTCCACGTGATACCTTAAAGTCTTCCCTCCTGGTAGATTTGCACCCAGGTGCGGTTTATAAGTGTCAGGTTAGTTGGGTTAAGTCGACTGATGTAGGTCCACGTCTTTGTAGAATGATAGCAATATCGCATGGAAGAAACATGCCAACGCAGAAAAAAAAACCTTTTATCCGAAAACGTGTAATTTAATAGTGATAACCCGAGATGAAATCGAAAAAAATAATATCGAAAAATATCACGTCGTTCAACTCCACTAAAATTACGCAGATATTATAATTTTGAATACACTATACTGTGGTAATTATGGTACACGACAACAATGGTTTGCGAAACGCGTCGAGTTTCAGTTGCTATTATTTGAAATCGAGAGTCGCGTATGGAAATAATTGTCCGAAGCATAAAAAACGTTCCGACAAAATTATAGTTCATCCACACGACGGCGATGACGATAACAGTTATTATTATTATTATAGGAGTAGTTTTGATGTGTGTATAAGTTCGTCGTTCCTCAAGTTTTTCACGCTCCGATCGTTTCGACGCGTAAACTTCTTAACGGTACCGCAATCCGTTCGGCACGGGATTAGCGTCGGTCAACACAACAAAACTTCCGGATGACGCAACCGTGCTCATTACCCTCGATCGTGCTGATCCCGCGTCAAGTCGAACAGGGTACCGAGCGCGCTGTGGATCCCAACAGGGTTTTCAGCCAATAGTTTCTGCGTTTAGTCCAATATCGCAAACAGATCGACCGCGTTTCCCCCTGACAACACCGTCCCGTGCGCTTGTCATCCGTGCCTCGTTACCCTTTCGAATGCAATACATGACTACATACGCCACACTCCGTTCAGTCATTTCCTTTTTTCCGTTGTCGACGAACGCCATTGCGCAGATAACTCTTGCTCACGGGGGAGTCGACGGCCGCCGAATGAAAAACGAAAAAAACTTTCTTATCGACACCGAGTTCATTGCGTACGCAACGCGAAGCGGTCTGTAGTTGCTCGAAAAACGAAAACAGGTCGGTAGAATCCCTCGCTCAAGGTAGCGCTTTCTGGGTTTCAAAGGTTCGAGTGCCGATTGGTGCCACTGGATAGTGCTGTGAGCCGGATGAAATATCGCTTACTTGTTCCGTAGCAGACGAGTTGATGGGCTTACTGCTATTACAGAGCGAAGTGGAAATCAATCAACGATCGGACAGAGAGCTAATAACAGACACTCATCGACACCCGTGCCAGACAACGCAAAACTCGAAACGAAAAAGCAAAACAATCGCGTTCAGTAATAGTTTGTCACAAAAAGCTCCTTCGGAGGATCCCAGCGCACGTGTACAACCAAGAGCGATTGGTACACACGTGTTGATGGCCCGTGGGCGATAATCGTGATGATGTGTCCGTATCATTTAGGGACGTACGGTGGAATGGACCATGGACCGGTCCTTTGATGGTTTGTACGGTTTAACTTTTCAATTGGTCTTCGTTGGTTTAGGCGTCTGTTCTTTGAACCGTGTTGTCCGCTTCCGCATCGAAATAACCGTTGATCGTTGACTTTTCACCTGTTGGTAGTGCACACCATTACAGCCATTACAGTTTTTTTTTCGACATAATTCACTTAATCGAACGACACACACATCGTTACAGGTCCGTCCGCCGCGATAACCGTTCAGACGACGGCTGTGGGAAATCCGGCAGCGTTGACGGGGGTGGAATCCGATCGTCGCGACCGAATTCTCCGGCGTTTTTCGGGTTTCTCACGACATTCGGCCTAAAAGTTTTCGACCGGATGCGGTCGCGGTGGACGTTTCAACGAAAACGTCACCCGAGCGACGTTGGCGCGGCGCTCCGTGTAGGCAATATCAGTACGTTCCCGCGTGCGTCGCCGTACCGGTTGCGAATCAACGCCAGTGCTGCCGCCAAGGGGTAAATTAAACTGAACCCTATTGATTTATAAATAAAATTTGCGTAAAATAATGTATTAACCTTAAAAAAAAAAAAAAAATCGTCGAACCGAAAAGATGTTTTCAAGACACAATGTTTTCAAAGACACATCTAACGGTGCAATGCGCCGATCGCCGAGATAAAATAGAACGAAATAGGTACTTGCAGCCGACTGTTTTCGGGAAAAAAACGTACAAGCAACACGAAAATAGTTTATACGATTACGGTGCAAGTTCTTAATTCTCATCGCCTTGTGATATGCAGCGGTAGACTGCGGCTTTTTCGTGGTGTTTACGAACAAAATATATTATAGTTATACAGTCGTACAAGAAAAATTGTAATTGTATATTTTTTATTCAATGATGTTCCTCGTAAATTTGCCGCCCTATCAAACACCAAAAAGTTTTCTACCCCTGGGCAATTGGCCTCCCTCGCCACCGTTAAACGCGGCTCTGATCGACGCAGACGACGTGTTTATCTATTCGGATGTTCACCAAGTGCCAGGCACAGTTTTGAATGGAATTGGTTTCGTAACAGTAACCCGAATAACATGGGAAAACGGACGTTATTTATATTATTAATATACGTAGGTCCGGGCCGATCCGACGATCACCTGATAAAAAACGCGTCCTCGCTCCTCTGGAACGTACAACCGACGACTTGGCGCTCGCCAACGCAAATCACCATACATCAATAGCGACCCGCTGGCTATAGCAAAACGTATTTTACACGTTCATTTTTTTTACTTTATATTCACAGGCTTTTATCTCTAACGCAATTAGTATTAACCGAGTTCAGCGCCGGACGCGATGAGAAAAGGATTATCTTTAATACCCTCGTTTTTATTTCTAACTTAACGCGGAATATGAAAAATATCACGTTTTCATCGACTTCGTGTACACCGGACGATACATTTTTTATCCGAGAACGATCATACTTTACGCATACAACAACGCTTTAGGCTAAGCTTTTATTCGTTTGTTTCTAAATATAAACTGTTTTTTTTTTTTTTTTTCTATATTGATTTAATATTAATCGTCTGTTCTTCTTTTTTTTTATCCAAACGACCGTGATTATCCTTAACCTATTTTCTAGATAAATATTTTAAATATTACCTAGATAAATGTAATATCAATTATCAGTTACCTTATCAAGACAGTTTAAGCGTTATCTTTGTGCAACACTGTTTACGTTATGGTGTTTACACGTTTAATGCACAAGTTGTGGTTGTACGCCATCAACATTTACTCGATGGCGGATGTTAACGTTATGGAATCTTTCGATTTCCTTCGACGAAAAATGTGAGTTCAGTTGTATTTTACCGGACACGTGGTTCTACGGAGATAAGAAAATGCAATGATTATCATGAAAACTACAGTTTAAAGGAAGTTTGTTGGCCGATATTCTATACGAGTATGATTATTAGCTTATAACCAACTGAAACGCTTTCGTTATGCGTCTATGAGAATATATACATATTAAATAATTATTGTTCTACGTTATATCCACAACAATGTATTAACATGTTTCAGATGATTTCAACATGAGTGCTTCGAATTGAATAAACTTAGGGCGAATCCGTCCGTACCTAATCAAATCAAAATAACTTTTCCGGCTAATAGATATGAAAATATAATTTTAACATCTCATTATTAAATTATTACATGTCACAATAGCTAACGAAATAATTAAAATTATACTCATATTATTTACCACACCGTTGACTCTTAAAACCGCACTCGTTTAATAGGTTAAAACCACACAATTTTAAACATTTCTATCAAATTATATGTTGTTTCTTCTTTAGTAGTTTAAGTATAACAACTTTCATTAGGTGATCTTGATAATTCAAAATTGATTTACAGTTGTTTGTACTCTGGGATTGCTTGTCAATTAGATCTATTTTGTGCACGCGAGTTATGAGCTAAATGCAAAAAACAAGACCACTTTTTGGGTAGGATGATTTTTGTATGACAATCGGTCTTATACTCGAAAAGAACATTATTGTTTGTTTTGTTGTATTACGATACTTCAATTTGATTTCAGCTATTATACGGTCGTGCCCACCAAGACAAATTGCTATGTATGTGAAAAATGTCGAATACCTTTTCATTTTAATGTAATAACGTTATTGTTTTAGTTACGCGGTCTTCATCGTTGATTGATCGTACTTACGAATAATTCCATGATCTGTTTTGCAATTGTATCATTAATTTTTCATTTTTTTTTTCGTTTCACTTAAATCCTTAAATCCATTTTTATTGTATATTTTATATTTCTTTTAAAAAATGAAGATCGAACGCACTGTACTAAGAACTACACAAATCTAAGCGCAATTTTTTATTAAAAATATTATAATCAACATATATTATCATTTCTAATGAAACAGAATAAATGCTACGTGAGATAACTCTATGGACATTCTGAACCTTTAAATATAAACAGTCTAAAGTCTTAAAAAAAAAAAAAAATAAACCACTATAAAATTACGTGAACTTTTATCAGAATTCTGAAGTTAACACTTAATCGGAATAAAAACTATGTATCGATAACATTGCCTAATAAATTACGAAAATTTCGTTAAAAGTCAACTAAATTATCATTTCCTAAACGTATCTTTACGTATTTGTACGTATGTCAGACGGTGACAACACATGCGGGTACGTCATCATCTCAAGCGAAATCTTTTTCCTAGCGCGGTTTTTAAATCAACTACAAATATACGGTATTTTGTCATACAACGACCGATAAAGTGTGTGGTTTTGGTCCGTCGAAGTTATTCTGGTCGAAATAAAGTGTACGGTTTTCGAGTGCGATCCGCCACACAACGCTTGCAGCTTATTATCATCATAATTGTACACGTCACGAAATCATCACAACAGTCAAAACCACCACGAGATTTAATATTATCATTGTGTTATAATGTACTTGGAAATTCGTTTCGGTCGCACGTAACGATCGTGCGGTGCCTTCGGTTTCAGTCCGATCCACGAGCAACGTGTACGTAAACTTTGCGATTCGCATGACGATCGATTTCGATTATCCTCATTGTTATTAATCAAAGGACTTTCAGCTAGCGTACCAGCTTGCAACTAAGTGCACCGAACTGTAGAACCGTGTGTGTCTACCGTCCCGTGCTCGTATAATGCATCACATTTTGTTACACAGTCGCACTTGCTCAACGTTTTCGGCGTCCATTACAATGCGATTTGAACTATTACCCGAATTAGATTTAAGTTAATGCACGAGATTTCATTATTCGTCAGTTTCACGCCCGCCGAGCTTTCTCCGCAATAAATCAAAAACAACACTTTTCTCCTTGAATGTCTTATTATAGTTGGAATACATTTTTTCGTCCATCACAACGACCAATTGTTTTATTTTATCCGTTCGCTCTTCCAATACAACGTTGCCGTTCATTTTATTGCAATACCAAATCCAGGTACTCCGAGCCCCGACAAGGTCTGCGTACCTGATCGGCGGCTCTCCAAATACTCTAAAACCAATACTTTCGAACCGTCGAGAATTCATTCCATGTACACGGCTCTTGGGCGATTTCATTCGATAAGGTCAACGGTTTTTTTTTTTTTTTCTATCGTAAAAAGTGACGAACGCCTATCATCCCTGACGCCGTGACCCGTCCGAGATACGGAAACTGTTCGCAAAAACACAGTGCTGTAGACCGTCAACCGCTATCGAGCGCGAAGGATTAACGCGACGAATGTAAACAGACCGGACTACGTCGAGAGGCAAAACGCGAAGAGCGAAGTTCATAACAACGTTCAAGTAACGATTATCGTTCCGGCGACGATATCGAACGCACTTCAACCGCATGCAGCAGTTCCGGGGTGACGTTCGCAAGTTTTCCATGGACCAGCGCAATTATAATCATAGGCCGCTCAAATTTATTTTAGTCTACATTCATACGACCACGTTCGTTTTTTGAAATTTTTTTTTCTAAATGCATTTTCAAATATACGTTTACCTCAAACAAATTAAAAAATATTGCGAATTACTGTACAATTTTTTTTTTTTTTTTTTTTATAGGGATTTGGATTTAAAATTCTGCAAAAAAAAAAAAAACTTTACCGGTTGGTGTTGCTCAGGGCAGTTTTTCAAATACAGTAATTTTTTAGCTATTAAAGATCCACTATGCAGGTTCGCGACTAATGGCTGGAAAACAGTAAATGTGATGAATCCGCTGCTTTTTACGCGTCTTACTCGCTTGTGTGCATATGGTAAATAAAATTACGGCGCCCGTGAATACCACGAGCACTTATTCGGAAACTTCCAAAATCATTTTTTTTTTTTTTTTGTCCACGTTTAAGCGTACATAAGTTATTCGAAATTAATTATCGCGTACAAAGACACTTACGTTTCCCTTGTCCAGCACCTCGGTCCATAGGCTAAACTAGGGGGCGAAACAAGGTTTTTAGCACCTCTAAATTCAAATGTAGCATTCCTGTTTTTTTTTTTTTTTTTCAGATCTATATAATCCATAGTAATTACAGTTCAATACCATTATTAAATACCCAATATTTGGGCTCTATTTGCGCCCACGCCCTGGTCTGCTACGCGCATATGGTCGGTAACCTGTGCATTGTTATCGCTGTGCTCCTGTAACACTTTCCGGGGTTCAAGGGTTAACGATCCGTTTTCCATTAGCACGTTCGCGCAGAACTCCTCCTCCTACCCCCCGTATGCGTATAGTGGACGACTTTCGCGTACCCTTCGACGCTCTTACGGTGTTCACGTATCCGTCGATTCAATTTCAGGAGGTAATCTTTTCTGAACGCGAACGGACGCACGAAAAGTGGACCGCCATTACGATATGAAAGAAAAAAAAAGTATATTTATTAACAAACGCATCCGTCACCCCGGACGCTTTGGCGATTTTTCATCTCTCACTGTCACCGCAACGCAATTTGAACCGCTAGGATTTCCAACCGTCCACGTTTGCACCTCAGATCCGAGATAAGCACGGTAAGCACCCGTTTTCCAACTGAATTTCATTTCAGCACTCGACCGTTGTGTATGACTTGACGTATTTCACATGGACCGTTTCGGTTGCCATCCACGTCTAGTCCGTTATTATTTCTTAAACGGTGAGCTATAATTTTTCTTTTTTTTTTTTTACAATTTTTCGGTTTCCACTCTTTACAATTAATTCAAACGCCTGACTGTCTGTTCACTGAATTACACACGTATTCATAATACTTGTTTTAACGAATACAAAAAAAAAAAAAATAATAATAATAAATTATTTATTGTTTTCAATTTGTACGTACTAAATTATGTTTAACAATTACGTCATCAAGTAGAATTCTTGGGAATCAGTAATTAATTTAGCAAAAATTACAGAAAAAAATAAATGAAAACTATAAATTATCATCAACGTTTAAATAAATATATGTATATAAATTGGAATAAAACTATTATATATTAAAAACTTTTTTAACAAATTATAACTAACTACGAGAAAAATAATTAATAAAAATGAAAAAAACCGTCCCGTGAGTTGTAAAAGGGTGAATGAGTAGCATTAGGTGTACTTACCGAAACAGTGCAACGACGACGACGAAAACTATCGCGTTGGGAAAATGATTATGAACACAGTCTTTTTCTAGATTATTTTATTTTTATTATTTAATTTTACTTTTAATTTACGATTATTTTTAATCTTCAAGTACCTGATTAAATTGAATAGCATTTTCCGAGGGTTTATTCCTAAGAATACAGTGTCCAATGTTTACGGTTTGTTATCAACACTTGTTGGGGTTCTCACGATCGAACGAACCACATAAATTGTTACACTATTGTAGAACAAGACGAACCGTACACTCGGACCGGATTACGAACGAATTTCCGACTCCATTATCGTATCGTTTGAGGTACAAAGGCGCGACCGATGGTCGGATACCGATATGCAAAGCCTGACCGAAGGTCGCCGAAACCGATAACAATGGCTACCAGAAAATTTCTGTGTCCAATAATCGGTTAATCGGTCGACAAGCGACGAGGACTAGTGATTTTTTTTATTATATTTGAAACAATAATCAAATCTGAACATAAACAATACTGTCGTTGTTCATCCATGCGTACGACACTCGGAGTGAAAAATCACAATACAATGTTTAATTTTAACATTAACAGGTAGATATTGTGGTGGGTCGTGGCCAGGGCAACTATTATTTATGAAAATAACAAAATTAATTCTGATCGTTATGGCGTATACCTATTACTAATTCATTAAATCGATTGATATAATATTAATGTATACCACTGGGTACATATGTATACGGAACATAAGACGAAATAAAACAGAAAACGAAACAAACTAAAATATTAATAGGATAGGATAGTTCTTTAAATTTAGTTGTTATATTCGTGCATCGATTTCCTCTAGCCATTTTACCACCGTTGGTTATATACTAATTGGTAATATATACTGATAATACAATTGGTATCAGAATTCTGAATACTTTAGTATTAATTATTTAGTAAGAGCATAAAACATATGGGGGGTAGGGCTCAGCCCTTTAAATTTCGAGAAATATATATATATATATATATATTGCGTACAACATTTATATTTTAGAGGGTGCTAAGTCTTTCTATTTTTACATATGTCCTTCCTATTTCCTAAAAACCTTCTAGCATGGCGCACACGATTTAGCCTAGGGCTTACAAATCCTATATCCGGTCCTGATCGACGATTTCAAATTTTTCAACCACAGATGCCTTGACGGTTCGTGCGAGAATCGTATGATATTACGTTTTTATTCCGGAAACCGTTGTTATAGTGATGACTAAAAAAAAAAAAAACTTTTCGATGTTTTTCGGAGAGAGATACATCGACAAAAATCATTCGAAAAACGATTCTAAAAATACTTCGTACTCATCATTTGGAACTATTCATACATTATTAGACGTAACTTGGATGCTCCTTGAAAAGTTTTCCGTTATACATACTAACTCGTTATAATGCAGATTAAAACGTCGCAAAATCTCAACACGCAGTCAAGTTCGGATTCTTTTACGTTCGCTTACACATTTTTTCGCGATTTATTAACGCAATCTTATTTTATTTTTTGTACTTTCGTCCGTCGAACAATTAATTCCGAATGTTGGTGTGCTGCACCTACGGTTTAATATCCGGACCTTGTCTTATACGCGTCCGCATTAAAATTTAAATTTATAAGACACCATTCCCCCCCCCCCCCCGCTACCCAACGGCTCTTCACTCGATATACTCGTGGAACTAATTGCAGTTCTCTTTTCCGTATATCCGACCCTTGCGCAATGTTTATGACACCCATAAATAAAATCGCTTTGCGCCAATTTAAATTATAACCCTCATAGAATTTTAAACAATAGACATATTATATACTGTTATTGTTGCAAGCCGCGTTGATAGATTTACAGATAAAATATACGCACTAACCTAAACGTACAACTTTACGCAATAAAATTTAACTAATAAATAATGTGAATTCACGATGCGTTATTGAATTTAAATAGTGTTCAAATAAAATGTATAATTACAGTTCGCGTATCTATTTTAGTGCGAACTAAACGGTTTCGAGCTCAGGGCTCCGTGTACACATTTTTTTTCGCTTTTCGATTCACTGATCTAGGAACATGTTAGTTTTAATAATTACCGAATGAGGTACACGTGAGCTACACGGACGTATCGACTTTAAGTTAATATCATCTGAACGTACGACGGTCGTGCACGGTTTCCAACCTGACATTTATTCTTTAGATCGAAATAGCGATTGCCCGTAGTCTGAAATAGAAAAATATCTCCCGGGCGACGCCGGGCAATTCATATGGTACGAGTATATTATACATTATAGCGAGTAACGGTGAAAAAAATAACTAGACTTTCCACAAACTGCGTGTAACCACATGGGTATATGCGTAGCGTGATATTTTACGGGTCGTACTCTTTTAAGTATTAATAATGTGAGTAACTACGAAGGAACGTTTGGCGGAAGAGCGCAGTGACAAGAGGCTAAAATATTGAAGGACGCGGTAAAAGCATTTGACAATTTATGCTGATGAAAATGATTATGCTTTTGTACGCACATTGAAGGGACTACTTTTTAAGGAAAAACTAAATTGTGTGATGCATTAAGTGTACATTTTGAAAGTAAAGGAAAATAAGAACATAAAGTACTAACAAAGAAGTTTTTAAAAGTAAAATGTATTACTTATCTAAAAATTCAAATATGTATATACTCTGTGTGCGATGCATTTTAAATTCACAGTGAATAACTTTTTGTTAATACTTGCAGTGTTGCAGTGTTTCAAGCTTTCGTGTTTTCAATATTTATGTATATGGTGTAATTGGATTATATTTAAATGTTATCTCGATATCAGTTTTAGCAATGACTAGAATAACTGTTTATTTTATGATTACCTGTCTCACTACGAAAAACCAAACAAAATCTAATTTTAAATACCAATAATATAATTGTCTTTTATTACTGAATGTAAAATCACTTATTTTAATAAATGTTGGATTTTCGTGAACAAGATTTAAACAAATCTACAATTTTACAGCTTTAAACTCGATAAGTGTCATTAATGGATACTGCTTACATCAAGGCTCTTCAAGTGTACAAAACGTATTATATCTTTATTTTGTGGACATTTTTAATTAATTAATGATAAACATATTTAATGTAATTTACCATAAGCTAATTGCTAATTGTGCTCATGATAGGTAAAGATAACATATAACAAATAAAGAAAAAAAAACGTTTTTACATTTATTATTTTTTTTTTTTTTTTTTTTGTGTTAACTTTATAATAGTAATAATTTTATCTTTCTTAATTTACTACTCGTATAAATGATTTTTTTATACTTACGTTTAAATATCAGACAGTTTATTGCTCGGAAACGTCATGTAAAATGCATACATATGGATAAAAATACGTTCCTGTTGATCGATTAGAAAAGTCATTATAAATGATTTCTAAAAACCACCAAAACTAATAATAACCAAATAATAATAATAAGTAATAATAATGATAAATCTGTCGGAGCCGTTTCCTACAGCATTGATTGACATCCTTTTAACACTACTTATACCCTACTTATACATGCATAACTTATATAATTTAAAAATGTTCACACACCACTATGACCGAAAAATCTTATTTTTTTTACTTATCGAAATGTAATTTTTTTTGTATGTTGAGCTTTTCATTACTAAAACTTCGCTGAAATTAATCGAATACTACAAGGCTTTTATATGTGGTTTGGTACAAAGTTTTAGTGCATGCATGCTAAATTGAACACGTACAGTTATATTTTTGTTATATTTTTTAATTACAATAATAGACGTTTGACGTCGAAGACGTCAATATCAAACAAATTGAAAAACACGGAACGGTTAGGGACCGCTGTCCTGCGAAACGGGAAAATGTGCGTTTACTCGATTTTCCAACGAATCCGGAAAAACTCGATCGAACTTGTCACTTTGAACCACGTCCTTTGCAGATATACTTCACCCGTTCGTGATACGGCTGCAGCATAACGTCCTAATAATCTTAAAAAATTAAAAAAAAATATTATTATAATAATATTGATAAAATAAAATAAAACAAACTTAATTTAATTAAAATTGACTTTTCTTGATTTTATTAACACAAAGCTCTGTATAAGGTTATCTACTTATAATTCTTCAGCGATTTTGCTTTCAGTAGAATGATCGACTAATTAGTCTTGAGATATATTTTATCGCAAATATTAATATTAGTATTATATTATTAATATTTCAAGGTTTGTGTAACTCCTCTCAACTGTTGCAACGGTTACAATTGAAGTAAATTAAATTATTATCACATAATCGTTGAAGTACAGTTCTATATATGAACTCAAGAACTGATTTCGGATACCGATAGAAATAAAAAAATGTGTGACCCGATTTTGAAAATGCCACCCCTATTAAAGTGTCGCTCTAGGCACGTGCCTGGCTTATCTATACCTTGTGCCGGCTTTGCCCAGGGCGTTTTCGATAGACGGGACGGGCACCAAGTGCGCTCCTGCGTGGAGCTAACGGACACATGTTCGGAAAAAAAAAACAAGAACATTAATAATGGGAGTACTCGTACGAATCGGGTGACGACGGCGCTAGTAAGGATATTTTATAGAAAAATAACTCTCCTGGGCGACGCTGGACATTTCAGCTAGTATGTCGTGCATTATAGCGAGTAACGGCAAAAAAAATATAGCTAAACTTTCCTCAAATTGCATTTACGTGCGTGCGGTTGAATATCAAACAAGGTACGTGCGCCATTGTTTTCGCACCGGAGCCCTAATATATGTTTAATCAAACGTTTTATTCCACGGCGTCCGACGATTTTTCGAGTTCTTTAGCGAGTTTCGACTGTATGCCGTCCGAGGACGGATCAAGACCGATGTTATGTAAGCATGAGGAAGGTATATAAATCCAACCCCCCCCCCACGTTATAAAGGCACGTTTTCCGGCTTCAATACACATATATAGGTATATTTTAATTTATTTCAAATGTATTTTGGACCGTACAAAAATCGCTCAATTCTAATTGTTTTTTCTTTGGGAGAACGGTGGAAATCATCCCGTTCCAGATCTGAATCGGATCGAATACTCTTATATGTATCTAGTGCTCGAAACATCAGTAGAAAAAAGCGCGTTGCTATATTATTGTTATATATTTTGCAAGCTGAGCAGATAAATTGCGTCGTGACCGGAGTCTTATGACGGCCAGCTAACGACGCGAGGATAGTGGACCGGCGTATAGATACGACCGAGGTCGGGTAAATGGATTTAATTAAGTATAATCACAAAGATAAATCATTTTGACACAGCGTCGTAAATAATAATAAAATATTACGAATTCTCATATTTTTTTCCCTCCGTTTTTTTTTTTGTTTTCAACAGCCAAAATGAAGTAAGTAACTTGTTTTGTACTTGCGCCCGGAACTCGCGGTCTTCCGTAAAACTTTCGTGACAAAACTTTTTGCGCTCCATTTCACATAAACGTTTGTCGGAACTTTCGAGGAAACGGATTCAAGACTTCCGGACGTAATCATCATCCCAAGGAGTTCATATAATTCGTTTAGGAAAACCAAACTGTAACGTATCCCCTAAAACCATTGCCCTTAAACGGTCGGTTGAAAAATCACGTACTCGGCTAGCGCAATTGTTTGGAATTCGAACCGACGTTTGTAGACTTCCGGAAGCATCGGTGATAGTGTTCACAGCGCTGAATGGTTCACAGACAGTAGTAACGCTTTATCCGTATCTACTGTCTGTCGATGGTGTACATCGTATGCCGAGAAAGGGGATTTCGGGGACGGTTTTTCGACAAAACCCATGAAAATATCTAATCTCTGAGGTTTATTTTCAATGTTTATTTTATCTCTCAAACCCATAAACAGCGAAGGTCTTTCAATACGTTTTTCCGCAACATCGACGAGCGTCTTGATACAGTTATCCAGCAAGGATACGTATAAGTTGAAAAACGCGTAACGAAGTTTTCGGGAGATGAAATAACCAGATGGAACCTAGTCAGTATAGTAGTAAATACAAACATTTTTTTTTTTTATCATTATACGTACGTCTGCGAAACCGGATGTCGTCGATAAACGTGAACACCAACCGTTTATTATCACTCCGTTTTGTCGGACGCCGATCGGTGCCCATGTAACACGAACGTGTATTTTTCCTCTACCGCCCCAAAACAAATAAAAATCAATTATAATTGTACGCCATCGTCCTGCGTATAGTATAATATAATACAATACTAATCGATTGTACAGTGTAGTGTGGACATAAATAGTGACTCGTGTTCACAATGATAATCCCAGATGTCTACGTATCATGGCATTCACGCAGTGTGTGATCGACCGCACTGTTTAAAATTGTCAGCCTAATTGCAGGGAATAAGCAAACGAATGCTTAGACTGTTGAGCGTTTCGGTTTAAAAAACGAAAATGTTGAGGAAAACGAGTAAGACGAATCGACAATGGCTTAAAACGAAACGACCGTTGAAACCTGGTACAGATCAACACGCACAAGTTTAAGCGTCATTTTATCGATTTCACGAGGGACATTTTATTGCGCAATAACAATGTTGTATTAAACTACTGAATTTTAACGGTTTGTTGAACTATTAGTTTATAGCGCATAACGTACGGTGTTCATAGTGGATATTTATCGTACGGCAGATCAGACATTGCACTGCACAAATTATAATTATAGCGGCGGTAAAACCAGTATAAAAAAAAAAAAAAATGAAAAACACGAACACGAGATTCGCTAAGAAGACGAAATCACATCGTATTGCGGCAACTGAACACGACCAAATGTTCAACTCTGATCTCGTACGAACTACGCGTCAGTGAAATTTTAAATATTATATTGTCGAAACAAAATAGATAACTACATTATAGTCTACGAGTAGGGCCAAACGGTTTCGGGTTATAGGGCTTAACAACGGAGCGACGTCGTTTTTCGAATGGACTTAAAATAAACGTATCATATATTTTTGAATCCAATTAATAAAGTGTGTTTCGTAAAGCGCACAATTTTTAAAAATACAATAAATCAAACAAAATTATATATAAATTCAAACTTTTTACGTCATCACGTTTACAATGCATTCTGATTTAGTGTTTTAAAATTATATCCACCTCCATCATCGTATCTGCAAGCCGTCATCTTACGTCATAATATATCTTAACATATCTTAAACAACGATTGATGATGGAAGTTAAAAAACGATTACGATTGAATCAACCACTCCGGGATATATTATTTTTTTTTTTTTTTTTACGATCGCAAACGTATACCGCGAACGCGTACGCAAATGCGAATCGTGTGACAAATAGCCGAAGGAGACCGTCGCCGATACGGCAATACGTTGTGAGCGCGTGTCGACATAATTTACTGACGTCAACAAACGCCGCACAAGTGCCGACGTCGCATTAAGCCCGTTAAATTCGCCTGTCGACCGACGTTACGCAAAGGGCCCCGTCGTCGTTAACGAACGATCCATTGACTGTGACGATGACAAACGGTCGTAATCGGTTTTCAATATCGTTCGGGCGCGCGCTATCGCGTACCGTTCGGACGAGTGTTTTCGTCGTGTCGCATATTTTACCGACGCGAAATTATACCGGTGGTATTTTTCGCACGACCGCGTTTAAAATCGCATCGGGCACCGAAATCGTACGGTCTCGGTCGCGAGCGTTCCGGTGAGACTTGAATTTTCGACCAGCCGACGCGCGCCAGAACCGCGGATAGCACACCGGTCTTCGAGTCTGCATGGTTTGTCGGGGCTTATGCGTTGTCGGCAGCGTTGGGATTGGATAAGTACTTTTTTATCTCGATAAAGATGAAGATCATTATTTTTTTTTTTTTTTTTTTTAATACCTACTTTTAAAGCAGGGGCCACATTTAAATAATTTCTAGGGTAGAGCATAATGACGGTCGACGAATCACCAACACAACCCAACAATGAACGCAGTGATACTCTATATTTAAGCACCTAGTTCCGGGCCTCCAAACGAAAAGGTTAATAATAAACAATACCTAATAAATAATATTATTATGTAAAATACAATTTTTTTTTTTTTTTTAGCAATACAAATTAACAATACAAATTCAAAGTATTAATTATGAAAAAAATTAATTTTTAATAGAAATATGTAATTCTTTTTTTTTTCGTATAGAAGCGAATTTATCTATCTTTATCTATCTATCTATATATATAAAAATCGATGTACATTTTGAATAAATTTTATAGCTCAAGATCCACCGAACCGATTTCGATAAAAATTTTAGGGCATATTAAGATTGATATGTAGATGGTTTCTCTGAAGTTTGTACACTGTGGAATATGTGGTTCCGGAGTTATGGCCTCTTAAATGTACAATATTAATCACGCGCGCACGCACGATATTCAAAAATTATTGTTTTGCCATGGAGATACTCGTACACTCTATGCAGTTATTTTTTATTATTTGTTTCCGTGGCACGCGCGTCTATGGTAATATTTATTGGTTTGAGATTAAATGAGATTGATTTTTATTCAATTTGAATTGTATGGATTTAGGCGTTAAAAAATGCCACGATCAAGACGACAAAACATTGGCCGACGATCACGTAATTATGTCGCCCAACAGTCTCATAGGAGATCTCAAAGTGAAGAGGCACATTTACAACGAAATGTTGTGTTCAACATTTACGAAATGAACATCGAATTACATCTGCAGGTCCGTCAGTAAATCCAGCATCAAGACGAACGTCACGAATTTCGCGTCGTGCACAAGCCATGGAATTTGCTGCATTTCAATATATTGGTGGAATGACGATGAGATATATACATTGTGCTGCAGCCAAATTTCCAGGTGAAACGGCTGGCATGTGTTGTACTAATGACAAAGTGAAATTGCCAGCATTCGAATCTCCACCTGATCCACTGCACTCATTGATTTTTGGAACATCACCAACGTCCAAGAATTTTTTGTCCCACATTCAAGAATATAATACGCCATTTCAAATGACTTCTTTTGGTGCGAAAAAAGTTATAAGAGACAGTTTTATGCCGACGTTCAAGGTAATTATTTCATACGGAATATCTTTCGAAAAATGTAACCTGACCAGCAATTATTTTGATATTTTCACGAATTCTGATCCAATATCAAATTGTATTTCTCATATGTTACAGATTCAAGCCCAGATTTATCTTAGAGCTGGTTCATTATTGCCATTCCCTGACACCGAACCTCAATTTTTGCAAATCTATTTTGTTGGGAATAGCAATGATGAATTGAATCGTCGTTGTGCAATTGCTCCAAGTGCAAGGCGTCAAATTATTTTGGACCTGCAAATTTTTTTCCATCAACACAATGAATTAGTTCAATTGTTCAAAATCGCTCTTGATCTTATGCCATCCGATAATCATAGGATAGTAATAAGTAAAACAATCAGACATTTAAATTTTCTATCATTGTATTTATTAATGGTCGCGACATACCAGGCAAGACAGTTAGTGCAATGAACTATTACTCATACAGATTCATGGTTCGTCCACAAGAAGACAACTTCATTTTGAGATGTGGCAAACTATTCCATCAATACGCTGTGGACATGTATGCGAAGATTGAATCAGAACGTCTCAATTACCTTAGATTCAATCAAGCGGCATTGCGATCGGAAGAGTACATACACTTACAAGATGCAATAGTGAATGATGGCGATGTCAATAATATTGGACGTTTAACAATACTACCAACGACTTATATTGGCAGTCCGCGTCACATGCATCAATATACACAAGATGCAATGTCGTACGTTAGCAAATACGGCCGCCCTGACCTCTTCATAACATTCACATGCAATCCATAGTGGGATGACATAAAAACCAATTTGTTTAAAGGTCAGACACCAACATACCGCCACGATATAACAGCACGTGTATTTCGACAGAAATTGAAAGCGCTGATTGATTTGATTATCGAATTGCGAGTATTTGGAGAGGTGCGTTGCTGGATGTACTCGGTCGAATGGCAAAAGAGAGGGCTTCCGCATGCACATATATTGATATGGCTGTTACGTAAAATAACACCGGATCAAATTGATAGCATTATATCAGCTGAAATTCCAGATGAAATTGCTGATCCTGAATTATTTGAAGTTGTCAAGTAAAATATGATTCACGGTCCTTGCGGTGCACTCAATTTGAATTCTCCATGCATGATCGATGGAAAATGTTCAAAACGGTACCCAAGAGCATTGACTTCTGACACAATAACAGGTGATGATGGATATCCGTTGTACCGACGTCGGTCTACTAAAGATAATGGCCATACGGTAACGATTAGAATGTAAAATCAAGACATCGAAGTTGATAATCGTTGGGTAGTTCCATACTCACCACTGTTGTCGAAAATATTTAAGGCACACATTAACGTTGAGTATTGCAATTCGGTCAAATCGATCAAATACAATTGCAAGTATGTCAACAAAGGCAGTGACATGGCTGTTTTCGGAGTAGCTGCTGACAATAGTCATGATGAAATTGCTCAATATCAAATAGGCCGCTACATCAGCACTAATGAGGCTCTTTGGAGAATTTATTCATATCCGATGCATGAACGGTTTCCTGCTGTTGTTCATTTGGCAGTTCATCTTAAAAATGGCCAACGTGTATATTTTACGTGTATATTTAAAATGTTCAAGAGAGAGTGGCACGTCCACCAGTAACAACATTAACCACATTTTTTCAATTGTGCGCAAGTGATGAATTTGCCAGAACTTTGCTGTATTCAGATGTAACGCATTATATGTGCAAGTCAATGCTATCAATTATCTGATCCAAGAAAAATTGCCTGGTGCAGTAATATCATACAAGTCTATTGATAGCGCATTGAATGAAGATGATGCAGTCAACTATCCAGTTGAATTTTTGAATTCGTTTGAACCACCCGGTATACCGCCGCATTTTTTGAATTTGAAGGTCGGCTCATCAATTATTTTACTACGGAATTTGAATGCACCAAAACTGTGCAACGGCACAAGATAAGCTGTAAAAAGATTGATGCCGAATTTAATCGAAGCCACAATATTGACTGGTAAAGCGAAGGGGGAATTTGTACTCATCCCACGTATTCCTCTGATACCAACAGACATGCCATTTGAATTCAAACGGTTGCAATTCCCCGTGCACCTATCATTCGCTATGCCCATCAATAAGGCACAAGAACAAACGCTCCAAGTATGCGGTTTGGATTTGGAGGAGCCGTGTTTTTCGCATGGACAATTATACGTGGCCTGTTCAAGAGTTGGCACTCCAAATTGTTTATTTGTGTATGCCTCAAATGGACAAACAAAGAATATTGTATATACAAATGTGTTGGATTAATAATAAAGAATTTAGAAAAAATAAATAATTTTTATTGCATTTTTGTGTTGGTGCTGCGAAGCGCACAGTAGTCGGCTATTAGTTATTATAAAACTAATTTTAACTGTACAACCTACGTGCTATTATTTTCGTTTGAAAATTTACGTCGTTTATAGTATTATATTCGTTTGTTGCTAGGGGATCAAAAAAAGAAAGAAGGTAAATAATAAACATCTGATTTAAGAATTGCATTTAGAGAAAGCAATAACTGCACACGGACGAATTCTATATATGGGCTACGAAGTGCACGGGTTCAGCTATAATATATATTTTAGAATGACGAATATCTACAAAAATCAGTTAGTCCCTTATGTGGGACCGAGGACACACGCATCAGTTTTATGTACGATGAACAGTAGATTGTTACAAAATTTAAATAATGAAATTAAGAATCCATTTTACCAGAATTCAACAACAACCCCATTAAATAGCACGGGTTATAGATTAATCATATCCGATGAGTTATTGAAATTCATTAGAATACATGGTACAGTAAATGAATTGGTAATTACAACATTTTAAATGCTTTTGTATAATTCCAATAATAACTAAACCATCCGTTTTTACAGACTCAATGGAGGTGCCTGATAGTCATACTACCTGGACAACATAATAAATCCAGCCACCATTCAGTCGTAAACGACAGTCAGTAAGCATATCTAAATAATCATTGATTTTACAAAAAAATATCATCTTAACAAGTTGACTGGCAAGAAATTTTCAGTGAAATCATTTTATAGGCTCTTAGAGTTAAATTTAATACTCAAATATTTTTGCCTCGGCGCCGATTGAAATATTTTATTTTACCATAATATGGCTTGAACTTTTTTGGTTATAAAAATAGTATTTGATGCTACAAATCAATTTTAATGATAATATTTATCGATTTAAGTGGGTTTTAATATTAAAATAAGTAAGAGTTTAATTTAACTCTCGTAGCCTATTACAATATATTTAGACAGTTTCTATAGATACCTACTAGTGTTTATAATCAATTGTATTTATTATTTTTGTTTTGAACGTATTACTGATCACGATGTTATACAATTAGCGATATGATATCAAGTGTGTCGTCAGTCATATATGTTCTTCTGTACTTATTGCATATAATATATTGTGATTTTTATGTTTTTATGCGTGATACTATAACTTATTTTTGAATAACTTGGATGAAAGAGGTATTGTCAATATGTTAAAGTAATAATTATAATATTATAAGTTGAAGAATTTAATATAAAATAAAGTACTTAATATCTTAATTAACTTGTAATTTTTAAAATACTGCTACTTATTAAATAGTAAAAGTATCGAAATGGTATTTTGTCATAATACATGTTTTTATCTCCTCTATCCGAATATGAAACAAAATAAGAGTTAAAAAAAAACTTTTGCCTATTAAAACTCAATAAACAAATAAGAATCATTTTTAACTCTCATAGCGTGGAGAACAAATTCTTTGAGAGTTAAATTTAATTCTCAAAGCGAAAAATGCAAGTATGATATAAAACTATTGACGTTCTCGTGTTCGATTCGTGTGAGTTAAATATAATACTCAAGCCAGTCAACTTGTCAATCATAATATATATTTTAGGATGACGAATATCTACAAAAATCAGTCAGTCCCCTATGTGGGATCGAGACCACACGCATCAGTCTTATGTAGGATGAACAATAGATTGTTGCAGAATTTAAATAATGAAATCAAGAATCCATTTTTCAAGAATTCAACAACATCCTTATCAAATGGTAATAAATTAAGATTAATATTTTCGTATGAAGTGCTAGAACAAAAATCTAATTAATTTCTTAATCAGGGAATATAAATCAGATGAACATTGGACCGACAAAGACTCGGAAGAGAACTCCGTGTTCAATCAATCATTGGTATTTTATTGATTGGAATTAGATTACTTTTTTCTTTTACCTATTCAATTTATATATTCTAATGATTATTTCCAAGCTATGTGTTATTATAACTTTTGTCTAACTCAGGTATTCTCTGAGAATTCGAGTAGCTCATCACAAACGATTTCAATATTAGATACCCTAAAAGTGAGAAATAATTTTCTTAGATACTTTTATCTTTCATTTTTGTGAGGGATATTAAGTATTTATTATTTTACAATTTTTTAATGGGACATTTTTGAGGAAAGGATGAACTCAGGACAATCGATTTTAATTAAGACTACGGTAAAATATTATTTTAATCTCGCCTGACACATAATTTATATTTTATTTATTTATTGGAATTTTTTTTCTTTAGATCAACTCTTACAAAACAAATTCATTTGAATTGACTGAAACGTCTACCATATTAAAAGTAATGCTCTGTATATTTTAATGTTTGATATTTTAGCAACTTAAATTTTATATTATTTGTGTCCTTTGGTTTTTAAATGATTGTGTAAAATATTTAAGTTTTTATTTCAGAATGAATTTTGTGTAATTAAGTCATTGATGAGCACTGTTACTTCAATAAATTTCGAGGCATCAACAGAAGAATTGATATCCAACATTACGACTGTTGATCATTTAGAATATACAATTAAATTACTCTTTGAAATGGTAGATATTTTAAATGTTGTCAGATCAACATATTACGGTTGACTTTTTGAATTTAACTAAAAAATAAATACATTTATATTTGTCAGTTGTTTTCCAAGCCTGAATCGTTTGCCGTTTATTTATTTATTTGTTCTAAAATGCAAAATATTGAGATAAGATACAATAGAAAATCTAAGACTGCCTCCTTCAAAAGACAATTATTGAATAAATGCAACGATCTATTACACTCAGAATCGTGTTACACATTTTTTCCACAATCGTGGTGTAATTAGTCGGGCCAAAAAACGAAAAATTGGGCAATCGTGTTGCACCGAATTTTGTTCAACTATGCTAACTGTTATGTACACGAAAACGCTTGAATCAATGCTTAATGCGTACCGCTCGTGAAATAAATATTTAAATAATCCAAGTTGAGGAAACAAAATTGTGCTCGTATTTATATATATTAATATATATCATCTATATATATTTATCTACATTTATCTAGGTCTCAAAACTGGTTGTCGGTTATTGTTTTCCCTCGCGTACCAGCAGCGTACGGCTGTTGCCGAATGGTCTCGTCGAACGCTGTCGTTCCAAGTCGATCCGTCTCGATGTCGAGCCGTGACGTTAATATTCTCTCGTTAACGACAACCGACGTGATACCCTCGCGCGCATCACTGCAAACGCTCTAACCCCGGTCTAGATTAATCAACGCATTAGCGGTAAGTTGTGAATGTATTAAAACGGCCGCGCGCGAACCGCGATGAAATCGACCTTTTTTCAAAATGCGATACGTAAGTTGCGACGAGAAAAAAAGCCAACATTGCATGCAATCCGCGGAAAAAACCGATAAGATACGTTGTACCGGCTACGGGGCGATGTATTTTATACATTATATGATATACCTACGATATTTTATACCGTATAGACCTTTGTGTATGTGTTTACGTGTTAGTTAATCGTTATTTGTTGCGTCTCGCGTGTTCCCGTGTCGTGGGACCACTTGATTTTTTGATTCGAATTTTAAATTTGAATTTAAAAATATTTGACGCCATTAATTGTTCACCTTTCTGGCTGAGCTTCGTTGAAAATTCCATCACGTTTAATTAAATAGTAAAATTTTGGCTACTCCTACTGGCATCTAGCACTAGTAAGTAGACATTAACTACTATTGTCAGAAGTAAAGGAACCAATATTTAGTATGTTTTGTTAAAACTCCGAAATACATATAGATTTACCTTACGGTTTTTCACGCTAGACGCAACACAACATGATTAATTAAACGACACACGTACCGCATAGGTACGCATAGGCACAGATTGCATATCATATAGCGTATAATATCGTAAGTTCATAAAATAAATTGCCGCGGCTCGTATAATGTTAAATTTTTCTCGCCGCAGTTTTCATATTCGACTTTTAGAAAAAGGTTAATTTTGCCGCAGTGTATCTCCCATTAAGACGATTTAGCACGATTAAGTCGTCGGATGTACAATATAATACGTACACTACGAAGAAATCGATCGGACCGAGTTCAAATGCTTAGGTGTATATTATAATATTATTTTTTTTAATTTTGCGGACCGTAATATCAATCTGGTGTACGCTTAAGTCCAGCCATGAGTTCCGTAGGATTCAGGGTTGGCACCTTTACAGTGGTTACCACCATACCGGGGTGTGTGTCGACCAGTAGCGTATTTGAGGGGGGGGGGAAATCCCCCCTCCCCGAGAATTTTTAGACCAAGAAAATTTTTATATAAGTAATGGGTATTTTATTAAGAAACAAAAATTATGATTTATTTTATAGTGTTACTACATTTGAAAACGTTTCAAATTTTATACTAATTAAAATAACGCAAGACGCTAAATTTTTCATAACGATTTAATTGTCAATAACGGTAAACGGAAAATTGTTTAAACGTTTAAATTTGTATAACGCTTAAATTGAATAACGTTTAAATTATTTATAGCGTTAAACACTCAATTGCTTATAACGTTTATATGTCCCATAACGATAAATAATATATAATATTTTGATTGAAGACCCAGTTCATACTTAGTAGAAAATTAGATAAAACACAAGTGAAACTTTCAAAACACAGATAGGGGTTAAAAAAGAATTACATAAAAGACCATTATAAGTGGATCCGGCATTATATAAAAAAAAAAAAAAAAAACACAAATATCAAGGATTCACCTGATATAAATACTACCAAAAATTTTACTTGTAAATTTTGAGCCTGAATTAAAGTAAAAATTTAAGTCCCCCCCCCCCCCTAGAAGTAAGTCTAAATACGCCCCTGGTGTCGACGAGAAATTCTCGGACGATCACCCATCTATTAGAACTCGCTGCGACGGACTGCGTAAAGTCGATGAGAATGTAATACCGGCAACAATGGTCTTCTAAACTATCGCAAAACCATACAGTGGTTAATATATTACCAGAAGAGTCCCTAAGGGTTTAATCACCCCCCCCCCACCTATTTAACGAATTTAAAAAAATGAATTGTGTAATATTTTTATGCAACTGGCGTTTAATATCATAAACATTTTTCAGGGTCATACAATCGATTGTCGCTCTATCTAATAGTACTTTACAGCTAATTTAGAATGTTTTAAACTAAATCTATTATTTTCGAACTGTACTGACGAGAGTTTATGGGCTCTCAGACGTGATAATCACTGGAGCCCATTAACTTTTAAAGAAACGAATAAATAAATTATTGACAAAATGATTATCTCTTGAAATAAATACGTTTGGAATACATGGTGGTAATAATATTGAAACTTCCCCAAAATAATGTATAGGCACGCCCCTATGTATAATTATTAATAGTGTCGGCGAATTGATACTGAATAAACCGCGGCCGAAACTTTTGCCGATAAGAAGTTCTACGTCTCTGAATTATTAATTTCGGTTGGCGCTTCGTCATGGAATTTGTTTGTTCCGTCATCGGGACGTTCTTTTTAATCCATAAGCTTTGAACATCGAAAAAAACTTTAGTTGAACTTTGAGTTTTTCCCAAAACGGTGTACGGCGAGTGTTCATAATGATATAATTCAGTTATAGCACTAACGCTAAGACTTCTTCACTATATTAGATAACAATTACCGAAATATAGACTAAACTTTATTATTCTAACCTAATAGAACCTAAACCTAGCTAAAAATTTCACCAAAACATACGAGTAGTAATTCGTTTTTCTATTGGAACTGACACTATTCTTACTGTACCCGCTCAAACCGTATAATAGGTATTTTGTTAATTTCGTAATTACATTTGTTCCATGAAAACGGACCCATATTATCGAACCGAAAATGCATGAGACAGGACAACATCAGTTAAGTATTTCCAATTGTAAACACGTCAGTGTTATGTCAGAGTATGTACTCGTAATACTGCTCGTGCGGGTTTGGACGGATGCACTTATAAAAAGTAGGTAACAATTGCGACATACTACGAAATTGAACTGTTATATTAATATTAGGTTTTACCGAATCCTTGTGAAGCGCTTTAAGAATTTTATTGTTTTTAAAAAATGTTCAATAGAAATGTATGGAATATTTTATCGTAATGCGTTTTATTTTTTTATTTTTTTTTTTTTTTTTAAATCATTTCTGATTTTTAAACCGCAATATTATGTCGCATATTTCTGTATATATGGGCGACGGACTTTGCGTTCGAAGTCTGTCACAGTGAACTGTCACAATCAAAAGAATGTATTAAAAAAAAATAAATTGAATTTCTCGGGGTTGAATGTAGGAATTTAGCGATAGGGTACATGTATAGAGAGTAACCGTCATCTTCCGGGACCATTTTTATTTTTCAAAGTGAGGGGAAAAAATGTAATTTATGATTTTACAAATATAATTTTACTTTACCTGACTACGGCACGACTACGAATTCTTTCGAAATAGTATAATGTAAGCGGTCATGGATGGTGTGGTTTTTTTTTTTTTTTATCACCAATTTATTCTTTTGAAAATAAATATTTCCTACTCAAACGAAATTATGACATCAAACGGCCTTTAGGATCATGTATTATTATTGTGTTTTACTGAACACGCGTAGGGGATAATGGAGTCACCGCATAACGACTGAAGCGTAAAGTTTTGAAAAATCATGTTGTTGCGAACACTTGAACATTTGATATTCAATGATAAAATGTCATTGCCGTTCGATTGACAGTTGCAAAAATAATAATATACGTTTTCCGAAAATCCATCGAATCGCCGACAACGTCAAAAATAAGTAAATAACAAAAAAAAAACTTGTTTTATGTAGTCGTGATAAATAATAATATTATACTTCATTGTAATCGTATATTAATAATACATCAAAGTATTATGTGGTAGCACATGTTACGATTCTTTCCCATCCGAATAATTTTATGTATTCAAATTAAACACTCGCAACATCGCTCAACGTCCATTATACAATTATACGATAACGTACGTGGTCACGTTTGATTCACCACCGTGAATTATTAAATTTATGAACATTTGATTTCTACATTCGAATAATTTATGAAAAATAAATAATTTAAAAAAAAAAAATTTAATATTTTATAGTAAATGTGATAGACAAAGAAAAAATGTAATCTTTCTGAAATCATGGTCGAATTATTGAATAAAATTACGGTAAAAGAAATCGGCGTGATATTGTCTTCGCCATAAAAATGCAAAAATAGTAAAAATCACAAATTGGAGCCTGGTAATCCGAAAATTTCAATTTTTTTTTTCTCCAGTTGTTTTACACGTTGATTGATTTCTTCCAATACGGTTCAATTGATATTTTTTGTAGTATCTGATAAAAAAAAAAAACCACCAACAGCCAGAAGAATTCATAATCAAGAACACATCATTGTGTTAGATTTAAAATGTTTACAATAAAAAACTAAGCTCTATAAGTATCTTAAATTCTAAAGTAATACCGAAAAATAATCCATTGTTCGTTCCAATGTCTAATACTTTTGTGCGTCAACATTTTTGGATTTTCGTATGATTAATTGTAATGAAAATAACAATTTTTCTAGGATCATTAGAAGAAATGTATTGTTAAAATATTTTCTTCGTCTTTAATAGTTCAGTAGAATGTCATATATATTAATGTAACTCATAAGTCACCAGTCTCGTAATTCTCATACGTATACATGTTTGGTCTGAGACTATTAATTATATTTGAATAGTTTTAAACGTAAAAATTACTTCTAAAACAATACAGTTATTCTCTATAAGACGTGTGGTCATCTAAATATTTAAATAATAAATCATAAAATGATTATTTTCATGTCATCGATTATTTTTTATAATTACAAACGTTTGGTTCACAAACTTAATTTCACTTATTCACGAACTTATAACGGATAAACGTTTAATTAAATTGCAGTTCGTCAAATTATTTTCATTTTATCCCAGAAAAGAAAAAATTTTGTTCATTTTGGATTTAATATATTTTCGAAAAAAAATTAATCCACTCAAAAGTGATATTAAAACCAAGCTAAGTGTTGAAAATACTGCGATAATGCAAGTTTTGAGTAAACACGCAAAACTCTTTAGTTTGGCGCAGTTTTATATGATGATTAAACGATTTCGTTTTACAAAACTAGGCACTACTGTTATATTCGTTAAATCCCTAAGACCAGTGTATTACGTTTTCGTTTGATGAACGATAGGGATTTGTTTTTTTTCTGATCTAAAAAAAACGTTCATCGCCGTCGTTTGAAAAGTGGTACGTTCGTTATTAACGTTATCATATAAATCGATTGTGTTTTTCGTCGAGAAATCCGTTCCGAAAGGCGAAAAAAACCCGTATGCGAATCGAGCGAGCTGTGGTCTGGGAAATGATCCCGGACAGACGTAGGATGTTTATTTTTATCCATCGTAGAGACACGTTCTCGCAGCAATCTTCTCCCGACGGACTCGTTTCCGGGCACGTTTAAATTAAAACGACCGTACGATAACGCACCAGCCGAGTGAAGTTGGAACATTACAAGCTCGACGATCCCTTCGAGCGAAAAATCCGTGCCATGCATGTCGTGCACACGATTACAATAACAATAATGGTACGACCACGGGCGGGTGGAAGTACATCGTTTGGAATGCGACCGGACGACGATGCAACGAGGGAGTACACCGAGACTTATGGATTCGCAAGGATATGAAAATCGGTGACGAACAATATATCTAATTTCGTTTCTTTTCAGCCACCGCAGTACAGTGCGCGATGGCAGACCGCTATTAAATTCTGTTTCCGATCCGTTATACGGAGAGACAAATCAAAATTACTAGAGGGACAGTTTTTAGAAAATTAAAATCTAGCGGGCCTGAGCATAGAAAAAAAAAATTCAAAACATAAATTTAAATTAACATATATGTACACGGATATAATAAATTCAATACACACTACAACGCGACTCGAATGGTACGAAGAAACTGATATAGGTTAAACATATCGGTACGAACAGCTACGGTTGAAAGATATAAGTATACATTTAGCCATTTGACTATGTTTAATACCAGATAAAAATTATAAAAATTATTGCATCGATAAGATGGACTAGGTACAGAAGATAAACTTTAAAACCGTATGATGTAATTTGAAAATATAGCACGAACAAAATAAAAAAGTCTTGCGGGCCAGTTGCTCCCCCTGCGTTATACGATTATACGATATGGTCGTATCACTTTGGAAGAAAACCGACTAAGCGAATTGTCGCACCGCAAACGTGACCAAGTGTACGACGCAGTTTCCTTTGATAAAAAAATAAAATAAATTACGTGTAGACACAACGATTCTTACGTCGACCGCGTGCCACTCGATACCACCTGCGTTTGTGCTCCGGCCGAATATACAGTTATCGCTGACGAAATGCGATTTTCGAAATATCCTCTCTTACTGCGCCCGTAAATACGTAATCGTAAAAACATCACCCCGAAATGTCGAACGAATCGTTTTTGGTTGCGCACGATCGAGCGAGATTTGAATCGCACGAATGTAGACCGTTTGCGGGTACGTGACTCGCACTTGCCTTTCACGTTGATCGCGATTAGTAGCAACGGTTTGTGTATTTTTAACTTTTTTCGATTACACTCCTAGACTGTTTTCGGAAAGAATGCCAAATCGATTTCGAACAGTACAATCTGAGTTAGCGCATAAACATGTGCATACAAACAGATGAAAAATAATTAAAAGTAAAACAAAAGTTATTGTTACGACTCTACCAAGGAGTACTATCACAACGGTTCGAAAAATATCTACTGTAACAATCTACCCCCGAAACAAATGAACCCCGTCGTTATGCTGTTCGCATATATTTATAACGACAGTTATTACGCGACGGGATCCGAAACAGTCGAAATCGATAACACGATACCCGTTTTGAGTATCGATTAGTTTAAGACCCGTTCACGATCAATACGTTGTCCGGCGAAAGCGCTTCCAAACTTTAGCTTGTATTGTACATCGTTGTGTTACGAACATCGTTTATCGGATCGCTGACATCGTCCTGCGTACGCTTTTCGAAGTATGCATTTATCATCATATTAATAACGTACCGACATGTTGTTACGATAAAAATCGCATCCGTATGGTAATTAAAATGTCTGTTTCTGCTAAGCTACACATATAAATATATATACATGGCTCATCTGAACGTGAAATGATAACTATTAATTTTCTATTATTCCTGTACCCGTTGTAAAATTCTATCGGGCGTAATCAATCAAATACATACATTTATGCAAACGATACAATTGATAGCGCAGGGCCGTGATTGTTTCTGAAAACGAAAAGTAACTGAACATTTCCATTGTTAGGATATTATTCAAATAACCCCGGTAGACCTCCCTGCGATTACATATACAAATACGTATACAACTGTTTTGTGAAAACTGTCTTAGAATTATAAAATATTTTTCAACTAGTCGATAACGACCAAGAACAATAATCGTACGGTTAGCAGAAATATTTCTGAGAAGAGCAAAATATAATTATGTTGTACTTCCTATAATATGTCATCCCGAAAATGGGAACCGATACCGAAACTATTGTACCTATGACGGAAATGCATTAAAATTGCCTGATCAGAACGCCGGTCTGCTTATTTTTGTTTTCTGTATTATTTTACTTTTAATTATTTTTTGTTTATTCATTTTTTTTTTTTACCGTCTTTGAATCGATAATAAACTTAAATATCGATATTCCTTCGGTTACAATAAACTCTGGAACTGTTAGTCATTAAAATGTTTGTTTATTTATTTATTTATTTATTTTTTTTTTTTTTAAATAACAAATCGTTTCGATATCCGAAAATTTAATTTTCATATTAAGACAAAAACATTTTAGCACTAAAATGTGCTGAACATCGAATGCGGAACCAAACCGTTGGGAAACGGTGTCAGAGGAAAACGCGATTTACAAAAAAATTCAATGACGGATTGCTTTTGAGCTTGATTGGTTTTGTATGAAGAGTTCTTGTACCGTCAACAGCGAATAAATGGCACGCGCGTTACGGCAAGTCATACGACGAGAAAACGTCATTTCGAGTTTGACTTTGATGTTGTCGAGAACGACAAATAATTATGCTTTAGTCGTTTACTGATAAGCGGCTGACGGTGAACACAAACATTACTACTTTCACGACAACAAATACTGTGCAGGCGCCTACTAGGGATTCGTGAAGAAACGTTAAAACGTACGAGCACGTGACGTATTATCTTTGATTTTTACAACGAACACAATAACCCATATATTTGATACCTGGTGACAAGCAACGCGAGACCCGAATGAGTCTGGCACAGCTTTTCTTTCGTTCTTGACACTAAAAGCTATTAAGAGGTTCACTAAACCCCAACTTAATGACTTTAACTTTAAATCTCTACCCTAGCAATAAATCGCGTTTAACTCAGTGTAAACTGTTTGTTTTATTAATGTTGAAAAAAAAAAAAAACTCATTACCAACATCCGCGGATGTACGACAAGTTAATACCGCAGATTACTATCCTACATTATTAATACATTCAGACCGTTAAGCGTATGTATCTCGTATCGCATTGTACGGTCGGCACTCGATAGCGTATCACGGGCGTAACGAGCACTGACGGAAAATCCAAATACAGTGGTCGCCGCTTATAGTGATCACATTCGTTCGACAGAGTTGTGAATCACAACATGCCTTACATCGAGTAGCTGAAACTGTCAGACGTCAATAGCCCGATGTTGATTTATTAATTTCGACAATTAAACGAATGTTTCTAAAAGCTCCGAGTAGAATTGAAATATTCAAAAATAACCATCCAAACATTGCGCTTCCTCCAGAGCCAATTATAACAAGGTGGGGGACATGGTTACAAGCCGTAAACTATTATTCCAAATTTTACGATGAAATTAAAAATATAGTATCTATGTTGGATTCTGAACATGCAGCATCAATTTCCAAGGGAAAAGAAATTTTTGAGAGACCTAATACAAAGTCTGCTCTATCATATATTGTGTCTAATTTTAGTTTTTTGGGCGAATCGATTTCAAAATTAGAAAAACACCAAGATTCCGTTGAGTGAAAGCATACAAATTATTGGTTTATCGATTTCAAAAATTAATGAATCAGAGGGCCCGACAGCAGAATTATTAAAGAATAAAATGAGCGTCGTTTTAAACAAACACTCGGGACTGAAGACCATTAAATGTATAAGAAACATTCTTTGTGGTATTGCGGATGAAGACACGATGGAGCTCAATCTTTCACGTAGTGAAATAACAGCCATGAAGTATGCACCGATAACATCTTGTGATGTGGAACGCTCCTTTACTAGGTGTAAGTCAGTGTTAAGACCAAATCGCCGTACATTTCATTTTGAAAATTTAAAACAATATATGGTTTGTCATTGTTTCCCTTACAATTTATTAAACATCAATTTATTGTACTTGAATTATGATCAAAAATTATTTAGAATTGTATTTTTATTTAAAACTTTAACATTGGTATTTTTTAAATTTTTCTTAGTACATAGTTTTTATTTTATACAACATATTTTTTATTTAATACTACATATTTTGGCAACTTTAATTACATATTTATGTACATATTTTTGGTTTTTTATTACATATAAATCCCAGTCCTAGTTGTGATCATTATAACCGGAAATCACTATAAGCGGTGACTCGAAAATATATTTATTTTTTTTTCACTAATCGAAAGCGTGCTCCTACTAGCCATAATACAGTATACAACTACATACTGTACAAACAGTACACTGAACGACGGACGAAAACAAACTGGGTATAAAGTGCAAAAATATCGGTGCTCGTGAGAACGAAAACGGTTTCAAACATGTACGAATGTACGATATGAAGTGTCGCTTATTACGTGGGTTACATTAGATAAGATTAGCTCGATTGAAGTTCACGATTAAGATAATTGCCATTCGTAGTCGTTTTCCCTATACACAAAAAGAGACGATATAATTGTAAATTATACTTATATTTTATATTTCCGATGATTATTTCTGATCGCAATAACCGAAAACCTGAACACTGTAAGCGACGAAAAATGCACTTATTATAACGGCTGTTTGTTCCGTTCCTGGCATTTTTGATCACTATAAGTGGCTTATTCTTATAATCAGTGAACACTGTAAGCAGCGACCACTGTAATAACTGTACAATCGACTCGCTGCAAACACCAACCGACAAGTCATCCTTATAGCAGTGGCTTTGTGCACGTGGTTTTTCGTTGCTCTTTGATTTTCAACACACGCAAAACGCAAAACGAGTGCCACGTCTCACTAAAGATACGTTATACAAGATCACCGTGTGGTTAGAACTCTATTTTTCTGCGTCCATCCTTAAGTAGGTTATTGTTTCAAACCTCTCGCGACGATTATTTAACTGTTGTGTACGATATTTACTATCGTGAGCGAGTAATATCGAAAAACGTTCTCTCGTTCCGTACGGGGCACACGCGGATTCCGGTTCCGAGTGCAAAAACGAATGTGTAACACGACCAAATCCGTTATCGGGGTGAAATGAATAACGTCGCGCGTGATTTCCAAAAACTCCGTCATTTATTGACCGATAAGATGCGGTGCTGTGAACACAAAATAGGATCGATAAACGCAAAAGTGTTCGTATATCTCTTGTTTTTATGTATGATAAAATAATATTTCACCTGTATATAATATAATATATATATATATATATATATATATATATATATATATAAGCGTTAGTGAATAGAAATAATTATAACAGTAATTATGGTGCGGCCTCGTGACATTTTTTTACTCGCGTGCGCACTTCGTTTATCGCAAGAAAAATAATTGTTTTTAAATTTTAATTTTAAAACAGTCCATTGAACATAATTTAAAATATAAAATTTGTTATCGTTTAAATCTCTTTTGTACAAAAAATGTATTGTTACTTCTGACTCGTATTGATGAAGATAAGTCCAAAATGTTTTATAATGACGAATGATGAAAAATCGATATCTTTCTACGTAAATGATAACGTTAAAGATTTCGTGAAAAAGTTAGATTTATTTATTTAGCAAATGTCCTAGAAACATTTTTCAGCATTCGAGACACTAAATAAATTTTGGGACGAAAACGAAATTCAGTAAAATCCAAATATAATTACAGACATTTCGGAACACCTGCCATACAATCACTAAAATCCTATATTTTCCACAATATTCCCCTGAGGTTAACTCGAAAATGAAATGGTTCATAAACCCTTTCGAAGAGGATTATATTAGGAACGTTGCGGATGTTATTTTGGTAAAAGAATTATTCGCTGACCTTACCAGCGACGCTGTGCTCTAATAAGAACTGCATTCACGACCAAAAAGATCTAAACATTTTCGACTGGACGTGAAACAAGAACACTCGACATTATTCTCACAAGCTTTACAGTTTCTAATACCTTTTGTGTCAACATATCTGCGTATCGAAAATACATTTTCTCACTTATGTATTATACACGAAAAACAAGTATAGAAATAGATTGAGCGTAGAAATTGATTTAAGATTAAAAGTTAGCAACACGGTGCCCAATACTGACATCATCCAATTAGACCATAACAATAACAATAAAAATGGAATATATTTAATTTTTTTTTTCTTCTAATACTTATGTATATTGTCGTATGGTTTTATTTTGGTTTGCCACGCGTGCGTGTGCTGAAATGCAGAAAATCGCGTCCGGTTATTTATGATGCCGAGGAACTTCGTCTCGTGATCACAACTCTCCCTCGGTCTGTGCCCGCGCTTTAATTAATGTTACGAAAGTTACATGGAGTGTCCGATCAACGCGATTAATCGTTGTTCTTGTTGCCACCGGCGCGTTGTTCGGGTGGAAAAAACGTGAAACGGAATCACGCGCGCATCCGTAAACCTGTCGCTCACCCACTGGGGCATATTTTAGGGGGTAGCGAAGGGATGATTACCCTCCTCCTTGAATCCGTACTTAAGGAGTCGATTATATGTGAGATATACATTTCATTTTTTTTTTTTTTTTAATGTAGATCATTTTATAACGAAATCAAATTACGCGCGGCTGTAAATACTGGGTAGGGTTTTTTCTCGGGTCCATACTTGGTAAAAAATCAAATAAAACACAAACGTAACTTTTAAAACTCAGACAGGTGTTAAAAAATAACTACAAAAAAATTGATTCAAAGTGAATTCAGCATTAGATTAAAAAAAAATAAAACCACAAATATTAAGGATTCATCGGATTTAAATATTACCAAAAAATTTACTTGTATATTTTGAACCTGAATCAAAGAAAAAATTTAAGTCGCTCCTCCTCCCACACGCGTTCGCTGCGAACGAATTCAAATTGGACGTTTTTTTGAACGCTGCACTGGGCGTTAAGTCCGTCATCGTAGTAAAACACGCGTGCATAGTTATAAAAAACTATTTACGTTTAATTTAAAGAGCAATGTAAGGATATAACATTTAAATAAATTAAATCGTGTTAAATTTCAAAGGTAATAAATATAAATTAATTATGATTAATAAAGTTGGTAATGAGGTAGCTACAACCGGTAGCTATTATTTATTTTAAATTGTATTTAGTATACTTGAACGATTAAACGAAAAAAATAACTGATGTGTATTCGGTAAGCATCTATATTAAAATTATTTAATAATAGGTAATAATATGTAATAAGTTAAGCTAGTTATAAGCTAAGTTTCAAGTTATTAATATTTAACAAATAATTCAGTTATACAAATTGGTCACAAATAGGTAAGTTTTAGGCCTCATGCTTTAAGTTGATCCAGGCCCCACTAACGACGGTGCTGGAATTGTATAACGGTGATATTGATTAAGAATCAAAACACCAGTATTAATTGCAAATGATAAAATATTGAACACGAATCACATGGTACCATGCGAATAAAAATCGAGGTATGCGCTAGCCTTCATCTGATAACGTCCGCCACTGCAGTCACGGCAACCCGTCGTTCGTAGTGGCGGCGGACGTACCGTGTTTGTTGTCGTTTCGTGTCCCATTTCTTTGTGCCACTAAAAATCCATGATCCCACGATATTTTACCGAACGGACGAAATCAGGATCGCATTTAAGAGGGTGGTTCGGGGAAGAAAAAACTCCCCTTGGAAACGGAAAAACAGTTACGGTAATTCTGAATAAAAACAAATCGATTTTGTCAATGGAAAATTGTTTATGAATCATAAATAAATAAAATCATATGAAAAATAATAAATGATAACAAAAATTAAAATTCGAAAATCGTAAGAGTTTTCTACGCCCTGTTTACTCCCGATTAATAGCAGAAATCCAAGATCTACAAAGATTTAGAACATAATGTTATCTTTTGAGTCGAGCATAAAAGTAAGAACGTTCGGACTCGCCGTTATGAAACTCATTCTTATCGCGACTATATGTCGTCATGTTATCGCGCATCATTATGTGATTGTGTGGGGGGTCGTTCTGAAGGCAGAAGTATCAGGAAAATAACGTCGTGTTCGGGGCGAGGATTCCGAATGAAAAAATAGTGAACTCAAAGACGTCGCAGGGGCGAATTAAAATGCGCGTGTCGAAAACGGTGCCCGCGTTAAACTTTGTTGCCGCTCCTAGACAAATAATTAATTAATTCAATCATTAAATTATACCACGTTTGAATAAAATCATAATTCTGAACTAAGTTCGCTAGACTCCTGATCAAAATCAGTATTTACATTTTTTTTTACGTGTATTACATGTTTCGTCGACGTGATAAAAAGTCTTGGAAAGATTTGAAACAAAATAAACATCGATTTAATTTGTTGAAAATTTTAATCTAAAATCATCGATTTCGCTTATTAATTCTTAAACTAACGATACCAACAATATTCTGCTCTCTGATATTTTCCGTCCCTGAACAATCATGTGCCCCCCCCCCAACTCCTGTTGAACGCGTCACCGGGCGGATGGTACGTTCGCGCGAAAAATGATATATTATTTTAATGCGCACATCTTGTGTTCGCGGTAGTCGTTTCACACCGCCGCGGCGTCTTGATAACACTGCACAGTGTGAAAGATTTATCATATTTATTTTTCGGTGAGGTCTTTCCTCCGCATTAAAATTATGACGGGTGTGTACGTATTATTGTCAAGTCCAAATAATGTAAAAAAAAAAAAAAAATACACAAAAATGAAAAAACGTAACCTTGACGCAGTTTTAGTGTCGTACACGTTTCCCGTGCGATCCACTCGTTTTAGCGAGCACGGAAAAAGCGTGAAAGCGTCTTATAAAATTTTATCCAAGACTCGCCGCGGTCACACGGCACATGGATTATGTGAATTTCTTTGCACTGCGTTGTCACCAGCATTTCGTGTACCACATGCATGTCTCGACGGACCGAAAGCAAAAAATGTCCTGTGTATATTTATCCCATTCCCCCTTTCACCATTGCTGCCTGTTAACGATTCGTCGTACACACGGTAATCGTCCAAACGCCACGCGCATTACAATGTTTTAAACCGTCAAAAGCATCTTATCTTTTTTTTCTCATTTCATTTTGCATATTTAATCCAACATTTTTAATTCTCGTGCCGGGAAAAAAATTACAATAATATGTTAATTATGACGTTACGAGCATGAAATCGTAAATTTACATTTACTCTAAGATTTGTTGGTATCGATTACAGTTTGCAAACATCGAGCCCCGCTATCCGAATCGGTCCGATTCGTCGAAGGTGTTTAACGGACTAACCGACTTCACTCTCATGGCGTCGCACAAAACACTTGGACTACTTTTTTTAAAAAACTCTACCACTCAGTTGCTAAAACAGTACCGATATTTAATAGGTGAAGAAAACATTAACTTTTAATTTCACCCCTCGTCACCTTACACGCAATCGAATCAGGTGGATTTTGTAAACACACCGTGACTTTTGAAAGTTATCAACAACATGCATCGCTTTTGAAGAAACGATGTAGACGAATGTTAAAAAAAAAAATTTTGATTTCCGTTCGTGTGCGTGTGTGAATAAACGCGGATAAAATATATAAATATATATACATGTACAATAGTCACTTGATAATTCGGCTGAAATGAAAATTTGATTTATAAAGGTTTCCATTTACAAAGTATTCGAATAATCGGGTGCAAAAATAAATAATTCGTACTAAAGAGAGGTGAAAAATGTTATTATTTACATTTGTATTTGTTATTTTATGTACATTAATTTTGACATTTATTAATATAAATTATTATGCTACGTGTTATTAAAAAAAAAAAAATTATTTTTTTTTTTTTTGTGATAAATCGTTGGCCATAATCTAGTACATAGCATTCGTAGCGTTAGTTGGTTGAAAGCGTTAGAAGCTGGGATACAAAAACGTTTATTTTTTTTACCAGCTGCAACTGCCGCAATCACTTTTTTTTCGACAAAAACTTGTACTTTATGGGACTTGTATTCAAACTCACTTTGTTTTAATCGACTCGTGAGCAACTGTTTGTCTTTTATCAATCTTTATTTTGGTAAAACAATAAGATTTATGTCAACAATTTAATTAAATTCAAGCGATTTAAGATAAATTACGATAATAACTTATCATCGTCATTATTAGTTTGATTACGAGTACGTAATTTACTTACATTATTTGTACATAATTGTTTTATAATAGCTGCAATAAATTTATTTGAGCCAATCACTGCAAAGAAATTTGAATTAAAGGGATTCTGACAAAAAAAAAAAAAAAAAAAAAAATATCGAACTATAGAGTGTCTCCTGCCACTAGACGATTCGAATTATCGAAGCATGGTCAAAAATGTTTTCTATAAAAATTAATTCTTTTCTTAATCGATAATAATTTACTCGATTATCGTAACCGTCAAATCAAAAAAAAAAAAAAAAAAAGTCGTACATTTTTCATTTTCATAATTAAACGAAATTGAAAAGTATCTACTTACAAAAAATGCTGCCCCCGAACCGATTTTAGTTATAGCTAGGGGCTCGTGACATCACACTAATCGGGAACCACTGCGTTAATATTCACGCGAAAACATGTCCACAACGTTGTGCATCAATACGCGTGAGAAATCGAACGAAAATGTTCGTTGACCTAAGATATTGTTCTGCTTAACCGACTGGTCCTGCAGTGTTTACTAGGGATTAAGACGGGACGAAATGGTGATTCGAACGATAAGCGATGGAATCGCACTTGAATGCTGTCCGACCGTTTGTAATGTAGATTTTTGTATATGTAAATCGTTGCGAGTTTTTATTAAACGTGCAAAAGCAAAAGCGTCTTGTCGTTATGTGCGACGGGAAGAAGTTCGCGGACGGAGAAACAATAACGTCCGTTATTATATTAACCTGGTAAAAAACAGCGCAACGGACTGTTTTCTGTTATTTTTATGGTCATTTGGGTAGACACTTAAAATTGATCACCGTATAAACGTTGCACAATATTAGCGGAAAAATAGGACGAAGAGCGCCGCGAACTCGTTGCATCGCCTTGTGCGACGTGCATTATTTATTATCAATTATTATTTTCAAGAACCGTGGTGCCATTTTGAATGACTTATGGGCCTTATATTATAACCTATTCACACGGCGCATTTGATGTCCGCCGAGAACTCGTATTGTAAACGTATTGTTTTAATAACAAACACACAATCGAAGCTCTGGAACGTTGACGTTCCTTTGAAATAAAAATTAGTCGAATTGAAATTTCGATTAACAGAAAAAAAATGTTTTCGTTTAAAAAATATTGTTTTCGCTTAACGGATTTCATATAAATAATAATAATATTTAATTTAACTAATAACAATATTGTACAGTGATAAACAAAGAACTTGAACACGAATTACCGTTTCAAAAAAAAAAAAAAAAAATTGAATACATAATATATTATTATTAAGTTCAGACTTTACAGTATAGAATATAGATAAAGAAAACCTCCGGATTTTTATAAAATAACTAAGGGTACCGTTAGTGAAAAAAGTTGGAAACCTCTGGTAAAAGGTATACTTACGTTTATTTGGCCTAAATTGGAATAACTGATTAACGCTGATAGGACGCTACGTCCTACACGTGTTCTTTTATCTAATGTCTATGGATACAAAATATTCAATAATATAAAATAATATAATAATATAAACCACGGTTGCATAACTGCGATACAGGCGATGTAAAAAAAACCAATTAAATTTTATTAAAATTGGGAATCCTTAAAAATTCCATTTTTGCGCCACTTTCTGTTTGTTTTTCCTTAGACATTTATTGAATATTTTAAGTACAAACAACAAAAGCTGACATTTTTTATGTTCAATATGAGCCCGCCCAATTAACTATCAGCAAAGATTTTGAATCTAAAAATAAGCCAATAATTTCCGGTTTAAAAGTTGTCCATAAAAGTAACATCGTTGACAACCACTTGGATCATAAGAAAAAATTAGAAGGAATGGGAACAAGTACCTTTTTAAAAGGAACTTTCCCAACACTGTGAATATACTTAGATACTCGCATATTTGTTTCGACCAAGAGCTGTTAACGTGTTCACAATTATTCAAACAACGAAAACGTAATTCAGTACGTATTCGGTATGCTGAAATCCACAACGAATAGTGTCGCCGGTGTGTAGCTGTGATCCGTTGTTACAAACACTTGATTTTTCCATATTTTAAAATGATAGTATGATATGAATCCGTTAAATAAAATGGTTTTTGTACGCACGTGTTGTTGATACAAAATGAAAATGCTCGTTATACCTTGTTAATTTCGTCGAATGAAGAGGTTCGAGTAGTTACTGTAGTTACTGTAGTTACAGACATCAGCGGAGCGTTTATCAAACGTGTTGCAAACGAATCGTCTCGAACTAAGCGATCATAAACGTTAAGATAATAACGCTAACAATAATGATGTTATGCTACTTTCGACGCGCAATGTTACGCATTATAATAATATTATCGTTCGAGCTCTCCCGTTGTATTCGACTGTTCGCAGTGCTTAACCCTTCCGAAATATGTGTACTATGCAAACAGTCGTAAGTAGATTTATAAATGTCTTTCCGGCGACTTTCGAAAACCCACGATTCGTCGACAACGGCCTTTGTGCGCGACTTGTCGATGCGGTCGAAGACGTTGCGTAACGTTTTCTCCGACCGTCGCCGGTTCACCAAAACAATTGTACGCATCATTCGCACGTACCTAACACGATATCCGGATGGCAGTCAAGCATAGATTTATGACGACCGCACACCGTATGCTTTTTGTCACACGAAATCCTCTGGTATTGTTTCCAAGAGCACCCATTCGCGTATTTACTGGAGATTAAAACAAACAAAAGAACAAAAAAGAAATAAAAATGTACCGCACCTCTTCGAAGGTATAAACACGCCGACGGGGTTTTATTTTTTTCATTATGATCGTTATGCGTACTTGGACGGTATTTCACTTCTTATTGTATTCATAAACTTTTTTTAATTTTTTTTTTTTTTTATAAAAACAAATTAAAACTCTTAAGACTATTTTTGAGTCCGAAAACTTTTGATCGGTTTTACGTCTTATACGTATATAATTACGTTTCTTATTTAGTAATAACGCGGACCTGTACGGTTTTCGTTTGCGATTCAAATTCTAAGAAAAATATATTTTTACTAAATTTTTAAATACAAATAAAAAAAAAAAAAAAAAAACTTAATTTATTTTTAATCTTATGATTGTCGTCTATGATTTCGTCTTGGTTTCTTACGATTACTGATTTTATTGTATACAACTATGTAAAGAAAGTGCCATACAAAATCTACCGGTACAAATATTCAATATAAAATCTGTTATACGCTTTTATTCCGAACATAATATGTAACATATTAATAATTATAAATAAAATAATTAATATAACATAATATATTATATTAAAATAATTCGTCGAATTAAAAACATATATATGCATTACATTTGATACTAAGAATAAGTTAAAAATATATTAAAGGGTTATAAAAATCATTGCATGAGACTTGTAAATTATTCAGTACTTGAATTTTGTGATGAGACAGAGTGAGAAAACAAAATCCCATTTCATTTACTTTGCAACTCAAAAGAAACTTTTTGATTTAATTAAACAGCAACGACGTGATCTACGCGTTTGATTTTGATTTTAATCTTAAAACTAAATCGTTATACATTATTTTAATTAATATCCGAGAACACGAAATTATAAAAATTCTTTTACACTTGTGTCAGTCTAATATTAGCTGCGTGCTCGATGTTTGGCCAATTACGATTTAACGAACCATATACTGTTGTCGAAACTTATATGTATATAATATTTAGTCGATCTAGTTAACTTTCGGTAAAGAACATTAAAGTTTGCCGAAACCGTTCCACGTAAAAGCTTCTATTTTATTGCTGTAGTTCGAAAATAAACTTTGGAACGCTTACAGTTATACGCGAGTAAAATTAAACGTAAAAACAATAATTATATTAGACGTGGTGATCTGGAAATATGCAACACATTGCCTGTGATCGCTAAAACATTTTCAAGTGCTTACGTACGCGTCAAGTATAAAAATCCGGTTGACGCACTCGATGCCTCGTGACGTATTGATTTCATAACGAAAACAATGCCAATTATCGAATATTTTGTTATCCGTTACCGAATTCGAGCACTCGACCAGTAGTTTGGAGAAGCGACCGGAGAAGTGCACTACATTTCTCGGCCCGACTCCTATTGCACGGTGTGCACTGCACCAGCGTTACTCGATATTTTCGAGGCTGCGACCCCTTATAACGTCACAAAGATTTTGAGCAACCCTTTCACTACGATAACATTAAAAGGTGGTGATAAACTAATACGAACAATACTGTGGCGACGTGAACAACGCACCGCGAGTCGTCCATGTTGTTTACAATACTGTCAGTTGACAAAGGGAAATCCTATGTTTTCTAGAAAATTCGATGATTAACTCGTTAGGGTGATTTCTAAAACGTTCTAGACCAATCGACGCTTATATATACCTGCTGGTCGGACGCTCAATTAGTCAATCAGTCCGTGAGCGCAAACCACGACGCACCGTGAATTAACTCCGCGACATTCCCCGCGAAATATTCGGCAATTCCTCCGTGATCGTAACGCGTATCAATATTTGTTTTTCACATCAATTTACATACATATTTATGTAGTATAGAGTTTGTTTTAACCGAATCCGATCGTGAGTGATTTTTATTACCTAAATCCCGCAATACGATTAGCATAACGTTTTTTTATTGGCGGCGCTTTTATCAGTTGTGATTGTTAACGAAGACTGTCATTGATGATGTTTACAAAAAACGCCTAACCGGTTATTTTATATATTAGCTACCCCGAGAAGATTGCTGGCAACCCCAAGGGGACCGTCACGATCCTCAGTTTGGGAATCGATGCACTGAACGTTGCCCATACTTACGAAGATATATAGCATCGTCAACCGTTCGTATCCCACATGTGTCGTACATCTGTTGCGGTCGAGTCCAGGTAATATAGATGTGCCGTTGCTTTCCAACGCTCTTTGTTGTCGCGCAACTGTTGAGGACATGCCCTGATATACCGCGATCCACGTTGCATTCGACGCGGTAAAGACCACGGCTTGGATCACTGTACCGAACAGCGTGACATTCATATCAGATATGCTTTTTGCGACGGCACCCACCCTGCCAATTGTAACGGTTGTCAGGAGTATAATAAATGTAAACGTTTTATTCGTCCGATTGGACGAGATCCTCTCGACCCATCTTCTTCGACTGAAATCAATTATTTTAAACCTTCTTTTAACGCCACCTCCACCGATCGATGATATGCTCGTGTCACTTCATCTCGTCAAAATGAAAAAAAAAAACTCAGTTATCTTCTAACATTGAAACATAATTAACTTCCTCGATCTCCGAGTTTACAAATAATGTGAATCCCATCCATTCCCTTCTTACCGAATTACTAAATAAACCCCAACTATAATTATGACTTCGAACCGAAATTTCGTTATCTCACTATCGCGTTACCTGTTATCTTATGTGTTGTGAAACTACTTGTATGTAAAGCATATTTTCGTCAGTGGCGTAGCCAAGGGGAGGTGCTAAGGGGGCTATATCCCCCCCATGGGCCGTGTTTATATATGTATAATGTATCTTGACTATTTAATAGAATCAATGGATGCTTGTTTTAATCAAAGGCTTATTGATGTTATGCCACTTGAAGGACTTATTCCGGCCAATTTAAATATGTATGACGATAAAAATATTATAAAAGCTGCTAAAATATATGTCCAAGATCTCCATGATGATACCTCGTCTACAATCAGAGCTGACCTGTTCATATGGAGGCAACAATGGAGTCAAAATACTATTCCAAAACCGAATTCTGCTCTTGATTCACTCTCTCATCGCACCAGTCTTCGACCTAACATTAAAATACTTTTATAATTATTCGCCACGTTACCAGTTACCTCTTTCACTCCGGAAAGAACGTTTTCAGCACTTAATCGCTTGAAAATTTTTTTAAGAAGCTCCATGTCGGAAAACAGACTGAATGGGTTAGCTATGGCTGATTTAATTAAAAAAGAGCAATTCGATGAAAGTGAAATAATAACTGAATTAGTCAGAAATTCGCCTGAGAGGATGCAGCTGTCAGAGTGAAGCAAGTGACTGAACACTGAAACCAAAATTATTATTATTATTATAAATTATATATTAATAAATATTTTTAAAACTATACTAAAATACTTGAATTACGTTTAGAAACTTGGTGGTAGGTAGTGGGGGGGGTTAAGGGTGAATTCTCGTATCCTCTCTTACCTTACTTATCCAAAAAAGTGGTTAGCCCCCCCCCCCAATCAGTGGCGTAGTCAGGATTTAAAAATACTGGCTACGCCACTGATCGTCGTTGTTATTATGACAATTATTTTCATTGCTAATTTTATTATTATTATTTGTTTCTTTAGCTCTTCTCTTCTCGTAATAGCTGAGACGTATACACACATATATATCTGTTTTATTGCGTCTACGATAAAAAAAAAATCTACGTTTACCGAACGCATTCCCTCGGGTAAGTTTATGATAATTTATTAAACTGCTCTGGCATCTATTATTACTATTATTAGTGGTAGTAGTAAAACACGTGTTTATTCGGACTTAATCGCGATCGACGACGTGCGTTGAAATATACATTACACCCGTGTACGTACTGCTTGCACGCCCTTATAACAATATGTGCACGAAATAATCCGTATTGTAGAACACACGGTGGCGGGTCACCGTACATATTTATATTTGCAGTTTTATTTTATTTTTAGACGTTTAACACGGTCATTATACTCCGTCGTGACGTCAAACTACTTCGCGTAATGGTGTATTTCAATTAATCCCGTTCACGTGTTAAGTAATATATATATATATATATATATATATATATAATACGTATATGTATATATAGGTACGTGCGTACATACTACATACGGTTTAATCGGAAACAGTGTGTGCCGTGAGAGTAAACATACATGATATACGCATATATTTATTCGAAAACGTATTTAAAACACTTCATCAAACATCGACCGGCTTTCAGACGAAATATATTACGTACACGGGACCGTAATAAAATAATATTGTATACGAGCGCGCGAGAGCGCAGTCAATGTATATTATGCCATCAAGATACACTCAAACGATACGTAGTACTTGAACGAGGATCTCGGTTTTTTTTTTTTTTTTTTTTCATTGCTCTTTTACGACTACCGACGAAATGCATCAAGGAAATGAATCACGTTCATCGGAATATACGCAATAGTTATTTTTTCAGCTCGTCGAGAACTTACGGAGAATGCCACGCGTATTTCTCCATACTCAAAAAAAAAAAAAAAAACTACTAATTCCTCGTACGATTTGAATACTACGTACTACGACCATTATTAGACGGAACTTAAAATTTGATTTGTGCACAGTTACGAATTATACTTAATAATGTAATGTAATACGCTTCCGAAATCAATGTGCGCACGTCCGGGTGAGCGATTTTTACACGGATATGGAAGAGAATGTATGTTATGTTTTTGGTTTTGTCGTTTCGAAAAGATCATATTGATTATATTATTATTTTACGGATCAGAATAACGCACTGTCCGGAATAATGAGCTTGGACATAGATAGCTCATAGCATTACTGTATATCTGAATGTTTTTACGCAAAGGATTTCGATACGTTTACTGTGCAGGAAAGGGTAAAGCAGTTATGCGAACAACGTGCGTGATCGACGAGAAAAGCAATCGGTTAAAAAAAAACTCCCGGAACCTTGAGAGGTTTTACGAACTGAAAGCAATCGGAATAATAGTAGACAATTCGAGACTCGACGGCTTTGCAATATTGCAAAAAGAGCGTTTACGAATCCTTGCGTTGCGGAGTAAAAACGTTATCCTAGGGAGTCCTCGGAACGGTCAGGACGACAGGGATGCGTTTGGATTGCGAAACACGGGTGAAATTAAAACCCGTGGTGTTTTAATATTTATTTTTTTATCATCTCGTCGTACACGTACCGTTCGTGTATAAGACTGACATATGAGGTACCGTATCAATGCGGTACCGCCTTTGGGCGTGTGTGGTTTTTCAACTACTAGTTTTGTACTAGGAAGAAATTCAAGTTCGCGTACGTCCAAATTGTTTTCATAGCTTTTTCAACGTCGATGAAAAAAAAAAAAAAAAGTGGCAAAAATGATTTATCCGAAAATCCTATAGTGTTGCGTGCGTTGGTGACGTGGTGTCCCAAATTCGAGAGGCTGATAATGATATCATCGCGTGACGTGTGGTTTAGTGTAGATTTCGAATAACCACCCATATCATATCGGCTGATAGAAAGCTAACTTAGTAAATATAGATTTTCCCAAAGCATCTTCGTTTGGAATTGGAAGCGAGTAAACTAAGAATAACATTCCGTATACCATTTGGAAGAATACGTGATAAATTTTAATGTAAACGAGATAAAAATAACGTTAAAGCTCCAGTACAGTACACTGTGTTATAATGACAGCACCACCTCGTTGTGGACATTAAAAATCACTCAAAAATAGTTTAATCTCAAAGTTATCGACCGGGTTACTCAAGGAAGTCATAATTATTATACTTACCGACGATAGTGTGACCCGAGGAAATGGGAAACTTTTAACGCGCGAGTGTTGATGGGCGTTTTAACGGTTTTTATTTTTTACGTTGTACTAAACGCATCGTTAGAATATAATAACATAGTGACGGAGTGCACACGAACGAGTATATGGGATAGGGGTCGCAGTCAAAGTCGGGAATACAATTCCGTAGCCTCAACTGTATAATATAAACATTTTTACTCGATAGTGGAAAATATGAATCGTAAACAATAACAATGACTATATGTGCGTAGGCGTGTTCAGACTTTCGTGGCCGAGGGGGTATGACATATTTTTAAACGGTGAAACCTATTTTATTTTATTTTTTAACAACGAAGAAATATTTATTTTTCATGTTGAAAACTCGCGGTGATAGAAATATTTTTTAATTAAGACCAAAAAGTGATAACCGTTTGCGTGCCAAAACGATAAAAATACATTCAAAACTAAAATAACAACACATACATAACACTATTGTACTATGTTGGTACATACCCGTACCGAGTACAGACCGCAAGAATTTTTTTTTTTTATCCGGACACGATTTGGTTCAAAGCGCATTCGGGGGGGGGGGGGGAGGAACATTGCCCACCCGAACTTTTTTTTTTGTAAACACGCCTGTGTTGTGCACAGTAATCGTGAAACATCAAGCTATACAGTTATAAAGTGCCGTTACTTTGTACGCGTATGTGTGCGTGTTTTATCATCGTACTGTCTTATCGTCACACTGAATATTAAGTACAACGTTAAAATAAGTAAGGTAAATAGTAGCCATGGAAATCGATCAACTCAACCAGCACTAGATCAGTGAAAACCACTGGTTTTAGTGTTTATGAAAATCTTAGTGTTTTTTTTTAAAAATGTTAATATATTTTATTACGGATTGTTACTTAATGTATTTATAACTACATTTTCCAAAGTTCTTTTCTAAACGTTAGTCGGACACTGCGTATCGATTAGTTACCCCTAGTTGTTTCTTTTTTCCTTCCCCTTGCAGCACAGTCTACCTTACAGTTAATGTCGATTTTAAAACAGTACACTATATTTATGCTTAAAATGCTCTAATGGTGTACATAAATAACGGAATAAAACTTCGTTCGTCATTAATAAACCGATATTGTCTCGCAGTCCCTAACTCGTCTCGTATAAGCATTGTAAACAAATAACAAATACAATATCAATACACGGTACACAACAACGTTGATGTACATCGGCTGTCAAACACCATCGTTATAATGAACTTAGAAGAGCGATTGAGATGCATGTTTCGACTTCGTTTCGAGCTCGTATCGCGTACAAATGTGCAACCTACGCGTGTAGAGGAATTAAATGTTCATGGATTTCAAATTGGAAATGATCGAGCATAAACGTAGACGACAATATTCGAATGTTGCGTCCATAGAGCACAGTGATCGCATGAAGTTCCCAGGCCATAGCAGTAGTCATACGATTAGTAGTCGCGTCGAAATGATCGACAACAACCGCGGTGCGCTGCAGATACCTTGGTTTCGAATGGCGCGTATACCACTCGTACGCATTGCAAGTGTTTCTGGAACGGTCGTGACCGTAGATCACAAATGTCCACGAAAACATCGCGCTTGGTCACCGGCGTTCACGTCGAAGTACGTGCGACCGAAATCGTATCGTTCGATTCGTATCCGGTCGAAGAAAAAACCATATACTCTTCGGCCGTTCGACCGGTCTTCGTTTCGTTCGGTTGGTCAAACGTTTCGCATGCGCAACACGCGAAAGCTGTGCTTTTCTGCCGGTTTCGTAACAATTCGCCTATCCCGACAACACGTCCCGTACACGTCGGCCGGGCACTGCGTGTGTGTGTGTGTGTGATCGCAACGGTTGGTGGAGAAAGTTTGGACTACAGCAATAGTATCCGCGGTAAACCGTTGCACAATGTTGTGGACACGATGATCACGACGCGCCGTCCTCAATACTCGACGCCCCATCTACACGCGGGAGCTCGAACGGCGCACTACACGCCCGCCGTCCGATCGACTGCAGGGACGTGCTCCGATGACGTTTGTTGTTCGTCGTTCTTTCACTGTTACGTACCGTAACTCATTGGCGACGGGCGCGAAGAAGGTCGACGGGATTGGCCACTGTCACGCTCAAATAACGCAACAGGCAGATTATTTTTTTTTTTTTTTTTGTTTCGTGCGAAAAAGATTTCATATCGATTTGTTTTCCGTACAATTTCGGAATATCACACGAAGAGTTCGTATTCCTGCGACGGAGATATGGATATATTATTAAATTCAATGTGGATCGGTAAAAAATATACATAAATTTTGGATACAACGAATTCGTCTTATTTTGCGAACTTTATAAGGCATTGTATATGTAGCATTGAATTCGAATCGTTTCTTTTATTCCACAGTTTAGTTTTGTTATTGTATTTTTATAGTTTTGTGTGTTTCGAAATGACTCTGCGCGCGCGCTCGCATACACCCACACACAAAACGAAATATTTTAAAATCCCTATGGATATAAAAACCAAAAGAATATGAACTAAAATGAACCTATAATGGTATATAAATGAATGAGTACTTCGAACACAATACTTTGTACTTTGTAACTTCGAATACACTTCAGATATTAAACAAGTTTGTTTTTAATAAGAAAGAGATTTATTACTTTCGCGTAACGAGAAAATTCACAACTTATAGGGTTGCAAAATAATTCAAGGACATAAGTGTTTAAATATTTATTCTTGACTGCCAAATTTGTTTTGCAAAAATGTCATTCAAGTTTTTTCATAATTACAATTTTAAATGTATATGTATATATTTTTTTTAAATTAAGTGCCATCGAATTATATCAATATTATATATATATATATTTATTTATGTATTTTAAATATAATATAACTCACCAAATCAACTAACTAAAACTTTCAGGTATTAATATAATAATACTTCCGCGTTCGCATGCATCCTAGCTTTAAGTATAGTACTTTGATGTCTTAGATCTGCAGCCAATTTCAATTTCAGAGCATATATTCTAAGTGTTATAAATGTGAACGCACTGAATGTTTTACTAGTTTCCAACCGATATTTAAACTAATGACTGCAACCTGGATCATTATTGGCAGTTTGATCTACCGATTGTTTTTCCTTTAGTTTGGATATGACTTATGGTATGTTTTGAATTCAAATATTAAATTAAATAAAAAAAAGTGTATTCATTGAGAGACGTCTCTAAATGTGAATCATCAAAATTTACTAGTAATTTCTTCGATCGAAGGAAGTTCAAAATTATATTTTCGTTTTATAATAATACGTAGAATGCACACAATTACACATGACAAGTCGGGATCGGCGTAATACTGTGCGGAAATGATCTTTTGCACATGCACATACAATACCCCTTTCACGTTCTACAATGTAAAAATCATACGGTGAGCACTGAGCACTTTGTTAAGCGTCCAGCTACTGCACACGGGTTCACCTCCAAAAAGATTTCTCACTTCAAAAAAATGTATTAATTTTAATTTAAATTGTTTACAATCAAATTATACCAATTTTTGATTATAATTTAAATTCAGCCTATTATGAGCCTTAACTCAGTGATTTGGATGAAATGTAGATAACAAAAGTATAAATGTCACATATGACGTCCGGAAACTCGGCTTCTAGGAGGATATGCAATCAAGCAAATTATGTCACTTTGATATTTCCGTAACGACATAATTTGGCTGTTTGTATAAACAATTATTCTTTGATGTAAGTTCTTCGACGAAATGCGTGAACTCGTAATCTTATCACATTGGCCGGACACGTATGTTACCTCCAACTGTTTCTTGGAGACTTCAACGCCGGAAGTGATCGGCTCTCGGAGATTATTCCTTATTATCGTAACAGTATACTTGAAGGTCATCGCCGTCAATCTTTTCGACCATGTTATGTTCACTTGTAAATATTATTTCGATGAAAATGATACCAATACATAAGTTGAAATTAATAATCCAATCGTTACCATATGTATATATTCGGAAGTGACACTCTGTAACGTATTAAGTTATTTTTATTTTATTTAAAAATCTTGAGTAACTTCGAAATAACAATTGCGCCGTTCGAATTCTCTCGGCCCGTCAAGACTACTTGATTTTAATACGATCAATAAATTATTTGATAATGGATTAGAGGTATATATAATTGATAAGCCTATCCGATTTACATTTAGACAATAGCTTGATACACAATTTAATGAAACCTTCACATGATCATTAAGATATCATAATAGGATAAAGATGCTATAAAAATGTTCCCTTGTTGTTAAATGCAGTAGAAGTAAATTTTACGAATCGGTTAAACGAATAACGTAGTATTATGAAAAGAATAATGATGTCAGAATATTTTTGACATAATTAAATCGTTATTTTAGATTTTTTCATGGTTTCTATTTTATCATTTGAGATTCATTAAATGTATTATATCAATTGTATAATGATAAATATAGTATCTCCAAAACTCCGAATAATGAATATCTTAACTTCGTGATGACTTTTCTGGCGCACACTCAACTTGGTAACACAATTATCTTCAGTTGAAATAGCAGTATATAAAATTAAATATGAAAATTAAATATGTTAAAATGTTAAATACGTGTAAAAAAATGTAAATAAACTGTGAAAAGCATGATAGCAATTTTGAACAAGACAACTTTTATCTAAGATAATCTTATAATCCTGTTATTATTTTAAGCAACTAAAAAGTTATTGTACTTGCAATATGTATTTGAACAGAATAAAACTATGGTGGATCAATACAACGTAATATTAGCTTTTTCGAATTTGTCCGTATTTCTTCCAGTAGTTTGACAACGTTTCAGACCCATAGCACGTTTCACCATCACTGAGTGTTTTCACCGATGTTGACCTTCTGATTGCTTTACTTGTTTCCTATCTGTATTAACATAATTAGCTCCGCCCTTTGTTACTTTTTGTTACGTATCTTCTGTTCAGATTGATGCGCGTCGGTGGGTTTCTCGTTCATTTGTTAGTGACTTATGTTGATAATCAGAAATATAAATATCTTTGAATTATTTTTTTGCATTCCGTTCGTAGTTTTTTTTTTTTTTACGGTAAATTTTGGCTTTTTGATTTCCTAAAGCTATACAGAAGAAATCCAAAAATATTTAAATGAAAATATAGACATGCATCACATTAAACGTAGTAAAATATAATCCGTATTGTATTTCACCATTTTTCTGGAAGAATCTGACAGAAGATTACAAAAAGCTACGTGATTAACAAGCAATATGCGTTCTATGTTTCGGCGCACACATTATTCCAATTGCGGAGGTTGTCCGACATACAAAAAGGTTATTCTGGCTAACGGCAAGAAAAATCTTCTGGATTATAATAAATACAGAATAAATCAATAACTTAGAACTCCAGAGGTTCCATCAACCCGTGTTGTATATGTACACGAAAACATATGCTGAAGTTGCTATGAATGACAACACTCTTATAATAATTATTTGAACAATTTTACCGCAATACAGGAGATGAGCAAACTTATTATTTTTTTAAATATAAATTATCAAAAACAAATTTATGAGAATATGCTTAAAAGCTTCATGGTTCGTGAGGAATAGAAGATTTCACGATGGCCCATGAATACCTCTCTTTTAAGACAGGATAAAAACCTAATTTAAAAATGTTCACATGATTATCAAAACCTTTGACGGAACATCATTCTAAATCCTGGGAACAAAAACCAAAAATCGACACATAAGACCACGATTGACACAAAATGACCACTAGGTAGGTATCTGATATTAGCTCAGACGAAGAAAAACAACTCGTATAATCAATAATTCTTTTAACCACTATAAATATCTTACACATTTACAACTATTTCATGTAAAACCATTACATTTTAAGTTTTTAGTTGTATATTAAACTTGTAATAGCATGCTGATATGTTGACACATTTTAAATGTAATAAATAATAAATAATTTTATATTTAATGAACATTTTATCATTGATTGTTTTTAAAAAATATATATTTTTGTTATTGTAATTTATTAAAAATTTAAACTATCAAGTTTAACTCTCTTTGTTTACCAATTTTTTTTTTTTTTATAAAAAGCCTTTCAGACCATCTTTAAAACTATCTAGTCTAACATAACCTCTTACATAACATTGTAATAACATACAATTTATACTACATATTATTCACCTTCTCCGATTTTATTGCTTAATTTTAATATAGTTAAATACTTTATCACATTAATTAAATCAACAATTTGATTAGCTATTTTTATATCATATAATTCTAAATATTTCATCCATGTATCGTTTATACAATTCGTAAATATGTATATATATATATATATATATTTAAATTTGTATAAGTAAAAAAAAGTAAATTATAATATACAATTTTATCCGTGATATGGGCCAAACAATTATAGACATACAGAACTATCGAAAAACTATCAGATTTTATTTTTTATTTTTTTTTTTTTAATAAGATTTAATTTGGACATGATAAGGAATTATAAAAATTATAAAAACCGTGATGACGTAATCGGATTAAAACTTAAAGACTACTTGCGATTTTATCGGTTCTTTAAAATCATTAACATAAATTAAGATTTTAGTATCCGATTATTAAATAATATTTCTGTAACCCTGAAAATGTAAACTGATATTAATTTACAGTCGTATGAATTGTGTTCGTGTTATAATTATTCACGATATAAATTAATACAAATTATTAATTATTACACAATCGCACAAAGTTGATTGACTACGCAAGATAATAATGTATTACAACTCATGTTGCCCATTATTTTTTTGTTGAACCTTTTTTTTTTTATGGACAAGAATAATACTCTCTTTGTATGTAATTGTTTTAAACATTCTACCATAACATATATGAACATTGTTCTTAGAAAAATGTTTAAAATACATTAGGTCTGAGATGAAATAAACTACTAAATTAAGAATGACATTTGTGTGTGTGTGTGACGTAACCACCACTCAGAAAGGTACAACAGTTTTAAATGAGATGTGTATGAGTACAAAACGTGTACGCCAAAAGTTGTTTCAGGGGTATAATATATTTTACATACTCGATTAATTATAAACCAGCATGGAAACGTGCTCGGGAAGACGAACATTTTCGTTCGACTGAACTTATTTATTATTTATTTTTTTTTTTTTTACCACATGCTGCATGAATTTTTGAAACGGTACTAAGGCGAACGAATGATATTAATATGCCACGAGAATAATACGTACTAATTGTTCAATCGTGAGGGTAAATATATGCGACGAATAACGGGCAAACGATAAACGATCGATAATGTTTAAACACGACGAGTAAATGTTTCGCAATTTCGTCCCAACAGTTTTCAACATTTTTTGTCGTACACAAGTACCGGCTTGTAAATAATTATGCACGTCTACTCGTATGTTTGTAGTAACGCAGGTGTACATAATATACGCTTAGGCGCACGCTCTTGAAACGAGATTAAAACAACGCTGAAAAAAATATACAATACATACCGTGGTAAACACGGGTAACTATGTTTACGTAATATCGCGTTCGTACCACGTGTCCGGGGGGGGGGGGGGGGCGGAAGTTCGAAAAAGCGCCGTACGTTTTTAGTCGTACAGAGATCGTGGTACCTATTACATTGTACCACGGTGAAAACATGTGGCGATTAGAATTCCGTTACACAAATAATAATTGCCTAACGATAGCGCGTACTTGAATAAGCGAATAAACTTGATGATTAAATCAACAGACCGTATTTGTAATCTTTACGTATTTCATGGTAACCAGTGAAAGTACGGAGACGATATTTCCAGATTTGTTAGCACAAATATTGTTAGATACGTTAAATGTGTATCGGGAAATGATTCAAATTCTATCGAGACCAGATGGTGGATATCGCACGACCAAGAAAACATGTTATACAAACAAAACGTTATACAAAACGTTTGCATCGTGATTTAAATAGAAAGGTTTCTCGGGTGTTGTGTGTCGGCGCGGAACAGGATTCCAGGTGTCATTTCTCAAAAACGCCGTTCGCGCTTGCGTTCATGATTTTCACCCCGAAAGTGAGAAAAATAGTTGTTAAACTCAAGCTAGCGCTAACACGAATATTTATACTGTACCACCACCGGTCGGGTGCGCGCGGGAATAACCGTTTTGTGTACCGAAAGTCTCGCCAACGATCTCCTGTTTTTTCATCAACATAATGTTGACGTTTGAACATCACGACGCGAGTCAAACGACAATCGACGTCTAAATACAGCCGTTGGCCACACGTAACGCTGTATGCGTACATACGGTCAAACGCAAACTCCTACACAAATAACCTTTTTACCTGTGGATAAACGATGCTGTAATCTCCGGAACGGACCTTTTTACTCGGGAAAAATGCGGGTAATAACCTGCACTCCGACATTTTTACCTAAGTACGTGATTTTTGGTTTTTATTGTGAATTTCGATATCGATAACGCAACGCAAACGGATAAAAACAATGTCAAAATATGAATTTATGCGTACACAAAGCATTAAACATACGCGAGGAGAAATTTAACGCTTAGAGTCTATGCCACAAAAATGAACGTAAATTAACGTGAGCATTATTTTATTAGACTATTTATATTTTTCAAACAATTATTTCGATTTTTCTGTCTAGATACCTAAGATACATGATTTTTTTTCTTCTAATATTTAATGCTATATGAAAATACAACTATACGATATTACTATATACGATTTATATTTTATTAAAATGAATTTGATTTTTTTGTAAAAATGATTTTTTTTTTATTATTATTATTATATTATTTGTAGGAGTTAACACTGTATTTTGTTGGAAATAACACTATGTCTATGGTGGAGATTATCTAAACCTGTAGGTGCTTACATTTCCCCGTACATACACGTATATGTGCACCAGACATAAAGGATTTATTCGACTCATGTTTCTTATTCGGACTCCCGCGTCGAGCTCGATGCGAAATTGTTGAATGGCAAGAACGCGGTCAATTGTAGCTGCGCATCTGTGGCGCGGAAGTGTACTTTAAACTCATATTATCATATTTAAACTGTTCATATTTAAATATTATATATTATTACATTACGGGTATTTGCATAAGACCTTAACGTTGAAAAACGGCAGATTATTTCAAAGTTCAACGGAGTAACCCCCTTTCCACGGCACTGGATGCGATTACTTGATCACGACAAGGAAGTCTGAACGTTCCTGAACGTTACCGTGCGCGGCGTTGCGAAAACCATAAAGCGTGAACACGCGAATGTAAAACATTTAGCGGGTGCACGTGAACAATATTATAGAAGAAAATCTGAAAGCAACGGGTATCGGAAATCGAACGTTAACTTCGCACTGGTCTGGGCGCGCGCGAGTCCGTCGGCTCGTAAGTCCATCACGTACTAACCGGTACAGGATCTAAGGGGAGGAACAGCAACGAGCGGGTCCAATCTCCTGGGGCGCTGTTGGGTTACGAATCATAAAAAAAAAAAAAAACATCTCCCGTACTTTCGCCTGCGCAAAAAGGCGCTGCATTTGTTTTTTATCAGTCCTGGGCGTCGAATTTCTTAGATCAATTACGTGTTCTCGTACGCGAGCGCTTTCTCCGGTCGGTCCGGCATCGCTCGCGGTGGCGGCCGTTGAACACGACCGAGCCGGGAGAACTTTCGCCCTGGTCGCGCGCCGCCGGCCGCCGAATCGATACAGCGAAGTCGCGCGCGTACCCCTGAAAAACCTGCGCCCCGCGCTAGCGCCGAGTCGTTTTCACCGCCGGCGGTGCGAGGGGGAGATCGGTAAGGGTCGGTAAGGGTCGGCGGTAACGGTGGCGGAAACGACGGGAGCGATTAGACCCGCGAAAAAAGTTGCGTTTTTCCCCGTGCGCGCGCGCCCGCCCATCGTTCGCACACACGCGCAAGGGTGAGCACGTGCGCAGCGCTCGCTGCGGTCTCCGCTACGCGCTCGGGGTCGTAAACGCGAGCGCCGCCGCCGGACAGCCGAACGCTTTTGAAATTTTGTTTTCACCTCCCTTCTTTGCACCTCTCCCCCCCCCCGCTAATCAACGTACACGTTTCCGCCGATAAATCGTTTTCCGTTCTCCGACGCGCTCCGTCTAACGCGAAACCTGTACACGCAGGGCTGTGTTTATGGGATGTTTCGGTGAAGCAATAGCCCCCCTGAAATATTTAAGGGAGCAACAATATTTTCACGGTGATTCTATATAAAACCAGATATTTCGATGGGAAATCATTTTTGAATACATTTTGAACACGGTATTTTATCGAGATAAAATAACGAGATAAATAGGTATTGGTTTAATCTTGATTTGTATGGGGATGGGCTAAAATTTTTGTTGAAGAAGAACTGATGAAAAGTCTTGATTTCAAAAATGTACTGTCTGATTTTACACATGAAAAATCAATTTAATTTTAAATACTTTTCAACGCACAATTAAATACTTATTTGTTAATGAATGATAACGATAATCAATGTATTAATAACGTCGATTATAAATATGACCTGTACTATTTTTAATTTTAATTTAATTTTTGCTAACAATTTTCGAATAGAACAATATAAATTAAAATAGAGCGGTGTATTTTTTGCGCGCTGATGTTTTACTCTTCGGGATGGCACTGCGTCAATAGTGCGTTAGCTTTTAGATACGCGTTAATCTGGACGATTCTGCAATCCTACAATAATCCGAGAGCAAATACTGGACTTGGAACGCTTTTGATTCTGTCACGTCCGTTGTCCGTACAATGTTTGTCGATAAGGTTGGCTTTAGATAATACATAACACCCGTTATCCTATTGATGGAATCGGTAGTGCCTACGTAGTGTCTACGAGTGTGGTCGTGGTCGTAATCGATTGCGTTCAAATTGATAGGAACAGATTTTCAACAACGGAAAACTATTTTGCAGTTTTTGTTTCCATTCTTCTAAGCTATTGTTCTTGGCCGGTTGAATGCGAACAAACGTAGGTGGTAACTACAAAGGCGCTACCAATTAAGTAAGAATGGCGTTTCTGTTATTCATTCAATGTTACAACGTACCAACCCAAAGTACTAACATAATATTATAATGCAGTGAGTTCCGCTTAACAAGATCACTAGTTCATAAGATCGACCGGTTATTGGAATAAAAAAAAAAAAATAAAAAAAATCGTACGTTACTAATGTTAAATCGAACTTTTATTTGACTCACTATGTACCGGATAAGTGAATCTCTTTTATGAACATTCTTACCGTTTTTATGATACTTCAAACCAATCGATTTATAATTAATAACACATTTTTTAACTTATCAATGTGTTAGTATATGCACGTTGTATGTCGTGTACTCATGTCGTTTACTTTATTGTGCCTTGTGATGAAATGTTTTTCTTAAATGTCGAGCAAACGGAAATATTTGATAGTAAAAGATTAAATTATTTAAATTAGAATAATCTCAATTGTAATCGAAAATAGTTAGTTTTTTTTTTTTTTTAATTTATTTGTAATTCAATTTTTTAAGTTATTTTAATTTACTTTTTTTTTATTTCATTTTAGTTTCGTTTTGATACGTGAAAATATTGAATCAATAAAAAAAATGTATGTCATCGAACAATTAATAGGATCAAAATGATATGAACCAATGTGACCAATTAAAATTGTAATAGTATGGTTCGTGTACAAAGACGATAAAATGTTTCATCCGGCTTACAAAAGGTATGCGTAATTTGCACGGTAAATATATTAGGCGTGTTTAAAACGAATTATAATTTTATCATAAACGGCGATTTTGAATTTATGTTCATGGCTTCAGGTTAGGTTAGGTTAGGTTAGGCGTTATTAAACCGGTAAACCGAACGAGTACACGAACAACTGTGATAAAATGTCCACATTGTGCGGCTGCTATACGGAATGTTACAAACAGGTGTGCGGAGCAATAAGTTTCCGCGTGGTTGAATATTGATGAAAACGGTTGCGAAAAACGAATAAGGTTAGTTAAACAATCACAAGCAGTGGCTTTTATTTTATAATATTATGTGTTTTTAGTACCTTGTATTTCGGCGCGAAGGAACAGACCAACTTCCTTTTTTTTTTATATATATATAGAAAACGTATTATATCGGCGTCCAATGGTTTTGCACATTAGTCGAAGAAATCTGAACATAATACGTTCAAATATATTTGTATAAAGAGATAGACAGGACGAAATTTGTTAAATGACTTATGAGATGTAAATCAATGTTACTTATAGCGTCTAGAAGAGTCAGTATTTGCACAAATTCGTCGCAAAGTTCATTGCGATTATTAGCATATTCGTATCGTAGGGATATGCTTACAAAGTTGCGAGTACAACAATACAACCTTCCCCCTACCCGAATCATAATACACACAGCGATTATATTATCCGAGCAATTAATTGTAATATCGGGCTCGGGCAAAACCTATTAGTTTTAAATACGAAACGGCTAAAATCCCGGTTTTAGGGTCGCAAACTCGGGATCCCAGCGTTCCGCATAATCCAATCGATTGTGTTGACTTTGCCTTTTTAAAATCAATTACGACACGGTATAGCGTTGTTGAAACTTGTTAAGCCGAATGCAAATGAATTCCGAACTCGTTTGAAAACATAATTTATACACCGTGCACGGTCGTGTTACGTAATTACCGTCCCACGGTGTAAAGTTCGATAGATTTCGCGTCGCTCGTTCGCACCTGGACGTGAATCACCGGTTCGTGTTTGTAGGACCGCTGAACGCTTAAGGGTCCGTCGAACTTGGTTACGAGGATCATAGGCGCAATAAGGATAACAAATCTGGGGGGGGGCTATAGCCATCCTATCAAAGTATTTAAAATATCCTGTAGGTTACCCCTACTCTAATATACCATGTTATAATAATTTAGATTCTGAGTCCAGTTAGATTTCCTGCAATATATCTTTTTTTGTATGTAACACAATTGTGAGTTGAGTACGCTGTATGTAGTATGCCATGTAAAACATGGAATATTTATAGGTGGGCTATATCTTGGTCGGAGGGGACTAAGCTTCACTATCCCCCTATATTTGCACCTATATCGGGGATACAGATAAATAATCGAAAGCAACGTCTCGTCAGCGGAATTATTTATTTTGTGACGGACGCGCGCCGCGCAAATTATATATTTGTGCGGATCGAAGAGGGCGAAAAATGTAACGCGTCGCCGTGAACTTTTTAACAACGTCTGTAGATATTAATATTTAGTCTGTACTTGGACGCACACTCGCGCACGCACGCATCGAACTTGTAATAATAATACCGTTCCACGATCAATGTTATCGTTCGAAGCAACTGGCTCGTTATTTTAAACTAGAACTTTAAAACTAGTATTTCCGTTTCTCGAACCTACGAAAGTTTATGTTGTCACAGCGGATCAGAATCTATGATGATATATATAAAACAATAAAATGCCCGCTGGATCTATGCCTTACACCATATATTCGTTGTATTTCCTCTCGGGTGATCTAGTCGAACCAAACGATTAACGGTTCGATGTAACATGTTTTGAAAATGTATGTGAACATCTCGCTAATAAAACGGTAAAAACTATAATGACCAAATCACGAAACCGGTCGCACCCCTCCGCCATTAATAAGTCGGTTTTTTTTTTTTATTTATGTGTTTAGAACAATATGAAAAATGAATTGTTATTATTATGATTGACTGAAGTTTTATTTTAATTTTTGGACCGTATTTGGATGTAACACTTCATATGTATATATATATATATATATTTTTTTTATGAGTTCTTTTTGAAAACTAATTGATTTACTTTCAATGGAAGTTCTTCTAGTGTCGAGTCATTTTTTGCAGTACTGTTTCATGGCAAACATTCGATTACGCGAGAATACAATAAAATACCGGACCAAATATTAATATAACTTTAATTTATATCAACTGCTGAATTTAACCCATTAAGAACAAAACAAAAAAGAATCACTCAGTACGACTATTGCTAAACTGTCCTTTTTTTCGCTCTCGAATGTTTTCGTTAAAAAACAATTATAATAATAATCATAAATCCAATTAGTTTAAAATAAAAAGGTGTATTGTTTGGAGTTTAACCGGGGTCGATGGAGTAGGTAATAACAAAAACACTTTACAATGCATGTGTATTTTTTTGTATTTTTTGCATTGTAGTTGTATTTAAATCACTAAAATTTAAACAATACCTTTCTTAGTAAATTATTTCATATTTTATGAAAAATAAAAATGTTTATCAATAATAATAATAACTAATTAACTAGTTTTTCCGACGTGGGGAAACTATTATTCATATCAGCCGATACTTTAATAACCCTTATCCATTATAATAGTAATAGAATTGATAATAATAACCATCAAAGTCGTGTACAACAAAAAAGAAATTAATAACATATTTTTTTTTTTTTTTACCCGTTCTAATACAAAGAATGACCAGTCAGCGATATATGACGTTAAACACTAGCATTATTGTTTTTTTTTTTTTCAGGAAGAGTTTGTTTAACTTTCAATTAGCTTATTGAAAATCGTACTAAACGCAGTAACGATGGATCATTTTTATTGTTTCTACGATAAAAGTATGGGTACCCACCTATCCGTCGAAATTAAACTTTACATTAAACTTTTTTTAATTAATAAACTCGAACTGCGTCCGGGGAACGTGTGCACGGAAAGAAAATAATTGAATAAAAAAAAAAAAGGAATAAAAACGACAAAGAAAGAAAAAAAATCAAAAGAAATGCACCGTTTTCAGAATGAAATATGAACGTCTGAATTGATCCGTGTACACACGCATATATCAGAACGCACATGAATCGCGGACGTACACCACAGTATAATGGGAAGTGGAAAAATACAGAATAAAAAATTATTACAAAAACGTAATAATATACGTGTTGCACGAGGGTGATGAATGTGCTGTCCGTACGGTGTACGAGGAACGAAGGTGCGTATCCATATAAAACGGGTCTGTCTAATGTCGCGCATATTATGTACCTGCAACTTGCGCGAAAACTTTGGATTCTATTATGGCTCGTCTTGTGCGCATAACAATGACTTGTTAACATTGTTCTGTTGCACCCTACCGACCCCCGATCCCGTGCTGCCGAGCACGTTTTTCGTTTCGGAAAGTTAACGACGACCAAAGTTGCCGGGGTTCATGTTTACCACCGGGCAGAACGGGCAACTTGCATTTGGCTTTCTTTTTTTTCTTTTTTTTTTTTTTAAGAAGCCTCGGTTTTTTTTCTTTTTAGAACACAATTTCCGTCGTATAAAATAAGTATAAGATTTATAAAAAAAATCACCGTGAAATTCCACATTTTTTATTTTGCCGCGAAATGCCTAAATCAGACCGTGAATTTTCCTACACCGAGTAGCAGGTAAACACAAGCGGTTTCTCCGAAAATCTTTCGAAACAGACCGTTAACCATATTCACGGTTTTGCTCACGATCCAATCGATCCACACCAGTGTGCACTCTATTTACATTTTCTAATCTGCAATGTGCCGATGCGTATCGCACACGTTTTTCCCAGATTTACTGAATTTCTTTGTAGTTCCACCATGCCACCCACCACGGATAAGTCGGTCGACTTCGGTCGTAATAGAACGACACGTATACGTTAACTTTAAGTAAAACGCCAATCTCTTGATGACAATACGACAAATTGTCACCTATTAAATATTTTTTGTCTCCCAGAAGATGATATATTTTATTACTGGGTGTCGACAATGTTCGGCAAAAATTAAGATATTTTTAATTATTTTATAATTTTATGAAGTATTAATTTATTATGCTTGATTTCGTTATTAGTTTATCATTCCTTTTAGCCATTTGACGTTAAAACACATATTATATTGATTAACCAAATACCTACAGTGGGAAACGGATAAAAACCATACGATTTGTATTACAAACCTTATACCATTAAGAGTTCGGATGGTACAATTAAAGTTTTTAAGGTTTAAAAAATGTTATAACACTGAAATTGTTTTTCCCTATAGGTTTTTCATAGTTTGTTGATGTTGATTATATCAATTTGATTATATGCAAGGAAATTTTTTTTGTCACCCATGAATCATGTTTCAATTACTTATGTTTGGGTAGTTACCATTAATATTTATTGTTATTACTATTTTGATGATTTAGAAAATATATAAAAAGTAGCTTATAATATTGTAAAATAATTAATAATAAATAATATTATAATACATAAAATTCATGACACCTCCAATTTATTATAAAGTATTTTGACTCTAATTTAAATTGGAACCCACAATATAACAAAAATTCAATTTAAATATATGGTATTAAACGTTTAGTTCTGAAATAATAAGTTTATTATTTATACCAACAAAAAAAGTTGAACTTACAGCTAGTACCGAATTGATTCCCATTTGAAAAAATTAATCTGTTAAGTTCAGCTGAATTTATTCAAATTTTAATTTAGTTAGTTGGTTTTCGATTATTAATTACGCATATTATCCTTCCCAATTTCACAGCCTTAAGACTGTTAACTTTAAATTAGGCTTGGTAAAAAACGTGCTCAGCGATCACTGAAGTAAAAGTTCACCAGTTATCCCTTAGTATATAAGATAAAATTATTTAAATTTTAAGATCGCTAAACTGATAGGTTAGGTTACAAAACAAACCTTGATATTTGAAGCAAACTTTCCCCAGACATTCTAAGCGTGTAAGTTTCCAATTAATGTACTCAGTAATACAGCTTTCTAAGTATTGGTTATTCGTTTCTTATTTTTCGATAAGTTTTCTCGTATCACTACTACGGAATTTAATATTATTTAATGTTTGAATACTGTTCTAAGTCTCCGTATAGTAAAATATATTAAAATGAGCGCTGGTAAACGCTTTATTTATCTCTGAATGGAACGATTCACAACAATTTGAAGTCATACATTGATACATACATATGTATCATACTCGTACATATAATTTTATATCGCAAAATAGTATTTGAAAATGAAAATTGTAACTATTTCATCTGAACACATACAGGAGCCAATTCGGCGTACCTTAATAAAACATCGTTTTCTAACGGGAACCAATTTGGCTACTCCCGAATTTACAATTAAATTTAAGCATACTTACTGATTAACAAAAAATAATATTGACTACGAATAGTTTGATGGAAAGAAAAAAAATAGATACTAATAAAAATATGTAACGCTGACTTACAATATTTTCGGAACACATATACAGTAAAATATAATAAGATTTTATAAAGAGTATTGTATTCACCGCTTCGTAGAATTTACTAGTCTGTTAAAATATGCGATATCTGATACAAAATTAGCATACTGTAATATACCTTCAGTAATATCATTGAGAAAGTGTTGACAATTTCAATAATAATAATAATATATTAAAGTACCGTTTTCCATTTTGGGACTCGGCTCGGTGGAGGGGGAGGGGCTCTGAGAAACGTGACAAATACTGTACCAACGTCAACCTTCAATCGGATAATTTACCGCAAATGATGAAAATAATAATGATAATAACAGCTGCGCGGTCGCTGTCCGTTGTCATCCGATAATCTGACCGAGCAACACATGTGGTACAGGGCAGGATCGGGGGTGCGTTTGCCCATTGTGTAGCGAATAAATTGGAAAAGCGCAATTGCTTACTGCGCATCGTTGCCGACTTCCGAGCCTCGAGGCGAGGTTCGAGAGGGAAACAAATTTGTATTGCGTTCCTAAGTTAAACGAACGTAAATAAATCACCAAGATAGATAGGTTACGTGATAGATTAAACTGGTGTTTATTTTGGAAAAATAGGTATAAGTCATTGTACCTTATCTATTCCGTTAAAAGGGAAATGTATTACGGTGAAAAGGGATATCACTATATTGTATACGTGTGTGTGTGTGTGTGTGTGTGTGTGTGTGTGTGTGTGTATGTGTGAGCAAACGCACATGTCATATCCTACTTCGACGTATTGTTCGGTTTTCCGGAAATAATGGAAATATAACGTTTTTATTGTGTCCCGAGTGCAGAGCAAGTCAATATCAAATATTTTTGATAAAACACAAAAACTTTTGGGGACAAAACATTTGAATGTCGTTTACCGCAACGCGTGACGTATACCGTCGAACGATATACATATTACAGGTTATATACCTGTAACCTGGATACGAATTTCCTGCGTTTTCCCGTATCGCCACGTTTTACGTGCCGTCCTGTAATTGTTGACGACTCCTGTACACAACACTTCTTCAACATAAACAATTTCCTCTTGGGTGGTGAGTTCACAGATCCGAGATGGATTTCCGTGCGATACTTGATGAAAAAGTTCTAAGCGGCTAAATGTACACATACATGAAATATGGCGATCCGAAGAAAACACCGATGTACGTGTAATAACATATCTAATAAAATTGTTACGCATAGCAAACGGTCTACCGCATAACTGACTTGGTATTGGTTTGCCCTGGGCGTATTACGAAACGTACACACGGCGAAGGTATATTCACATTTCATCAGTCAATCCGTGATATATATATTCGAAATATAAATCGATCGATTAAATTCGAAACGGTTTCAAAAGAATGTGCGATATTTTTACTATTTTCAGGTTTGCCTGATTTTCAAACATATTACTTTTGCAATCTGTTTTAGACGATGACCAGTACAGTTAGCAATAGTCAATTTGATATGGAAACCGCGATTTACGAATTTCCTTAGAATAAAATGCGTTTTCGTCTTCCGCCGGATATCGCTGATATTCTGACGACATTAATCCCCTGAAATACCTAGCAGTATTGGCATTAAATATTTGACATAAATAATTGTCCGCAACAACTCACCAGGGGACCGGAATATTACTAGTGATAAACGTTGAAAAAATCACACTGACACCCTGACACATTTATCATATTATAATGATAAACATAATTCATTGTACCCCAACGTCGTATACGAGGTCACCAAGCATTAGGAGAACCTGTGAAATCCCTTCGACTGATAATGCGAAAATTCACACAACTGACGTTGCGTCTTCTTATTCACGATCGCTAAACACACGATCCAATAGAATTGACTATCGCATCATCGAGTCGACCGGGCTCGAAGTATTGTCAATGTTGAATCCATATAAATACGTTTTTATTCAGATAAAGATGGTACACCAAAAATCCATTTAGATAATGAAAAAAATAAGCTCAACTTAGATTTTCTTTTAAAATACAAACGATAATCATAATTCATCTAAATCATTTACTTATTGTACCGTTTGTTGTATAGACAGCAAATTTTTATAAATAAACGACATTTTTATGAAATTAAAATAATTCATCCAGATAAAAAGCAGATACATTTTACATTAAAATGACAATGAAAAAAAAAAAAAAGGTTAAGCCTATAACCAATAAAATATTTTGTAATTGTTTGAGACGATTGATATGTTTTTCGATTTTAAAGTGTTATTATTTGTTTAGAATAAAAAAAAAGAAAGTTAAAAATTGTATAGTATATATTTATTTCTGAACCTCATTTAAGCGTTGACGCTTTTCATGATAAGATCCGATCGGTGATAAAACGGGCTTACCCGTTTGGATGTTCTGTGCACCACTATATTTTACAAATTATCAATATTTTGGAACACCAATATAGCTTGTCGCGTTTCTGTATAGTTTTATTGGTGACATAGTAATTACTTATTACAGAATTTAGATTCAAAAATAATAATTAAAACTAATGGTTATCAGTTGTCTTATCTGACATCTGTATTATTTCCAAATGTACACAATATACATTGTGGACAATTTTAAAATTATATATTGCTTTATATTTTATTTTGAACCTTTTACGTCTTTCAGTCTTATTTTTAAATGTCGGTCCGGGGTTCTTTTACAGTACATTATAAATGATACGATCCAACCAGTGTTTAGCATTATCTAGTTAAATTATCTTAATATATCGTTTAAATAAATAATTAGTTATCTTTAATCTTATCTAGAACAAAATTAGTTATCTGATAAATTATCTTACATGAATTTTTTCTATCTAACGTAATTCAACTAGATAAATAAATACGAGTATATTTGTTCAAAAAAAGTCGAAAAATTGAATTTTGGAAGTTAAAAACTAATAAAAATTAGACTTATTAGATAGAAGTTAAGTTAATTTTGATTTAATTTAATTTTTTAAGTATAAATTTATAAAAAAAAAAAATGTGTAACTAGTTAATAAAATAAAATAAAAAAAATGTTGTTTTTTTTTTATCTGGATAGATAGTGTATACATAAATCTTTTATCTTTACCGAGACAATATAGATTTAAGTTCTCTTTTATCATTATCTAAATACATTTTTATTTATCTTTGAGCAACACTGATTCTCAACCTATTATTTCCTACGCCGATTTCAATTTTCCAACTCCCTAAGTATTATCCTATCCAATAAACTATATATTTTCCCTTATAAGTATTTCTTTAAATAATAAATACATTTTGAATTATTTTAGCAGTAAAATCTTGATTATTATAATATTAATAATACATTTTTTTTTTAATTATTTCAAAATGAGACGATGCGTCCTCTTTCCATGGATTCCGAATCGAATTCATCAATTACTTGGTCCAAATTAATAAACGATATATTAACAATATAATTGTACCATAGGATAACGTCATGTTCTGTGATATTATGCACATCCTGCCGTAGTAAAATACAAATTTCTGTGGTTACCATAGATAATAATCTAATAATCTGTAGAGGTTACACGGTTTTATTATTTTAGAATATTGATAGGGGTGATAATTAAATTGTTGATGTCTAATAGGTACACGCACTAAAATTACAATTTTGTACCTGTTTACATTTATATATATATATATATATATATATATATATATTTTAATATTTCTATCTAGATAAAATAATAGATAATTTGTCGTACGCGTCGAAACGAAACATTTTGTCCGATTTGTTCACGTTTCCCGCCACGAGCACGGGAAATATGTGGACCGTGAACCTCATTGATGGTCAACTATTGCTATTGATCATAGTTTCGACTGTTACGAGACTCGTTTCGCAGTACACTCCGCAGTTGTTGAAAAACTGAACCGTTCTCGAAGCAAGCGTACACATTTTTCGTTTTGTCTCACCGACGCGGTTTGCGGTGTTGAGATTACTTAAACAGTACACCTACTGAATGTCCGATCCTTGATCTTGCACACGAACTCGTTGTATCGGCTAACGTATCAATAACAACACCCGCTTGAGATCTGCGTCCGAAACGAAAGGCACCTGCTAAAACCTAACCTAACCTGCTACACCCGTGACCAAATCGCTTTATTGCGCGCGCCGAAAACGTGCCGAGATGCACTTCTCATCGATCGGTATACACAGTATACACACAACGTCGACAGTATATCCGTAAGAGTTAAATTGACAAAAATGGATGGCACATAATGTATATCATTATAATAATACGATCGTGGTAAGACATGCTTAACGATACGGATTACGACAGATGTGACGAACGCAGTCGTGTAACGCAATCGAACCGTGTGTAAAAAACATAACGTTCACGACTAATCGAATATTACACAATACGTACTTAGAGGTTTAAAAAAATATACATATATTATAAGGTACGAACAGTAGGTGAACACAAGCATTAAAAAAATGTAAAAACGATAATCACATTACATCTACGTAAAAACTATGTACACCACGTATATACACTAAACATATATATATATATATGTATAATTAAAATTACATTGTTCTTAGGGTTATGTTACGTCGACCCCCGAAGTTACTTCGGCCAAGTCATCACTTCGACGAGTCCCCGCCGCCGCCGTCCTTCGGCCGGTGACCGGCCATCAGCGATTTCATCTTGACGATGCACTTGTCCACGAAGTTAGTCCGTTTCTTGAGGCTATCGGTGGCGGACGCGGACGCACTGTTGCCGTCCTCCTCCGCGTCCCCGTCGCATCTATCCAGATACTCCTCTAAGCTCCTGGCCTTCTTCATCTGGGCCTGCGCCTGCGATGGCGGCGACGACGCGGCCACGGCGGTCGTCTCCAGCAGACCTTCCACGCTCCGGGCGCGCTTCTTGCTCTTGCCGCCGTGACCGGACGTCGGGCTCATGGGCGGCTTCCGCGCCGCCGGTTGTCGCGAACACTTCCGGTATCTGCAAACGACGCGTTGTTACTACACTATGCCGGCGTTCACGGGTTAGGTGGAAGCGTGTGAAGAACTCGGTCGGGCGTTATGTGTACGGCAGTGGCGGCGGATTGGAGGAGACGAACACAAGCGCCAGGTGACGTGCGGCGAAACGCGTGACAGTAAGCACAAGTAAGTTTACACGTGTACTGTCGCGTCCGAGGGCGGTCGTTGTTTTTCTTTTTTTTTTTTTCAACGGTTTTTCGTCTTTTACGCACCTAGCCGTGATATCGCCGCACGCTGCTGCAGGATCGGTGCATACGACAACAAGCGGACGGACACGAGGAGCGACGGGTTCGGGTGGCAAAAAAAACTTGAACCGCATCGCCGTCATCGTACCTGGAAGTGTTCGCCGCTAGTCAATCTTTACTACCGTTCAGGTCCCGTTCACTGTCGTTGGACTGGGTCCGCTGGTACGTGGGCGGTGATCTTCCCATCATCAACGGCGTGTTCGGAGCCGAAGGGTCGCTCTTGATGGTCGAAGGGCCTCCGCCGCCCGACCGGTTCAGTGACAAGCCCGAGCTGGCCCCGTCCCGGATCCCGTTCGTCTCGCCCTGCATGAACCTCTCCACCTTGTCCACGCACGCGTCCTGGTAATCATGGATCCACCGCACCCCGTTGAACTTCCATATGTTGCGCATGTCCTCCGGCAACGTCTCCGCCTCGGGCCACTCGAAGTTGTCCATTATCGGGATGATATTGCACTGGTCTTGTATCGCGGCCACGATCTCCTGCGAAATCACACGCCGGGTCACACGGTTAGAGATATTTTACGGTTAATACTACTATTGGAATGAATGTAGAGCTGGTATTTCGCTTTGTCATCAAAAGCTTTCTGTACGATGCTTATTAGCTGTCCCAAATTTGGTGAAGATCTCGGGAGTATATTAAATAATTCGCAATATACTGGTAAGCAAAATGCATGATTAAGTAATCAACGTAAAATAAGTAATACGTAATATAAATAAATGATTATTACGAATAATCCGAACATATGAAAATACTAAAAAAATGTAAGGAAACCATTTTTTTCTGATAAATCCGATTCTTATGCGCCTAGAATTGACCGTAAGAATTGTTACAATTTAATCGATTTCAACGAATATAATTTTTATCGAAATATTGAAGGAAAAAAACGTTACGATATAAAAACGTTTTTTTTATTGGTCAATCGTTACACTTTCAGCTTCTGATTATAATTTTATTACGGTTGGAGTCACGTGTATTTTTATCGACGAGTTGAACGACGAAATAAGTACACACGACGTACCTTGTGCACCCAGTCCTTGCACTCGTTGTCGCCCACGCACCGGTCCAACGCTTTCGGCGTCAGCACCAGCAGGAACGTCTTGGCCAGTTTGATGCTCTGCAATAGGTTGTTGTCAAACTTGCCGGCCTCCAGGCGTTCCACGTCGATGAACACCGAATACCCCCGGAGCTGCAGGTGAACTTTGAGCAAACTGCAAACAGTGCAAACCCGTCGTGTCAGTACAACCTAGGCACGGCTAACCTACTGTACGACGTACGGCCACTACAGCGCTGTGCTTGGATAACGGAAAATCATCCGGGACGTAGATTAGATATGCTAACCTAAGATCATCTAGACATGATAGACGGATACCACAGAAATCGAATTTACGTCTACGCGCAGACGGATAAATGTATTATATCTAGATCGTTTTCAGCTATTGCACAACGCTGGGCGGCTCTACGCGTAGCTGCAAATCGCCGTTACCTGGCCAATTGAGATCCAGTCGAACGTCTGTAACTGATGAACACGTCCAAGTTTTTCTTCGTGCTCTCCTCGTACGACGACATTTCCATGAACGTCTCCATGTCTGCAAAATCCCGACAAAACGGTTAGACTCGTCCGTGGGACCGCGGAACGGCAGTACGACCATCGGCCGGTCGCGTCCCGCAAGAACGTATTATAATTACCTCTGATCGCGTCTAGTATCCTGTACCGGTGAATGCTGTTCGTGATTCCGCACTCCCTCGACAGTTGTTCGTCCGACAATGACCTAAACCATAACCATACACACGTATTGTTTAATCGGGCGAACGGTTTAACATTATAACGTTAAATTTCATCAGCCTCGTACATAAATATTATTATTAAGTGATGGAGAACATTTTTTTTTTTTTTTTATTTAACGTATTAATCGAAACAATAGATTGCTTTGGAGATATCGACAAATTACGCTAAACAACGCCAGTGAAGTATAACAAATAGAAAATATCTAACCTGATCGAATCTCTGTCGACGCCAGCGTTCAACATCGAATACGTATAAACGGAAAACTCCGGTCCGATGGACTGTAGGAACGAGTTCAGATTGGTCGAGTCTCGGCTGCTGTAGTCGGCCAATCGTTTTAAGCAGTATATTTCTCTCATAAACCTAGAAACGAGAGGTAAACCGTTAGATAACGTGGTTCGAAGTATGACGTCGTGGGCGAGAGCTGGGGGCAACATTTTCCGTTTAGAATGCGTACAGTAGCTTATGGTAATTCGATTCCCCGGTTTGAGTTTTTCAAAGAAAAGTGATACTTGTACAGATCAAATATTCGTACTTATTTCAATAAAAAAATAAAAAAAAATAAAAATATTTTTAATTTTTTAACTATTCCGCTTTTATAAATGTAATTTCCTTCAAGTATCACACGGAAACCGTATAACATTATGAACCATTCGGATTATCGATAGTTATTGATTTTGTGTTCTTCGAATACGAGTACGGGGTACAGCGTATTGAAACAACATTACGATACAGAAATTATCAGAAATCAGAATTTCGCAAGATAACATTTCAAACTTGTGGAATAAATGTAAATGTAGCTTTTACCGTCGCATACACCTACGCATACAAACGTGTACAATTATATATCCATAAAAACAAAATAATTTGCATACCATTTAATTTTGTGCACAATGGTTTCTACGTGAAAATCTATCTCGGAACATTGTTTAACTGGTCCCGAAGTGGAACCCGATTGAATTATATTTTCGAAAAACGTTACATTATCATTTTTTGAAAACAATTGTTTACCCTGATTGCCTGTAAAACACCATAACAACTCATACGAGAATCAATGCGACCGACGACTAGGAAAACATTCACCAATCATTCGTTGACTTTGTACTATTGGTATTACTGCTTTGGGGTTATCTCTTACTCAAGCGTAACTCAAAACAGACAGATAATCATTAATTGTTTTTTTACAAACTATGTAGTATTTAAGTTTATTGATGATTCATTAACAAAAAATAAATAAATGAATAAAAATATTCAACGTCATTACAAATTCCATTGTTGGACATCCTGAAATGGAAGCATCAAGGACATACAACAACTGACTGATGCAAACATTGTTGGATGAATAATTTAAATTTTCGCCCGCTTAACATGAATAAACTATAGGAACGCATCGTTATACGTTGTTCGATCCACCTCGGAATTTCTCACTATCACCGACGGGATCATCCGAGAAGCCGCAGCCCCACCACAGTTGTTCGTCATATTGGACCCAACTACCGCCGGAAGCCCCGAGCCCTTCACCCCACCATGTTACCACCCTCAGCAGCACCGTTAGTACATCGTATGTGCCCATGTATTATAAATAATTATTATCACGGAAGTCAAAAATAACTCTTTACAAAGTTCTTGTGAGAATAATAGCTCTCCATGAGTGTAGTGCATGGGCCAAAACAAAAATTGGATAAACTCCGATTAGCGACTTTTGAACGGAAGATATTGGGAAGAATCCACAGACCCAAAAATAACAACGAGGGAGAACATGAAGTTAAGATAAACCTACGTTTGTAACCGGGACACCAGGGCATGCATCAAAAAATAACCGGTCGGGTTACAGGACGGGAAAAAAAATTGATAGAGCGGATAAGGACCTAGAAGAACAAAGAAGTGAAATCGGCAAAGGAAACAATAAACCGACGGAGACCAAATTTGGTGGTGGTAGTGCTAACCTGCAGCGCATTATGCCGTTGCTGATGCCAATGTCCTGGCGGAGGTTGTCCTCGGTGAGCTGCAGCAGCAGGTCACCGTCCACGCGGCTGTCCACGAAGTTCCTTGACACCTCACCGAACCCGATCTGCCGAACCCATTCGCGCACGTCTTCGGGCGACCACAGCGGCACCTTCTGGCTGAGCTTGTGCGGCACCTCCTCGCCGATGAGCCGCAGCGCCTGTGCGGCGAACCGAGACGCGATCGCATTCGGGCAGCTGGCCACCTTCTTCAGAGGCTCGATGGCGTTGATGACGCGAAATATGCTGGTCTTGCCCTGCTGCTTCTTAATGCCGGCCTCCATGCAGAAGTGGAATGCGGCCAGGTTGCACGCCTCCTCGCATATGGAGTTGAGCACCGGCACCAGCCGTTCCAGCCAGTGGTGGCTCTGGCCATGTGCATGCGCCAGGTTCGACTTGGCGAACTCGGACGGCGTGTGCGTGGTGACGAACGGGTCGATGAGGTCCAGCGTCTCCGACTTGAGCACGGCCGCCTCGATCTCCTTGTTGGCCACCAGCACCGCGATGGCCAGGAACGCGTAGTATTTGATGTTGTCGTCCGTGTTGAACGCCAACGTGAACAGCCACGTGGGCACGTTGCGCTTGATCATCAGCTCTTGGTTCTCCGCACCGCCGTACAACGACAGGTTGGCCAGCGCGCCCGCGCAATGCCGCAACGTTGCGATGTCCCGCCGTCGGCACTCGTACAGTAGCACCTCCAGCCCACCCAACCTGATCACGTCGCTGCACGTCACCTCGCTGTGCTTGAACAGGTGTTCCAAGATGCCTGTAAAAAGGGATCGAACGCCGTTTATTGTATTCACGTTTACCCCCGGGAATACATAGGTCGGACGTTCCGTGCGCGCCTAGGAGTGTGTGTTGTGGCACAAGGGTTTTTCGGAATATTGACGGTTATTTTTGAAGCCCTAGTATCCTTGCCGGGAGAACGTATCGCTGCGGGGCGCGTTACTATCCCTCGACCTGGTCGTGTTCTGCAGGATCGTCCGAGGATCGCGCGACTCGCTACTCGACTTCAGTAAAAAAAAAATACACATCGCGCGGATCGCCGATATAGTACCGTACAGATACCGCACGACCGACAATTCGATTAGACGTGAACAGCAGCAGTTACTTTCCAGTACCAGCAACGTACGCATGTAATGAGATTCAGTGGTGGTTTTTAAGGAGAGGCAAAGGGAGCGCTGCCTCCCCCCTTGGATTTTTTTTAATATCAACCGACATGTTAGATCGTATTATTTTCACGATATATGTTCAAACTTTTATTTTTGTTTTTTCAATATTTTTATTTATTTATTTATTATTTTTTTTTTTTTTTTTGCATCAGTTTGAAACATTGAATTGAGAACAATAGACGAATACACGTTATCAAAAAATACAACTTGTTTGAATCACGAATTAGGTTAAACTAATCGCGTTTGATTGGGTTTTTCCAGATTATAGTCAAATTTATTGAATTTTCACAATTCATTTTAAATTCCAATAAAATTAAACTATTTAAATTATAAAATTAAAAATTAAAATTATTTCATTACTTATAGAACTATTTTAATTGTATTCTTCATTTGATATTTGTAACTATAGTGGGGGGAGCAAAAAATTGAAAATAGCCTCTCCTCCTTTGATGTTTTATCAAAACCGCCACTGATGAAATTTCAGCTCAATTGGTGTACATCTCCCACCGTTTTACCCATATGAAACGCTACGACCTAGAAACGTTCACAAAACGCTAGTTGTTCACGTAGGGGTATGGAAGATGGAAAATTAAAGAAGTTTTACGTATACAAAGCGCACGTCTTATGAACGACAAAAATAAATCAACGCATAATGATGATTTCTCACCGGTGCTAACTTTCGACTGATCGGCCGAGCTCACTTGGCTCTTGTACTCGCACACCAAGTTCACCACCTTTTCCAGTCCGTTTTCAACCACGTAAGTGCGGTTCTCCGCCGTCAGGCATTGCTCCAGCAACCTGGCACTGGAAAACTGCAGCTTGTTGTCTTTGGATACGCAATTGTTCATCAGCAAGTCCATGCCACCGCAGTCCCTGAACGTGTTGCACAACGCGTAGCCCAGCTCGTAGGTGGGCACGGCCCACGCTTTGCATATCATCTCAAACATTTTGTCGAGCATCGTCAGACCTCTGACCTCAGCGTACTTGCCGCTCGTCAAGCCATGGACCGCGGTTTCCAGGTACTTCGAGTACTTTGCTATAGCGTTCTCCACGTCCGTCGGGTTGGCGAACTCTCGCATCCGGTCCAGATCGTCGAAACTGGTGTTCAGAAGATCGTCAACGGTTCTCACCATCAGGTGCACTGACGGAGGAGACGATCCACCATTGCCGGACGACGATCCGTTGTGCGACGACTGCAATACAGAAAAAACCAACATAAATTGGTCGAATTATAAAAGGATTAATCAATGTTTACCGAACACGTATTTGGTGAGCATAACAATCGACAATGACAATTTAGGAAGGTGTAAGGGCTCCTGACGAAATAAATTCTAATCACGATTCAGATCAGGCGTGTTGGTGCGGATTCTCGATCAAAACGGTTAATCGGATTTGTTATGCGTCGGGTTTATAGGGATTTGACGACAACAATATCGGTGTACGATTCTCGTGACCGGAACGTGACGAGTGCAAAAGTATCTTGTAGCGTGTAATGATGATATGCAAAGAAACGGATGTACAAGACAAATATTGGAACGGGACTTTTTGCCGGCCGTGATTCGTCCTGTTGCCGCCCGGTCGAGACCCGTTGACGGGGGAATAAAGCAGTATAATTACCTGCGAAGTAGCTGACGATACGGCCTGTGAACTCGTGCTGATGCCTTTTTTAGTGAACGTGAAGTTCGACTGCGACGATTGCGCAATGTGTTTCTCTTGGTTGAACATTCCCGACGAGGTGATGGTTTGTCTTTGCTGCTGTGCGCTTGTAGCTTTCTGAAAACGATTAACAATGGTCAGAGGCGGGTAACAAGTGAATGGAACCCGTGTTCCATGTAAACGCTCTGATCGTGCAGTGCGTAGATTGTGGATACGGTTTTCTAAGTTAATATAAAATTTTCTAAACGGACATTTTGAACGTTTACGAATACGAATCGATCGTTGATTATGTTTGCCGTCAAGCGTCGGTAACGTCGGTTTGTTTTCGAATTTTGCAAGGGCACGGTCGAGGTCGACATGATCGATCATCGATTACTGCAACGATTTTCGATATCTGCATATTGAATTGACATCTGTATACTACGACTAGTCAGTGGCGCCGAAACCAAAAAACTCGTACTAGCAAAATTATAAGACTTTACCACCACACGATTGGATTAGAAGCTTAACACGAAAAGTAATTACGAAGTAAACTAGACACCTCATTTAATCTACAAGATAGTAATTACTAACTTATTAACTTTGTTTATAATTCGCTACGAGTAATCATCCGTCAGCCCACCCACCTACAACAAAAATATCATCATATGAAGTAGGGCATTATTTGAGTTTTGTGTTTTTTTTGCTATAATCACTGCACCGTCCAATTTATAAAATAATTTATTAGACAGTTTTGTAAGAAATTTACAACAAAAAAAACTTTTTGAACTCTAACAGAATAATCGAATTATACGAGTACGCACGTCCCCCCCCCCATTCTATTTTTTGACAATCCGTACTATTTTAAAATGTCCAACTAATAAACAGTAACTGCCTATACGGTTTTTGGTTTTTTAGATTTTCTCTTTCACGATGTTTGTCAGTGTTTAGTACGATTAAAAAGTAAGACTAAATAAGAGTAGTATAAATGGCCGTTTTTCATATGTGTAGATTATGCAATAAAAATGTATGCGATTCATAACTTTTTCAACAACTTCGGTCTTGCCCAAGGTCACGCTCGTTTCTCGCGCATTCCGACAATCTGTTCTGGGAGCGACAAGCGAAAACTGCGTCTGTATTTATCACTGACGATGACAATTGTTCATAATGTTTTACAAAATTTTCACAACAGACCGTACGCCATAAACTTCCGTAGTGATGATCCGGTGTTTTTTTTTTCGAATTCCGACACCGCGAGAAACTGACGTGGTCCGTCGATCTCGAGTAAGTAGACTCGTTACTAGACATCGTATTTCAATCGTTCAAACCTTAGAACACTAACATTCATATCAGTGGCCGTAGGCAAGGGAGGGTGTTAAATTTAAATTATCGCCCGAACGCATCGGACCCCGACCCATAAGTAGTTTTTACCTACGGCCTTGGTTCCCACGGCCCGTGTAATAATTAGATGTGTACATAATGCGTATGCGAAATAATGTATGCGAATCTACGTTCAACGCACGGTAACGAAGGCGGTGATGACGACGATTGCGTTGACGATGGTCGTGGTGGAAACCACTCGGGACGTTTAACACGCCTTAAACGACGAGGAAAATAACGATCAACGCGATTTCGGTCCGGCGACGAGTGGGAAGAGAGAAAAAAAATAAAAAAAAAAAAAAAAACAAAAACAAAACCGATTACAGACGCTCGTCGGAGTATTACGCCTCTGGGCCGCCTTGGAACGGAACAATAACCGTTGTTGAATACACTCCAGCCTCATCTCATCCGCGCCGACAACAAACACGCGCTGCCGATAAGTGTACCACCTGCAGTCGAATCCCTGTCGATCCGTACGCGCGTGAAAAATGACTATAGACGTCTTCTTTTTCGATCTCGTTTCTTATAGCTTCCAAAATTGTACGAAAAGTCGGTTTTCACGCTTTCGACGGTACTGAAAAAACTTGACTGTACGATTTTTTAATTCATTTAAAAGCGTATGAAACCCCCCCCCCTTCGGATAGCCTATGCTTATTTGTTTCGTGAACCCATAAACGGTTTTTCAACCAAATTTACTTTGATATCAATAAAAGCAGCGCTTTCAGCCGGCAACATTTTTCGGCACGTCATCTCGGTCGACGATCGAATAAAAAAAAAAAAAATGAAAAAAAAATCAAACACGCGCGGCACAGAAAATGGACGTAAAATCGCTAAAATCGCCCCCGTCGAAATCGCCAGTGGACAACCGCGCGTGTACAATCACAGAAACGGTCGAAACGCTGAAACGCGAATCGCTGCCGCGGCTAAACGCGGTCGCCCGGCGGGGTGACGCGATTTCCTCGTCGCGCGCGTAACCTTCGAACGGTGTAATGCGACGCGACCGGTGAATGGAACGGAAAAAACGCACCTTCTCCGAACTGAACGAATCGGTCTGTACCTTCATGGCGGCAACTCGGGGGCGAGCTCTGCGGTTTTTTCAACGTTGCGCTTTTTCGCCGCTGCAAACGTCGCCGAAAATGAACGCGAGCGCATCGATTTCTCCGCACGGTCTCCCGCGACACTGGTCGGAAACGCGAGCGTTTTCGGTTGGCGTGTATGCCGCACGTCTACGGCACCGGCGGTTTACTGAGAATATCGGGCGCGCGCGCGTTGGCAGCGGTTTCGTCCGGGTGTACCTATTGCACGGCGGCGTTGCAGAACACTAAACATAGACGATCGCGAATTTTCTATTCGGCCGCGATCGCGACGCGAGTGGGCACACTCCCACGGGACGGATTCGGTCGCGGTAACGACCGGTAGGGGTGGGAGGAAATGTAAGAATTCTTCGCGAAAAACGCGCCGCCGTTAACGGTTCGCGGTTTTATATTTTTATTTATTCTTACGCGTTGTTCGCCGTTTCGTTATCGTAACGTGTCTCGAAAAAACGTGTTATTGTCGTCGAATTCGATGTCGTAACGATGGTCGTGTGCAAACCGCGCGGCCCGGACGGCAAAACGACGCGCGACCATCACCGTCACCGCGCGATCTGTTTCTTCGCGAAACGGTTGCGTCGCGTGTCGCGCGCTTCTTTCCGGTATTGTTTTAATTATTTTACTTTTTTTTCCCCCCTTTTTCTCCGTTCCGTCTTTTACCGACGCGACTTGATCGCGAAACATGCACGTCCTGAATGGTACGCGTTTTCAGGTTTCTTCGCCGGTAATGTTTTCGATATTTTACCGACATTCTTGTTACGCACGCGTTCCCACGTGCTCGACGAGACCGTCGGTCGCGATAGTACCGGAATGCTTCGATTAGCAGTTGAGCGGCGCGTTTAAATCAATTGGAACACATTGGAGACGCGGTTTATTTTTTTTTTTGGACTTTTACCAACAACATTCCCTCCCTTCCTTTGCGGATAAATCGAACGTCGAGCAATCAGCGGGTCGGCGCACGCGGATGTTTAACGCGTTTCAATGCGAGATTCCGAAACGGACGCTAATTTTACACGAGAGAGTTCGTAAATTGTTAAAATATTAGTGGTTTATATTTAAACTTCGGTAATTATTTTCTGTGCACGTGCTAGAACTTTCGATGAATTAAATCGCGTTCGATCAATCGATCGTATTTCATTGTGCGCAGCAGACGAAAAAATTCAACGATTTCCAACGGTTACAGGTTTAAAAAGAGCGATGCAAATGTACCGTCTTCGATTTGTTCGTAACGACCAACAATCGAAAGAGTCAAAGTATGCCATTCGAAGTTATACGATTTACGTTTGATTACGATTTAATGTCCGCCCCACGTACCCTAATTAATCAATCGTAATGACAGTATGTACACATAAATTACATAAATTTACATAAATTACGTTTATTCACATGAGCGGGGGAAAAAGACGAAAAATTAATTAAAAACGAATTTTTTCTTGTTCAACTACTTATTGAAATAGGAAAAAATGGTCTTCGGCTTCATAGTTTTATTCTTATCGATTAAGACCGAACGAAAATACAAACAATTCGTGAATCATAAACGCATTGGAGAAAAAGCACGTGAGATTTTTAAGAACGATCAAGTGCTTATGCGGCATAGAATAAAATCAAACAGGAGAGACTACTATAGAAACTAAAAATAGTAGTTAATACACATTTCCCAGTAAATCACTGACGATTATATATCCCTTGGCCTTCATCAAGTCAAAGCTATGAACGTGTACCATTGAAATAATAAAGATATGTTATACATTTTTTTTTCTCTGCTAATAGGGCGATTTTTTATACTCTATAAAATTATACACTGTTACACGGATTCTACGTTTTATTGAATGCAGGTCAGAAATGTACGGGTATATGAAATCCCGAGACCAATGATTGCTACATTAGCAATCCGCGAAAACACTGTCGCCGTCTCGGCCGCCTCTTTGTTATTATAATAATGTTGTGTATTTTGTTCTCCCTTAGCACCTAAGAATAGCAGAAATATAGTAAAAGGTTTTTTATTTTCCTTTTTTCTCTGAGTGTGTGTGTGTGTGTGCGTGTGTGTGTGTTTTCATACGACGCCACCGCCTCGGCATATACGTCAAGTATTGACCGTGAATCCGAGCTCCGGTCATCTTGGCCGGCGCGACGGCGGACGAGGTTTGTTTTTTTCGCCCGAGACGAAGAGGAAAATAATAATACATTATGAAACGGGAAAAACACACGAAATACGTACACGTATAGCCTACATTAGTGTCGGTACGGAACCGAAATAAATTTGGCCGACGTGCCAAGGCGCGTTTGATTTATTTTCGCCGCGCGCACGCGTACGAACGCGAATAAAAAAAAAAAACAACTCCACTCTTACACCGCCAGATTCTTTGTATTTGTAATGCCGTCGCCGTCGTCATCGTTGCGACGTATGACGTGCGCGTTATTACTATTACGGCTATAATTATTTTTGCGGGTCAAAAGCTAGCCTCCCCACCCCCACCGCAACGATACGACTGAAGAAATCCGGGAGCCGATGAATAAATTAAAAGGCGTACCACAACGGTTACGATCAACCGATACGGTATCTCGGTACGTGTCGCAGCCTCGAAACCGACGACGAGAAATCAGTGGACATCGATATGATCGAAAAGTCAATTCTTGTGACGAGTGAATCGCATAACGTGCTCGTTGAGAAATAATACGAAGATAATACAACGCGAACGCGTAAAAACGATGATAGTGATTATAGTTTTCGTCCGCGCGTTTCGTTATACGTACACTACACTCAGGGCTAGATCAACGGGGTTGGGAAGGGTTAGTCTGCAATATACGAATATACTATCCTACGATACTGCTATACGTATTATGAATCACCGAAACAGAATGAAAAAACGGAATCGTTTCGGACGAAGGGGCCTCTCGATAATATATATATATATATATTGTAATAGGCCCCTTACACTACTACTGCGGTTTTCGAACCGCGCCGAGATCCAGGTCACGCGGGAAGCGTTAAATCAAGCCCGCCGATCGCGTCTCAATAATATCATACATACGCGCGTCACGTTTACCGTTGGACTTGTGAACGTGGTCGTTTTGAGTCTAGCCAGCCGAAAAACGTTCACGGCACGCATAGTAACTGTAGCAGCAGCAGCGGTCGGAGTGCACCGTACGGTCAGTGCACAAGGCGGTAAACGTTTTGTTTATCGCAGTTGTTACCGCAGTTGTTTCGCGACGAGAGGGACGTCGGACGGCGGCGAAATCGCGCGCGAACTCTTCGAAAGAACGAGCGACGGATACGAAGGGTAACGTTTCTCCGAGTGTGAAGTCCTCGGGACTCGATTCGTTGCGTTTTTGTGAGTTTTCTGTTTGAGTTTCACGTGACTATAACGACGGGGCCGAGAGGCGTGTGCGTGACCTGTGCGCGTCGCGGTCGACGATGGTGCGCCGAGGACGGCGATAAAAACACGGTTGCGTGTCCGCAAGTTTGGTTGCCTGACTTTGGGCGCCACCGTTGACGGTGAAAAGTAATGAAAAAAACGTTTAAAAAAAAAAAAAAAATGAAAAGAACTAGTAAATAAATAATATCTGAAACGCGTGTCCTCCAAACATGTATTGATTCGGTGCAAATATCGGCGTGTTTTGTCGAGCGCGAAGGGACGATCGATTTTCAATAACTGTACGGGACGTTCTCGCAGAGTGTTCGTTTCGTACAACTTTTTTATGGTTCACTTTTTACGGTCTATTGTTGAAATCTGTCTCGCGCTGTCGGTGTTTACGGTTTAAAATAATACCCGGGCTCGTTCGAGAAGAATTTATCGAGTTCAATTTCGTAGTCAACTTGTGAATAATTAACTAACAACATTAAAATTGTCGTCAATATACGATAAGATAAAATTACCATACAAGCGTAGAAGAATGAAAAATAACAAGCAATTTACCGAGAAATTAGTCATCGAGACTTCGTGTAGCTTCTCAAAATTACGGCTTTAATAATAAAAAAAAAAAAAAAAAGAAATAGATCTCGGGGAATAATGTCGATGGAAATGTTCCAAAACAAAATGAATTTAAACCACTCGTCATGGTATGGTACAAACTGACCGTTAAAAATGTGAGCCAACTGAACTCGTGTAATGGACTTACAACAATAGATCGTACAAAACATCATAGATCCGGTCCGTGTTACTGTAGTCGTTCGTTTATTTATCGGGCGGACATGGAATCATCTCCCGGGAAACAATTTCTTCTTCAGTAAGCCGGCACCATCGGTTTTAATAAGACACGAGATAACGCTGTTTTTCGAGAAAAAAATAAAATAAAAATGGCTGACTTACTTGTTCCCAAAAACAATAAGAATTGGATACATAACGGTAACTATAGTGTGCCGAACGGAAGTGCCATTTCTGAATGTACGAGAATATCGTTTTATTTGTTCTTTTTTCTTTTGACGCGTCGTCGGGATGCATTTTGAAAAACTATCCACGAAATAATTGACTTTCAAAACAACAACAAACCCATGTAAGTTATCGGTGACCGGCGTTTAGTGCAGATATTATGTTATACGTACGAACACGAACTTAAGAATTACAGAGAGGAAAAAAAAATCGTCCAAACGTGTATCGGTGTATTGATACGCGTATCACCGAGAGTACACGTGAACCGGTGCACACTTACTGATCGTTATATACGTTTCGCGGACCGTTTTATGTGTGAAAAATCAATAATCAAACGTCACATGACTAATTATCGACATCAAACTATCTAGTAAAACGGAAAAATCATTATCTATTACGTGTGTTTCGATGTGCGTAATTGTATCAATAATCGCCGTACTAATCGCCCGTGCAGAGTTTGTAGTACTCCAAATGTTTTGATGTACACTATCTCACTTCCGATATTTATTGCACATTATTACGTCATGTCGTCTTACTATATCCTGTATCCGGTGCAGGTACACGTGGTCCGAGAGTGATGAATCGTTACCGTCCCGCGAAAAGATAACATTTTTCCGCATACACGACAATCAACAAGAGTATTTGAATTGAGTAGTCCCATCCATATTGGCCACGAATCATGAACATTCAGGTATAGCTTTTAAGACTACCGTTAAACGACCCGGTTTTTCGAATATCGCACCAAACTTCCGGATTGCTTTGTGGTTAAAAATCCCGGTAACAAATTATCGATGTCATTTCGAGTCAGTTCCCGTCTTTATTTGTTACGGTTTTCGTTAATCTCAAAAACATTTTGAGTTTCGACTCCCACGTTTCGATGATCTCGGACGGAGTAACGAACGAACATGATGAACGTTGTGTTCGGTCAAAACAACGTATTTTGTTGCGAGGGTTGAACCATCTTTAAATTATATTTGTAAAACTAATTGATTTAATTTATGTGAAATCTACGATAGTCGATTAGAAACACCATCCATGATTTTTTTTTTTTTTTAACACGGTTACTAATAACATTTTTCGTTAATTTAAATGTTCTGAATCGCTGTTATGCGTTTTCCGAGGCACGCCAGACGGTCAAGAAAATACACCGGACTCGAACGTGTCGGGAAGACTTACCGGACCAAGTTCAAACTCAGGTCAGCGACTCGATTTATAATGTGGTCCGGGAGAACACGGTGTACGTGTGCGTGACCGTTTCTTCTTCGTTACGCGTGCGAACCGTACGCACGTGTCGCCACGCGAGACTGTGCACTCCGAACGAAACCCAAAACGTTTAGCGACGCGTAATAGAAGTCGTGTTCACGTAACAGAAGTGTAATGATGATACTCTCCGCGCCAAATAGTCGTCCGTCGAATTTTTTTTTTTCCGATGAGATCGCAAAAACGACTTCTATCATTATTGCGCGTACGATCGACGAAAGATTCGCTGACGCGACCGAGCTCGAGGTTCGAAAAATAATTCGTGCACGCTTAAGGATTTGATTTAACCCAAACGAGTAGTAGAAGAAGAAAACGGACGACGCGATCGCAGCTGCTGTAGTCTTGCAGCGATTTTTCGTTTCTGGTTGATGTAAGGGGGGGGGGGGGGGGAACAGAAAAATATACATGCGATGAAGTGGTAGACGTCGCCTTTGAACAGGAATAGAGAACGGTGGTCCAGGACTGTAAATACAGGACTACGCGTGTCTAGCCGATTGCTAGTCGCTTCCAACGTTCGACACTCCATCGGCGTTCCAACGGCTAATGTTCACGTCGTGTAGCGGATTGATGTATTTTCGACCCGACCAGAAAAAGGACGAAACGGTCGTTAACCGGACGCGGCCCACGGCAAATATCGAGTCGACCAAATCACGTACCAAAGTACGTAGGGTATTCGAGTATGTTACTGCAGTTACGATCCGTGACACGACGAAAAGAAATCGGCAACGAAAACGCACGAACGCGCTTGATCGTGCGCGCGAAACGCGAAGTATTATTTTTTTTCATTTTTTGAACACCGCCGTCGGTTACGTACGTCATTCGATCCGGTTATTCGAATGTCATCAATGGATTTACGCGCGTCTCGTTACATTTTCAGCGATAAACGTTTAACGCCGTCGTACGTACACGTCCGCGAACGATCAATCGCGTTTTTCGTAAAAAAAAAAAAAAAGGTTATTATTACATTAAAGTTATTATTATTATTATTATTGTTATTGTCATTATTATTAGTAGGTTATTCGCCTACTTGCGACAATAACCGCTTTCGCGTCGAATCGAATTTTTAATTTTTTTTTTTTCTCTCTCTTTACGCCACCGATATAGTGCACGATATAGTTCAACCGCGTTCGAGATATGTTATGCGATATCAAACTACGATAAACGAAACGGATCCGCATCACTTTTTCCGGTCCCACAACATTTAAACAACGTGCACGGCGTCGTAATGTCAGCAAATAATTATTTAACGATATTTCATTATTTTTATACTTATTCCACGTATCAATTACAAATGTACTATTTGCTTCTCGTTCTTTGCGTTATTATTAATGTTGGAAATTTTTTTTTTGAATCTTACCAACCTAATTTTTGTTATGATTTGTTTCTTGTTCGATGCACAATCAGATTTTCGACTATACGCGTATTGCATTACACTACTACAATATATTACATTAAATACACTACAGGACAAATGTTAATTGCTTTAAATCCAACATTAATAAAATATTTGTTTACGCGCAATCCTGTTACACCGCTCGCAGCGACACAAAATGTGTTGCTGTACAACGATCCGCAAAGGACGGTTAAAGGTATTGTAAATTGGTACTGTATTGAACTCAGCACTTTTAAAAATATAATATCGTATGATTGAATTAAAATCGATCAAATTGACCACGAAAACAAAAAAGAAGCACCTTGGGAAATTAAAAAAAATCCCCTTACGTAAGCCATAACGATTATGCGTGCTACATGGATTTTTAACAATGTCTGCAAAATGTTTCTTTCCGTACTGCAGTTATGCAGAAAATATGTAGATATTATATTATTATGTAAATTAAACACCAGTTGACGCGTGCGATACTTACGCGGACAATATTCGACGTACGAGGTATGGGTCCACCTACGCTGTAGTATAGTTTATAATATTATAAACATTATGACTTTCGATTTAAAGTTTTCCGCATCGCGATTACGAACGATGTGCTCGAACCGATGCACTATCAAAAGTTTCAGAAAAATAAAATGATTAAACGCTTTATTAAGGGGATTACAAACCATGATTTTCTTTCTCTTTCTATTACTCGCGCAATACAGGGATTTAGACATTTTCTATTTGCAACGTACCGATCGATCTATAAGACGATAAGGATTTTGATAAACTGATTTGAATTCGTCGTAAAGTCTTCTTTAGATCAATTTTGTGTTTAACATATCCAAAAATTAATTTTTATGTTTCCAATTTGTTTAATTCTATTTTGTCAAATTTTGGGAGACAAAATTAAAAAAGTGGAAAAGTCGATCGAAAGAAGACTTTATGACGAATTCGAATCAGTTTTCAAAATCCTTATCGCATCATTAGATCGATCGGTACGTTGGAAATAAAAAATGTCCAAGTTCCTATATTGCGCGTGTGATAGATAGAGAAAGAAAATCATGGCTTGCAATCTTCTTAACCTTAATTTTCAACAGTTTTGCGAACTTTATATATCTGTCCTTTATAGTTCGGCGTTGATATTAAATCTAAATTCTACTAATCTCAACCAGAGGTCTGGTGTCAGGTGTTATTAAACTTTCTCGTTCGTTAACCTTATCGAATATCGCGTACTTTCTGAACTTTTGATTTTAGCTTTATACAATAAAGTACGCGTATTGCAATAATAATGAATCCTTGCTCTCTGCTTCGGAGATGTATTACGATGTATCGATTTTAATATATAGGCAATAAAAATAAATTGTGATGTTATTCAAATAGTAGTCGCAAAATTGCTCGACTATGCATGTGATTTTTGTGATTATTTTACGATTATGTTAGGATTTGATTGGTTCCAAGGTATATCGAGGTTTTTTTTTTTTTTAACAAACACTTATTGTAGGATAAATAATATTTTATCTTTTTACACACATGTTCATTTTTTATGTATTATCGTGATTTAAATACCGCAATAAATACTAATAATTACTAGTAGTGAAGCTTGACGTTTTAAAATGTTTGACAACTTTTGATTTATTTATCTAAACAAATCTGTGTTAAATTATATTAGATGTGTACCTAATTTAAATACTTTTATGTAATCAAGTTATTAAGGGCAAATTTAAAGAAAATTATTAAATTGAAAAATGTTCTCACTTTTCGAATCTGATTACAAATCTCACTATGATAAAGTTCATACAATTAGAGAAATATTTCTGTAAGATAATAATAATTAGTCAAATACTGAAGTTTAATCTAAATATGCAACATATAGTCATTATGGTCACTAAGTTTTTTGAAAAGAAAAAAATAAACCCATGACTTAAGGAAAACAACGTGATATACGGTATTAACAACACAGAGGAGCTTAAGAGCAACAGTACGATTACACGCATCGAGACTAGTGAACGAAATATGCATATCAAGTCCTAAACGTGCACAGAAATGTATGAAAGCTTACTGGGAGCCACACGTTCCTCAAAAGCTATCCGGGAGAAGATTTCCTATCGGTCCTGGTGGATGCAAAGTTGTCGAATACACGTATTAAATCACGTAGATCTATAAAATGTAAACGAATCTTACTTCTATCTAATAATATTGTTGAATAGAAATATTCTCAGGGGAAATCGATACACACGTGGCACCTCTGATGGTACGAGATGGTCAAGGCCGGATTAAGCACCTATTGGGCCCCGGGGCTGAAATTCTATATAGGCCCTTTTGACAAAACATGCTTTACAAAGCTGTTCGCTATGCTCACAGAACGGTACATTTTTTTTAACTATTTCACAAATTATCAATTGCATTAGAAAATTAGAAAATTAATAAGTATATACAATTTACGTCTGTAAAACTACTAATTTTACTATGATTAAAAATGTGTATCAGCTTAAAATTATTTGGGTCCCTTTCACTTGGGTGCTCGAGAGGGCTCCGGGGCTTCCACCCCGGCTAAACCCCCCCCCCTTAATCCGGCCTTGGTCATGGCCCCACTATGTGGCGAGACGGAATTTGGATATGACATAAACCTAATCTGACCGTTCGGACTTTGGTGCATATGATATTTGTGAATTTCATCACAAACGTCAAACACGCTAGGAGTATTTTTGTAACCATATCGATAATACATTTTTGTCGGAACAGTTCAAAGGGAAATATTAAAACGTTTTACCAGCACGTTTAGACAATTTTTATATTTTGAAAACAAAAACAAGACGTATAAGGACGTTCCGTGCGTCCCATGCGTTTAAAAATAGCCGACGTACATAATATCTTCACACTAAATATTTCCGAGAAACATTAGAGGCACTCTGCGGTCCCCTCTCCGCCGATTCGAGAGCACCGATCGCGTTGGTATGCGAGAGTATTGCGATCGATAATTATTCGAAAAGTCGTCCGTGTGTAATATGTTAAATATATTCTCGTCCGGCACACACCGCGTACACCGAAAAGTGAGTTCTACCGCGCGCTAGGGTGCAATTGCTCGAAAAGTGTTTGTACAAATATTTTGTAAAAACTTTTCGGTCAAGGTCAATGGTACACGAAGGAGCCAGTGGAAAATCAAAAGGAGCACGCCGTTAGTAGTCGCACGGGTTTCCTAACACGCAATTCGATCAAAACGAGTGTCGAAAGTAAAATAAAAAATAAAAAAAATTAAAGAAATATTAGAATTGAACATTGTGACCCGTGCTGCGGTATGATATATCTACTTTGTTCCGCGCAAAACGTTTTGATTCGTCGTTGAACGTAATTATGCGAAAACGTCTGTTAAAATTACTCCGCGACCGTGTACAACACTAGTGCAGTCGAACAGATCGCCGTACGCTATCGTAATCACCGATACCGGTGTACATTACGATGTTCGTGATGCACAAATGTACTGCGCAATTGAAACGATAAATTACGAATACAATACAATATCTCTATTAAGCCTATTAAAAACAATAATTCAACGCACATATTTCGTGCGCATTCCGGTCTCCGTTTACAACAATGAAAGTATATACTGTAACATTGCTACGAAGGATTACACGCGTGTGCACGGAACATTACGGTTACAGTTGCAATTAACAAATGGACGTAGTGCTATTAAAATGCTTCTTTTTTTTTTTTTTTTTTTTCTCGCCCAATATTTGCTCGACTCCATTAACAATTATTCTACGTAAAAACTGGACCAATAAAATAAAGGAATTTTCAATCGCGTTGCACCGCGGGCGCGGTTCAGACGATGCATATTTTATTTGTATGTACGCGTGTAGCTGCAGGTGCCCATAACAATGACATAATATAGAATGCGACTCGAGAAAAAACCACAGACTATAATTAATCGAATGGTCGAATTACTCTTTCGCGCATACGTTTGACTTTTACGTGCATACATACTATATTACTACGCGCACGCATACGTTGTGTTGTACATGCAAAACGTTCGATATTATGCGCATAGCGATGACATCGTATTACACATCGTCTTTCATTTCTCGTTACTCTATTACATTATTATTATTTAGGCCCGTCTATAAATGCCTCGAAAATCATCGGAAAACGTTCTGTGAAATACTCAAAAATAGCATTAAAAATTACCTATACATTTTTTTTTTTTTTTTAAAGGTACTTAGTTTAATATTTACAAAAAAAAAAAGACTCGAGTTTGAAAAATTTTACTTGATACTTAAAATGTACAAAAAAAAAGTAGTTACAAATGACCGATTTATTACCGATTGTCGGTCGGTTGCGAACTCGAAGCTTTAACGTGTTTGCGAGCTCGAAGGGAGCTTCTTAGTGATGTTTAAAATAAATAACGACAAAGATGCACTTGTCCCATAGTCGTACATATTTCACATTACGTTTAACGTAATATCCATTATTCTTTCAACCCGGGCCGATTTTAGCTCTTTCAGCGTCTAGCGTAAGAATTATTTTGGCGCTCCTCCCTCTTAAACTACCTACACAATTAACTTAAACAGACAGAATTCGGGAAGCTGAAAAGTCCCGTTCATAATCAAAAATGCTCGGTGATTATTCAAACTACCATAAATAATAATGATAAAATTAATGAATATTTAATGGCATTGGGAAAATTATTATTCTTTCTACCTTTAGTAGATAATTGACGATTTATCAAATTTATTTTTAATTTGAACGCTTCTCACTCACCCTTCTGATTTTAGCGCCCTATGCCGTTGCACGCGTCGATCGTATTCAAAGCCGGCCCTGCTTTCAACCACTTATATGTACTCATATGTAATTTGATTTTTCGACATGAAAACAAAATATATTTCTAGGCACTCAGATGTTATCTGTAACCGTGTATATTACTTTCGTACGACGTGCACTTACACGATGTGTAACAATATTGTACAACATGGTATGTACGAAGTGTTAAATTTTCTGTTCGGAATTTTTATGAAATAATAATATCTTCTATCTACATACGCAGTTGCGATGGTGCATCGTCGGTGGATATCGATAATTCAATTCAACAAGATTCATACATTTTATCAGTGAAGTCGGCCGTGGTAATAGATAATATTTATTCGCTGCTCCAGGGATGTCTAATGTACGAATTACTCGCGACGAATAATCATTACCATTGATTATGGATTTATAGTCGTTGAGTATTACACAACAAGATAACGATACGGAATCATCGGACTTCGTCTTCGCGCGAGATACGTGGACGGGGTGATGAATGTCCGTGTAGTGTTGTCGGTGCGTAAGTAAAATAATGTTTTAACCGCACGCGGTCAGGTGAACCGTGAACGGTTACCGTGGTAAAATCAATGATAAATCATCCGAGCTCACGGGGAGAAGGTGAATCCTGAAATGACGCGTTTACTTAAATTATGCGCGTGTTTTTCTTCTCTCTCTCTCTCTCTCTCTCTCTCTCTCTCTCTCACACACACACACACACGCTGTGTGAACTCGTTGGCCACGTACAATTATGTATTTAGGTATGCACACGCGTTTCGTTTTTCGATAATTATAATAATCCTATAATTATTATTTCACAAACGTTCGGTACTTTATGCTAATCGATCAAGGGCGAATCTTTGTAAAGACGACTTTCTATCGTGCGAGCACGTATCACGTTTCGATTTATCTCGCTGATTCCTCGGGCCGCGAGCCACACCTGTTGCGCGGCCAATGGTGCCTATATTAAAATAACATATGTACATATACACACTCGTGTATAAACATCACATTTACACGCGGCGACGACGACAGTTTAAATTAAAAACGTGATTTGAAAATTAATTCCCGCGAGCACCGTACGCGTTACGTTGTTTCGTTAACAACATCTAAGGTTGTCTTCTCCGCAGAGCCCACGAGCCAAAATACCGAATCATATCGCGCACGTACAACATTATGCCGTCGCGTCATCATTAATTATATTTTTATTATTATAATTATTATCAATGTTGTTGTTGGCGGCCGTTGGATACAGAAGATGATACACGAACATGCGTACGTATAATGATATAATTAACGCGAGAGCGTATATTGTTCTACGTCTATACGTTATTATTAAAAAAAAAAGAAAAAATTGTATTTATACCCCGGCGGTAGCCGTAGGAGTACAAACGGTATTTTTTCGATCGGTCCCCAAGTCCTGCGACAACCCCGGTGGATGTCGCAACGTTTTTAATGGTCACGTTGATTGCTATCCGGATGTAAAAACTTAAAAAGTAATAATATTCTTTCATACGCCATCACATTGGCTCGCGTTTCGTGTTCAAACGATTCGCGCGCGCGACTACTCGAAGCTCTATTGGTGGTAACGAGTACGGTTTCGAACGTAAACCTATGATCGACAAATCTGTCCTCGATCGGCAAAATAGATATTTGGACACGGTTTGACCTTTGGCAACTATCTCGTATTACGACCATTAGATCATTTATCACGCGGCATGAGATCGGACGGCAATAACGAAATGCGTATGTGTCGTTAAAAGCGTATTATACAGTTTTAAAATCGTATTTAAGATCTTTACGAATTGCGTATTGTAAACATGCCGGAAACGAGGTGTGAACACCGTGGTTAAAAGTGAACCAATAGTGTGGGCCACGGATCGAGTCTATTAATTCACGTTTGTTCGAGTACTCGACATCAACGTTATACATACTATTATGTATTATATTATAATCAAAACAAAGTGATCCACTTCGAAACGGGGAACCGCTATATACAAATGTTGGGGGATGGGCAGGATTTGATCTCGTCCTATACCAACGGAATACAAGTTCGGCATAATCAATTCGATGTTACGAGGGAACCGTGATTCGTGTATTATGACGAATCGACGCGAACACGATCGTTTTTGTCGCGATAGCGTGGGCGTAAATATTATTATTGTCGACTTGCGTCGCGAATTGATGTCTGCGAAGCTGGATTTCGAAAAAACTGTTTTTTTGTGAAAACGAACACTCGAACGCGCGTGGCATTGGGTAAACAACAGACGGTCGAGGTCACGTACGGACACAATGGTAAGTGGCCATACGGTCGGTGAAAAGAAAGAAAAAAATAAACCCCGTCCTGGAGGTGCTTTTCGCGTTGGCGGAGGAAATCAACGAGACACGGAACGACGGAGAGAGATAGAGAGAGAGAGAGAGAGAGAGAGAGAAGTAGTCGTCGACGCCGCGTGGTTTAATATGTTATATTTGTTGACGCTATCGCGTTATTTGTACGACCGCGTGCAGCAGGATATTAAAGGCGCGCCTCGCGCAATGTAATAACAATAATAATAATAATATTATTATTATAATCGTTCGTGGAGAGGTTTTTTTCTCCGCTTTTATTACGGCGTCGGTCACCGGTCGTCCTGCTGTACACGACGGACAAACAAAAACCGGTAGTCGTCCAGACAGAGAGAATCAATGAGAGAGAGTGTGTGCGTGCGTGATAGAAGAGATAATACTGCAACGGGAAAATAGAGAGACGGATAAGAAAAGAAACCGAAAGAGAAAGAGAGATTAAAAAAAAAAAAAAAAAAAACAGTGGAGAAAAAAATACGAGTACGTTTAAAAATAAGAACGTTCGCCGGCGGCGTCGGTCCGTTGAGCACGTGCAACCTAACCAGTTTACGTCGCCACCGCCGTCGTCGCCGGCCGGTCGTGCGCCCACGCGCGTCTTCTTGGTGGCGACCGGTCGCCATTCGTATACGTCCTATTTACGTACAAAGATTATTAAACTTGATGTGTTACGACAGCGACGCCCGACAAATCGTAAAACGGGTAATAACCCTATCCCTTTTGCAATGCACTCCGCGAAACGAGAACCTTTACCCGTGACACGGTCGACGTCGCGTTAAAGTAGTACACGTGCGCGCGCGGCACGTGTGCGCCCTGAAACGGCAACACCGGATGCACGCGCGTGACGTAACGATACGGAGACGCGTTCCGTCGCACGGTGGGGCGATTGACATCGAAAGCTGGCAAAAAATAGCATTTATCAAATTTTACTTATCTCATCGAATTATTATTTATATATATGTATCGATAAAGGAGTTCATAATGCATTGTTCACTGGTTTTGTGCACGTGTTGTGGCTTGAACTGATTTAGTTACAGCAGTCGTAATATAAGTCCTCCGTGTGTTATAGTGTAAAATCAAACAGAATAATATTATTTTAAATTTTTTGTTTTTCTCGGTGACTAATATTATTTGTTTATCGAATTCAATTTGTCGTGGAACCACTAGCTACAGGTTAGTTACGTTATGTTTAATACATACGTTTTACCGAGTTATACATGTATTAATATATACATAAATTTAATAATAATAATAATATATTTGTATGACAAAAATTATACGTAGTCTAAGTTCACTTCCAAGGCTTTCCAAGCTTTAAAAATTACAAAATTTAATACTTAATATAGTATTCTATCATCTTTTTAAAAAAAAATGTTGCCCATATTTGCCCAATTTCGTGTAAATAGATTCTGACTGCGACGACCTATACCAATTTCACTTGAAAAAAATTGCTCCATTTTATTTTATTTTATTTATTTATTTATTTATTTTTTTTTTTTTTGAGGGAGGCTGGATCTAGTGTAACTAATTATTTAAAGGATATTTAAGAAATGTATTCCCATAAAAGAGGAACATATAAAGTGTTTAAAAAGTTTGGTAACAGTTATTGGATTTAATGGAACTGATATCTACGGTTTTGATACGATCGGTTTTCGTCCGCGGTTCGTCATCACTTCAGCGCGCGAGATCGAAACCCGACAAGTAACGTTAATAAAAGAACTGTTTATCAATTAAAAAAAAAAAAAAAAAAAGCCTCGACCGATACGCGCGAACAGAAAACAGTACGGTCAGATCGGTTCGTTTTTGACACGTAAGCGATTTCGTGCGCGCTTGCACCGAACGCACCTGGAACGCGTTTTTTAAACGCGTTCTCGACACGCCAAAACCACGTTTTCCGTAACGAACACAAGCGCTAATAGGGGCCTTTAGACGAACATTTTTTCGTGGGCGATCGGAATGGTGCGCCGTACGTGTAGTGAATCCCGTAGGACTGGCGTGTGACGCGCCAAGAGTGCGCTTGAAAATATATGACATGCGCCAGTCCCAAGTTCTTTCCTTTCGTACTGAAATTCACAATAAAGCGTGTCCGTGAAAATGCAATAACCGTCTCCGTTCCTGCACGATTCGCGTGGCGTGTGAAGTCTTGCAAAAACCAACATTCCGACGGTTTTCTTTTAACCGTGTTTTTATTTTTGTTCTGTTAACTTACGTTTCGAAATGTATTATTTATTAATTTATAATTATTTATTTATTTATTATTGATTAATAAATTTGATAATAATATAATGTACAAAATAAAACAAAAAAAATTGGCTACTGCATGCGCGACAATGCACGTGTTGACACAAAACAAAAGGAAAAAAATATCAAAATGAGTGAAAGATTGGCATAGATACTACTTGTAGCAGTGATCGGAGTGCACCGTTGTGAGATTCGTTTTTACTTTGAAGTTTGATGAAAACGTTTAAACAATGTTCAAATTAAAAAAAAAAAAAAAAACAAATCGGTATTGCGTCTATGGGTATATTATGTTTAAATCGGTTAAGTAAAAAATAAAAACGCTCAAAATAGGTTAAAACTTAAAAATTAAATAAGGAAAAATCCAGTGACGGTATATTATGTAGCACAACGCACTGACCAACTCAACGAATCCCACGTTGACCTTATCACTTGTGTATACGGTTTCTATGTGAGTTCAAAGATTGCAACCTATAGCACAACTGCACAACAATACAACATCGTTTTTGCTTGATCGTCGGTAAAAATAACCGTATGCACAATGTGTTTATCAAAACCATGGATAAACCACCGAGATACGGAATGTCTTAAGTCGCAATCATAATGTTGCAGTTTTTCATAAACATACGAGAGTATTGAGGAAAAACAAATCACGAATTCAGGAATTTTTTTTTTTTTGCAGATACTTTTATTTAAAAATGCGACGGAATTAAAGGGAAAAATATATGTTACTGAAAATAACGTTGTTTTTCACTGAATCGTAAGATTTCACAGTTCAAACGATGTGTTTTCGCAAACGATTATCGACTCGGAGAAATTACGATAGAACTATCGAGGTATTTTTGCATAATCATAAAATATCGAATTGTTCAAGTTTTTTTTTTAAAAAAAACCCCACTAATTATAAGGTCAGCACTGTACGGATAACGAAAATACAGACTTCATTTATCGTTCCGCGGAAATAGCACAATAAATACGCTTCGGGACGTTTTTTCCCAAGTTACAGAAACCATTCCTCCTACTACTTGTTCGCTGACTACCTATTAGTCTACCTTTAAGTTTATAAAATTTAAGTTTTCTCACTGGTTAAAATGTTGTTGTTGGGTTCGTTATTTCGTTGATCAATGCAAATACGTTAGCCACCGTTTTCAAAGCTACCGATGGTTCCGTACATTTGGAGTCGAACAAACACATATTTACATACGCGTCCACAAGACAGCCCATAAGTTCTTTGAAGTCTAATCGTATATTTTTTATCGACTAATATTTTAACATTACTTTCTAAATATTATTGTGTTCACTTGCTTTCGATTTATCACGATTAAATGACGATTGGTCATCTTGACTGGACAACAACAGTCGACAAAACAGGAATGTTTACCAAAACCGGACCAGATAAAATCATACGCCGGATCGGTCCGACGTTTATGCTTTTCGGGCTGTTTTTCCTGAGCGCGGACGAAAAACGCAGCAACGATCTGCGCAACGGCCACACCGGACACCGGGTAAACGGTATATATTCACGTGCGATAACGGCCGCGTAACAGTTACTATACGATGTGGTAAGGCCTTCTTAGGCTATACAAGGGCCCGTGGGCACCTGGAGCTTAGGGGTGTTTTTAGTAAACCAAAAAAATGCCAGTAAAAACATCGAAATAGGGTAAAGATGGGACTGCGACGCAGGGTCTGACCTTACCTGTAGTGTGTCGGTGCCGCGTTCGACCATCGTCCCGGTCAGCTTGGCCCGGATCATCGCGTTGGCCGCGTGCAATTTGCGCACGTCCGCGTGGTGCAACGACTGCAGCACGTCCTGCGTCGTATCGGACACGGTGCTGCTGTTGGACGACGACGACGACGACAACGCCTCGTACTCCTCCTTGACCAGCTTGGACGACGCGGTGGACACACGACGCTCGGCCGCGCCGTACTTAGTCTGACCGTTGGTCTGCGGCAGCAGTCTGACCGGCGTCGGACGGGTCGCTGCGGACGTCTGGAGCAGTGGCGACGCTTTGGATATGAGCACAGGCGGCGATTCGGGGAACGTGACCAGCGGATCGGACGGATGGTCCGCTCCGGCCGGGCAGTGGCGATCGGTCACATCACCGGCCTGCAGCTGCACCCGTCGTTCCAGCAGCTCTGACGACGAGTTCTGCAGTTCGGACGACAGCGAAGACGAGGACGACGTGGTGGTCGTCTCGGACACTTGATGGACCACGTGCTGCGACGACGATGACTCCATCAACCGCGAGCACGAGGACGACTGGAGCGACGACGAGGACGACTGCTGCTCCTGTTGCTGCTGCTGCAACGACGAGGCCTTTGGAAAACAGAGCAAATCAGTTTTTCGTTTCCGTACGGGTACAAATGCGCGATCCCTGCAAGGTGGGAAGACTCGCTAGCAAACCTAGCAAACTTGGAAAAAAACGCTTTTTAACCGATCAAAATTTGATGATACGATATTTTTTTTATTTACTTTTAATTTATATTTATTAGTTATTATTACGGTGTTAATTTTAAACTTTGAAAATTTGTTTTTCTCGCTATATGACTGGTGAATCCATCGATAATTTCTGCATACGACATTTTTTTATTTAAATGCCCTTGTGCTATTTTCATAATTTCATCGCAAGTAGTGTGTACAATTAGACAACATTTCAAGCATTTGAAAAAGTACAATGGAAAATTTTCGATTTTACTGTTGGATAAAAATATAAATTTTGCACAATGTTGCGACCCTTTGCGATTCGAGCCCTTGGCATGAGCACAGTTCCCTTGCCACGCCACAACATCGGAACGATCGAGATCGTCGCGGTTGCTGTCGACGAGTTTTGAGACCGGACACTGCAAGTATTCGGACAAACGAGCGCGCGATATGTGCGTTCCAAAAGTCTACGAAAGAGTTTTATCTTGTGAACACGGACGATCGAATGCTGTCCCGTTTTCGTGGTCCGATGACACTCGAAAGCCACCGGTTTTTTTTTTTTCTAATATAGCTACACGTGAAACCGTAAAACCGACAAGGTTGGAAAAGATATAATATCACTATTGTGACAATCAAATAAAAAAACAAAAAATTGTATTCGCTTTTCTCGTGTTTTCAATTCGTTCATTGAAACGCAGCAAGTATGAGATATCGAAAAACAAATGGATAACGTTCTACTGCATGTTCGCAACGCACGCGAAAGACATCTGAACAGCCGTTTGTGCGGCAATAATGTATGTTACCTATGCGACGGCATTCGCTGTAGCCGAAACGTATTGGAAGTCGATTAAACGAAACGGTAACGGATCCGAACGGTTAGAAAACGATCTGTAAAACCACTTTTTTCGCATAAAACTGACAGATCGAAAGGTTTGGTGTCCAACAGAAGTCTAACGGACCTGATGGTTCCGATGTGCTTTCCAGGAGCGAATACAGGCCCTAGGAGCTGCGGCCCCCTCCCAAGCTTGTACCGTGTTTATAAAAAAATTTATATTGTTAAAATAACATAAAATGCATATTATAATATGTACAATCATACGACACGCACTAGTAAGTAGATAGAGCCATAGAGGTATGACGGTTGAAAGGAGTTTCTCCACACTTCGGAGACTAAGAACCTGGCTTCGTTCAATGATGACTGAAGATAGACTATAAGCATTATGTTTAATTAATATATATCATAAAGTAGATATTCTAGATCAAACAGATCATATCATTGATGTTTTTGCCAATTTTAAAAACAGACGACTTAAATTTGTGTTGTAAAAATTGTTGTTTTCTTTTTCTTGTAAGATTTTGTAAAATTATAACTTGCCTCCTCCCCCCCCCTAACCAAGGCTCTGGAGCCGTCTCTGGTGCCTTTGATACACCGGCCATAGGTTCGCTGTAGTGTACACCGGAAAAATATAAAACACGATGATTCCTTGCCGTCGATAAATTATTATAACGACAAGTCGCGTGTTGAGACGTGTTGTTTTAACGTTAATCCGTATAGAACAGCGTGAACGAGGAAACAGAGAAACGTTTTTGATTATTATACCAATACATCAAACGTTGCGTTATTTCCATGATATTTTTCTCGAATTTCCGGATCGTCGAAGGATCGTGTGATTTGCATATTATTCGAATAACGTAGAACGTCATATTTGTTCTTCCACGTTCGATTATAAATAATCATCCAAACTCTTGGCGTCGCTACGTACGTACGTTCCCGTACACCGCATTAGAAAGGAAAACGTTTAATGTCGTAAATAAAATACACGGACAGACCGGTTGTGGATCGAAAAACACGAACCACTATCGTATTAATAATATCGCCGGTTTCGATGTGGGCATATTTATTTTTTCCTACGTGACTGTTGGGTTCCCAATAATTTCGATGTTTACGTTCGTCACGAGCGGACTCGGGGCGTGTGGGCCTACTGCATAACCGTGCGCAGTCGTTGTGTTCGATTTTTTTTTTTTTTCTTTCGGTTGCGCAACGTTTTGCGCGCGCGAACCACTGCGTTACGGTCGCCGGCTCCGACGACGTTCGCGCAGGATCACACGGTAACCGATACGGCCATTGTCATCGTCGTTGTTTTTATTGCGATTTGCGTTCGGACGTGTGCGCGCGTACGTGTCATGTGACCTCGTCGTCGGCGGCACGGCGTTGTACGGATAATATTCGTTAATATCCCGACGTGAAGAAAAAAAGAAAAAAAAAAAAAAACAATAACAACAACAAAAAACGTAGAGGAAAAAAAAAAAAACCTACATAAATCGTATTATTTCGTTAGCGCACCATAAGGAACGCGTGTCGAAGTGAACCGTACTTGGTTGCACGGCAGAAGCGTCGTATCGAAATTGTGCAACGACGACGATGATGACGAATAGCGTTCGAAAAAATAATGAAATAAAAAAATCCTTGCGCCGCGCCGCGTGTTCACGTATTCTCGGAAGTCCTTGGTGCGGTTCGTCGCGATCACCATCAAACACTCTGTACACCAACACCGACGGTTGATCGGCGGACGTGACAAAAGCAAAAGTGTTTTTGCGTCCCGCGGTACGCGTGGGACACAACAGTCGGCGCACGTGGACGCGCGGTCTCTTCCAGGCGCGTTTATTTATACGCGGAAACGTCGCGCGAGGGGGAGGCGTAGGCGGTTAACGCGCGTTTTCGTCGAATCCGTCGCACACCCACTGCTGCACGTTGGCACCGATGCACTCGGACGCGGACTACCGAAAAAGGAATTCGTCGTCAACTCTTTCGGTACGACGGGGACGCGATTGTTCTTCCAACGGAGCGGCGTTGGATGCGCGATTTCAACGCGGAAATACCGAGCGGGCACGTCCTGTTCTCGAAATGGGTTTTCGAAAGAAGAATCCCTTCTTGCCGGGCGGATGCCGGTTTACACACGGATTCGGACGGACCGGGTCGCGCAATATTTATCTTTCTACTGGTTTTTTTTTTTTTTTTTTTCAACTTAAAACAATGACAGAGCTCTGCAAGCACACGCCGGCGGACGACAAATCGCAACGAGCCGCGTGCGCGCACCTGAGCGCATATGATCATCAAACGATCGAGCGTTGGCAATGGTTAGTAATAAAAACGCGAAGAACACGTGCCGCAGCGACTTACCATGTGATTGCCGGTGGTGGTGCCGGCGGTCATCATTGAGGTCGTTGCTGCCATGGCCGCGGAAGGACCGATGGATCCGACGCTATTCTTTTTCTGGAAATTCTCGATCACCGAGCTCATATCGTGGTGCAGGTCCGAATCGTCCGCGTCTTGCAGAAACCCCGAAATCTGCGAAATGAAAAAAAAAAATAATAATAATTAAAAATACATTAAAACAACCATTAACATAGTGCGTATGGCCCTGTGTTTCATAACTACGGGCTGCGAAAAGTGCGTTTCGTGATAATCGAAGGGCAACGGAGTCGGCGGTGAAATCGCCAAAAACCGAAATGTTCACAGATCGAGGAAAACCGTATCACGTCTTATTAATATTTTGTTAAACGTTAAACGCGGAACGGTTGACGGCGCAAGAATAAATATACTTTTAATTAAACCCGAAATGAGTTGGTATACCATGAATGATCATTAAAGACGCGTTTTGTTTTAAAACGGAATGCGGTCCTGCACCGATTGACGTGGAAAATCCTGCGTTTCGGTTTGAACACGGCGAAAGAGCGTTATACAAAAAAGATCAATCACACGTTCTGATTGCTCAATAAGACAATTTTTTCGAAACAGAAACAATCGATTTTAAACGTATTTTACGCCGAATCAGGTGTGTATAAGTCCAGTTCACAAGGAGAGGGTCGAGGGATTCACTATAAACGCACATCGACCACTCTTATGGTTTATTTATCCTTCACTTTTCCCCCCTTGATAATAGCGTATCGGAACGAACGTCGGATTTCCATTAACAGCGACGCATTGGTTGATGAATGTCGGCGGTGGTCTCTCTAACGCACGCATCTTGTTCGGACGATAACAATCATAATAATTTACTTTCGCGCAAAGTATACTCCTTATGCAAATATCGTCGTAGCATGCTGCCACAAACCGTCCGTACGTACACGGCAAACGTTATCGGTGTTGTGTTTCGATCGAGGTACTTAGATGATCGTCGGTCGGCAAAGTTCGTTCTTTGCGCGCGGGGGCGCTTTGTACACAAAACGCAATAACCGCAAAACGGCCACGGCCAGCCGTTCATGCATCATAACCGTGCGCTGTGCGACGTTCGATTCATTACACCCGAAGAAATACAACCGTGCGCTGTCGTTTTTTTTTTTTTTTTTTCACGCAGTCGAATTTTTAACGAACATCGATAACATGGAGTTGGCCGAATACGTGTCGTCGCGAACCTCTGAGCAGAACGCAGCATTCGCGCTAGCACACGCGAAACATTTTGCGAACCGTCCGAACAGATATTCGGGTCCATTGTTTGCGCGCTTTCAAGTCGCCCCGCGTGTCTTTTGTTGGGGCGAACGGATTTCGATTTGTGTCCGTACGTTCTCGCCGGCCAAGACTAAGGGACTTCGCGGACGGCGCTTGGGCCAGGACTTTCATCCGGCAACAGCAGTGCGCTGGTACGTAACGTTTTCAATGCTTCAGCGGAAACCGAACAGACGGAGGTCACGGGACCGTAGCTCGTTAATTATTAATAGTTTATACGCACGGCATCCAAGTGTTCCGTCAATTGGATCACGTAATAATAAAAAAAAAAAAAAAAACCGAACGTTTCGACGGAGGTCCAAATTGTTCGAATTGTGCAATTACACGGCCGTTTATGAGTGTCGGCGACGTCCGGTGAGTTTCCGTCGGACCCGCGGGACGACGAACAGACTTTGAACGGGGACGAAACCGCGGTGAGGCGCATATCAGTTATGATGCGCGAGTCTAATGACTCGTGAGAGAAAAAAAAAGTAAAAGTTTAAAGCATTGAGACGCGTGCGAGTTTTTATTTTTAGGATCCGACGACAGTGTCTGACAATGTTATTTATCAATGCGAATGTCAAAATAACGCGGACACGCGGCTAGACATTAATTTTTAGGCTAATACGTCTAGATGTTGTTATGTTTATCAATCCGGACCACTGCGGTCAGTAAACGGTTAATGCACACACGTTTTTTCGAGTACCGTGCTTATCGGAAAATGTCTCTCCGAGTGGTACGGAGCAAAATAAAATCGTAATATTTTTCGGTACCGATAGCGCATAAATCGGTCGGAATTATTAAAAAAAAAAAAAAAAAAACAACCAGATAACATTATATTATTCGGAAACTTTTATTATGTCCATTGGGATTACATCATTCTAGGATTTTTATTTTTCTGAATGAAGCGTCAAAATTCTTTAATACGTGCGTTGTTACATAATATCAAGTAACCTACCCGGTTAAATATAGTTACACTTTACCGGTTACACTTAAATAGGTTTAAATTACAAAACAGAGTTTGCCCAAACCGGTAATGATGTAATCATGGAAGTTTAAAACGTGCACCAAAAATAACATAACGTACCAACGACGTGAACTCCGATGACCGTGAAATAATAATTGTTAAAATATACAAAAAAAAACGTTAGACCACAGGTGATCCGGTGTAATTTTTAGAATTTATTCATTCGTACGCGGCGTTGTGCTACGAGCGAACCCATTAGTTGCCAGGAGATGATGTTATATCACAGGTTATTTTTAGAAATCGGTGTACCTTGATTTATTTATCACACGTGGAATTTAAACCCGAGATATTTTTTTTTTAATTTTTTTTTTCTCTCCGCTCCTAATGCGATTAGACGTCGTCGTCGTACGTGTTTGGTTCTCGTATATTTTTAAACCGGAAACCTGGGGCGCCACAGCTTTCCGTGCACGCGACTGGAACGTGGATTAAGTGCAGTCTACACGTGGTTTTTACTTTCCCGCCCCCTTACATCCTGAACGGGTATTCTAAGTTTTTAGAAGCAAACATCTCAATCTCATGTCATTTTTATAGAAATAATGCAATCGAAAAAACCGTTCACCCTTCCAATGGTGCACATTCATTCTTACCGACATAGGTCGAACATATTATATTAATACCGACCAACCACCCATTACCCATAAACATTAGCAAAGCAACTCCAATAAAGGTAATTTCGGAGACAAGGGGTCAGTCGACTGACCCCCTTGACCCATTAAGTGTACGCCATTACACCCTTCGAACTACCGTGAAGTGCGCGTGAATATTCAAAACTAATCGAGTGGCGAAGTGTAGCTACCGGGACCGGAACCGCGTACGACCTAAGCGCCATCTCGACAATGTGCGCATACCTCAGGGACAGTAAAACAGATAGCACTGTTTATATTCGTGGGGATGATGGCTAGAGGGAGAGTTACCTACCCTGCGCCACGCCGTTGAACCACCTTCGATTCGTCGTCGCGCACGCTTGATGATTTCTACCAGAATTAATATTTATTCACGACCACGATACAATACGTACAACAAAATAATAATAATAATAATAATAATTCCGGCCGGTTTCTGCAACAATAATAACAAATTCCTATTGATAAAACGGACGACCGAGTAGAACAATCGTTAGTCGACGGTTCGACTGCTGTTGCTGCTATCTCACGGTTATTTCCGTAAACTCTAATTGAAAACGCGATTATTACCCACTGTCATCGATCGCAGCATATCGCTGAGAGTCATAATTATGGTCAGGTACGAGTAAAGTTACATGATGTAACGTCGGCAATTGTATAATTTATCATCGGTTCAAAACGTATAAGACTTGCCGCGAAATAATGTTTACGAGTACACGAGTTAATTTATTTTCCCATGATTTTTTTAACACATCGCTTTACAGAACTTTATTCGCTATCGCAACCTAACTTTAGTCGAACTTTTAACTTTTTTCTAACACGTGTGACCGCGGTACGCGCTCGTGACTGTATGGACGCGGAAGCCGGAAATCCGTCGCGTGTAGCGCTCACCGATGGTCGTCGTGTATTTTCTTTTACCACTCGCGAGCCACTGCCATTACCGTTCTCGGCCCCGGTTAAAAATAGACACGAAACCCATAGGTGGCCGTCATGTTTTCCGAAACGCGCGTTCGAGTTAAGTTGCACGAACACTCCGTTGTACATCGGCTGACGTGATTTAACCCATTGGTTGTCGAAGCGCCGATCAAGAATCGAAAACTACACGGGCACCCGTCGTCGGAATCAAATACTGATTCAACACGCGTTCAAGGTGTTGCGAGATGCGCGTTCGGTTTTCCCGAACGACTGTACACGATTCGACGATACCCGTGCGCGATCTACTTAGTCGACCGAGTAAAATGCAAAAATCGGGAGCGTCCAGATCCATCACGGTTTCCGATTGTTCCGAATTCCACCCAGAACGTGTACGACCGTTTGGCGGCCAATGTCCCCCCCCCCCCCCCCGGCCGACCGAGATTCGTCGGTCCGGCGAAACGTGTATACCCGAAATATCAGCGATCGCATCGCGTAATTAATAATTATTATTATTTTGATGTGCATTAAAATTATTAAAAAATCATATGAAAACGTTTATTTTGCGATTGAACTATCGAATCGGCCGGTAACGTTCCTGCACCGGTAACCACCGCGGTAAACGTTTTCCCGCGCGCGGCCGCGATCTTCGCGCGACCGTCGTAAACACGTCGGATGTTTGGCCACGTCGGTCGTGCACTGCACTATTGTTGCACGCGCGCGTAAGGCGACTGCGGAAGGTCATGTTGCTGTCGCGTACACGGACGCCTACACGCGTGTGTGTATACAAACGTGTTCACGACGTACCGGTCCGAAGAGGCCCCCGAAGACGACGGGTTGGTGGTGAAACGTTCTAGGTGATGAAAACATAAGACTAAGGACGTATCGCCGTGTAGGGCGCATGTAAACACCACTACGAGTACCTTTTTTTTTTTTTTTACTATAAACTCCCCCAGAAAAAAAAACAGGTAAATTGGGTTCGTGTAAACTCCACCAGTGAAGAAAATCATGCAGTAGCATAAAATTAATATGATAGATTATTAAAAAGAAAAAAATTATACTATAATATCATATCAAATCGTTCAAATTAAATATTTAAATCGTAGTAAAAGAACAATCATAATTTACAATCGTTATAGCTAATAACATAAAATCATACTTTTAAAAGCAATAATAAAAAATCGTCCACATTAAATATTTTAATCACAGTAAAAAAAAAAAAAAAATCATAATAAATAATCGTTATACCTAATAATCCGAAAATATATAGTTATGTCATGTATGTAAACTAAAATGATGTGATATAATTTGTAAATATTCTATAGTCTTTTTCTAAATAGTCTTGTACTACTACATTAATGTATCTATTTATAGCGTCCTGTAATAATGTCATTTTTCTTTTTTTATTTCGAATTTTTTAACTTATTTACTTGAGATACACCATTTAGTTTTATATAAGAATGGGTTTGAAATTCGATAAGAACTTTATTAAAAATATGAATATTTGGTTGATTTTTATAAAATGAATTTCTTAGATTCACAGGCAAAAAACAAAAAAAAAACAGCTGGAGTTTACATATATCTATTACGGGTAAGAAAAAAAAAACTGGCGGAGTTTACATTATTCTTTTTATCGCTTTTTTATTTTAACCGATATTTTGGCGGAGTTTACAATCGCCCGCCGTGTACTATTACATCGATAATTGTCAGGTTAGTTATTCTAAGAATTTTTACCAATGAAACATTTTGTTTTACGAAATTTATTTGGATTATAATACTTACACCTAACCTCCCCAAATAACAAATTGTACATTGATATTTTAGAATTTTGACTATCACGTGGTTAAATATTAAAGAAAAAATACGGATCATTTCCGTTACACGTATACCACTATTTAAATTTAAATTTCGAAGATTAATCAATCATCGAAACAGCGAAGATTGTACATAATTATTACTTATCAGTTACAAGGTTGGGTTTATAAATCACACAAATTTACAAATCCTCAGTAGAAATTCAATCGTTCTATAAGGAAAACTATACTTTTGTAAGGTGCTGCCCATATTCATAAAGTCAACTGCCCTTTCGATTTTTCCTACTACCCAATTCGGATCGTACTGCCCGTTAGAATGAGACCTGGTGTTTGCACTGTTAAAATAATGATACCATTATTGTTTCGAAAGCACGCCGTTGCCCCGTGCCGATGGGTAACGATGTATTCTTAAGACGACGATGTGGTTCAAACGGATCATTTCGCGGAGACGATGACGCACGTGGGCCGAAGTCACCGAGGGGTAGGTTGCGCGCACGCACGACGTTCGGCTCCTCCCCAAACTCGAAATCAGCCCCCAACCACAACCCGATATCACGGCTCCTCCCTCGGTGCCGCCGTGCGCTCGTCACGACGAGAATGTAAAAAAAACGAACATATGCACTACACGATAATCACGGTCGGCGGCAATCGACCACAGCTCATGACCGACGAAAAACCTGCACGTCATCTCGAAGCTTTTACTTAGCGCGTTTTCGACGTCGCACAGTTTTAACGATGAAAACGTTATTGAGTGCTTGAATACGTGATGAAATCGAGCGACAGTCGTAGTCGCGTTCACCGTTCATCCGTGTCGTATAGGAAAATAGCGAACGAACCGTATTCCGATTCGCAGCGCTTTTACGCGTCGCACTCGGTACACAGCGTTTAATTAATGTCGCGTCGAAGTGAAAAATAAAAACAGTTGCGACGAATCCAAAACCAACGACCAAAAGAAAAAAAAAAAAAGAATCGTTTTCAAATAAATAACAACACACGTTTCATAAAATAATGTTTGGGAAATCGGACTTCTACAAAACAAACGTCCGGTATGTTTTGTTTTCGCGCAGAACCGATGCGGATCGCAGTGTTGAAATGTCGCCAAATCCCGGACAGGAACACGAAAACAAAACACTAATAGATTTTCGGCGTTCAAAACCAATATACCGGTATTCTACGTCTTCCATCGCCATGGTGAGTGATAAGGGGGGATTACATAAAATGTTTTATAGAAATGCTTAGCGTCATCGTGATAGCGATTGACATTTTACATTTTATGTGTCACGACATTCATGTTGCGCTACAACGCACAGATTGTAGAATTATCTTGCTGGGAAATAAAAAATAAATATATATATACCTAATACTTAAATGTAAAATAATAAGTTCACTCGTCGCGAAATTAGTTTTTGCGATTATTAATGAACACGTGTATATGCTGCGAAATTTCCGTGGTGATTTTTTTCAATAACTACGTCTAACCTAACCTAACCTAACCTAACCGCAATACCGCAGACGGTACGGCACGTGGTCGGTCGCAGTTTATTCAATACGAACGACACCCGCACGACGTTCATACGTCGGAAATCGTTTTTGAGATTCACAACGTCGTCGTTCGGCGTATTTACCGTGTACGCGATCATTGCCAATCGCACGTGACCCAGGCGCCGTGATTATTTTTAAATTTACGCGGCACATACATTTATCCTTTCGCGCGTCCGCAAGACTGACGGGTGACGGGAAACGCCCACCACCCTTCTGATCCATTTTAAACGATACATTAGAACGTTGTTTAACGAACCCTATCGGCGCACGGTTTCCGTGCCGCAATCGAAAGCAATGCCGAGAGCCCCGCGGCTAAACGGACGCTTTTGAAATTTAAAACTGCGGAAACGCTGTGCATGACCGCGGAATATTACTGCACTACTGCGACGGAACATAAAAAGAGATTTGGAACAGTTTCAACGATGCAGTTGTCCGCGGCAATCTTTACCGGGTTTCCGCCGTCGTAGGAATAGATACGAATCTCGCCAGAGAATGTTGATTCCGCCGCACAACCGAATGCATTCTTCGGTCGTCCGTCTAAACGCTCAGAGTTCCGAACGGTTCCGTTCGTACGGAAGTATAAAAAATAGATGTAGTAACCGTCGGATCTTTAACGTTTACCGTCGACGATTTATCGAGTACTATTACTCTCGTGGCTAAAAACGTGATCTCCCCGGTTTTCAAACAATTACGTTTAAAGAACATTAAATAAATTTCAAATAAATGTTGAATACTGCGCATGACAATGTACATTTTCCGTTGCGGTTACAATATTTCATGTCGACAAACCCATGTTGCGTCCAGTACGAATTTCCCGTCATGTCACAAACGGTTTTACGATGTCGACGAAAATGTGAAATATCTTCAAGTTATTATTCATCCACAGCTCTGATCAGCGTTTAACCATCCAATCGAATTGCATTATATATTATTACAAGCTCAGGCACCTGGACTCGCGAGGGAAATATTTTACTAATTTTGATTAGAACACTATTACTGTTTTCGTGGCAAAAAAAAAATGTACGTTGAAAAAAACACATGATATTCTAGTGAAATTCTTTTTTATAATATTCTCTTACATATACCTCAACGGATTATGGTTAACTCAACAAAATTTTAATATATCGTAGGTATTTCGTAGTGTATAAAATGTATTTAATTTTATGTAAATTATCTACTAAAATGTAACTCTCTGATCCATCACAAGCTACGCTTTCGGGAGTAAGTAATGAAAATAAATAAAAATCAAAACCCAAAAAATGAAAAATGCATACACCCAGTCTACAGTCCAAAAATATTTCGACCATTAAAAATGCGATTTTTAAAATATTATTTCTTAATACATACATAGTAATAATACCGTTTTCTCAACATTTCAAATGAGTCTGTACACTAATTTTTATTGTACGTTGACTATGAGGGATATTTCAACTATATATATTTACATTAAACTAGTCTAAACAGATATTTATTGTACAATAAGGACTATATTTTATCGTCATTTTCCGCGTTGTTTAATTGACAGAACAGACAAATATCAATGATAAATAGCTCTTAAATTTATTTTTCCAACCAATTATTTTCAATTTAAAAATTGATTACTATCTATTGTTTCGTGAATGAAATGTTTTTCTGGATACTAATATTGTGTCTTATCAATGAAAATAGAATACTTTTAATCGATTTGTTTATTCTTTTATTCAAGCAGTTACTGTTTTACATAATTTTATTTTGATTTTAGATTTTCTAAAGCTTCTAGTAAAAACTATTAAGCTCGATAATTACATTAATAAAAACAATTAATTAAATAATAATACTAAAAATTAATAATATCACAATAATAAAAATATATAAGTAATAAGAGATTAACGAAGTCTCATGAATGAAAGAAATAATAAGAACAATTGCTGGTTTCGAATTAGAATTTAGAATGTCGAAGATATTAAATGAGATATCGAAAGAATTTAAAAAGTTAAATAGGATATTATTTTCAATATATATGGAGAGACAATCATAGAGAATATGGGATGTATAACAGAGTTTTGTATAATTTATTATTTAAAATGTGATTCTTGGAAAATTAAACTATATTTTTCTCCTATCGAAACGTATTATAAAATAACAAGCATGTATTTATGTAAGCCTACATACCTATAATAATTATGCGTGGTATATATATGATTACCGTGCACGTTTACTAACGTCTGTACGGTAAAAGTAATTTTTATCTTTAATTTAAAGGTAAGATAAACACCTGATGTTTGTACACATTTTGTTTTGTCTGCCTAATGTTATCCAATACCGAGAACATTTATTTGTCTACAATCCAAAAGTCTGAATGTCAATGGGAGTATCGTAAAACGTTTTTTAAAATATTTTTGTGTCGAGAAATTATCATAAGGTTCTCGTCGAGACACGACGGACACATAGTGAGTATTATTAGGTTCAGGGAGGACACAGCGGATCGAGCGCATACAATGTGAGGTATTATCTCGCGCGCCTAGACCGCGAACAATACCAGACGATGGACTTGTTCTCACGTTAACGAACGGAGTTTTTACCGTGCGGAAAAGGAAATTATTGCGACGTATCTGTCTAGTCGCACGTGCGTCATTGTGGATTTATGTACGTCGAAAGCAACAAAAACAAAATATACGCAACACTTAACAGAGAAACCCGTTACGTATAAATGTAATAATATACATGTGTACGCGAATTGGATAAATCGAACTCTCCGTTTTAATCGGTCCAGTGACATAAATCATTGAACAACGCGTGGCGGTTACCGTTCGGTAGTGAAGTAGTTTTATTAAACGAAATCGATTCCCTTGTTCTCGCACGAATTTCAAATAAACTGTACGTTAAGATTCGTATCGTCAATAGCCGCGCATATTGCACGGAATAAAATTCAGTATATTTATCATCGTCTCGTTGCCGCGTTAATAGCGTGAAATCGATTTCTGACGACAAGAAAATCGGCGACGAATCTTTCGTTTTTGGCAATACAAACGACTGTCGAAGAACACTACTACTCGACAGGGTACGTGAATTCACTTTTGAGCTGTTGCCGTTGGCTGGTCAAACCTAAACGACCGATAGGTTTCGACATTTTTAATTTACCTTTTTGCAGTAAAGAAATCGCTCGAGTCAACCAACAACATTCGTTCGGTGTTACAGCATTGTTGCCGAGCTTCCTCTTAATCTGTTTTCGTCAACTGTTGTCATAAGGAGATCGAAATAAAACTGGCTCGATTACTTCATTCGAAAATGTGATCGAACAATACGTTCGTCGACTCTCGCTGCGGCCTTCGGGTAAGATCTGCACGTATCCGACGGCCGGTTACGTTTCGCCGTCCGAGTCGTTCCAACCCATAGGAATGGTCCTATTTCGCTTACCGAACATTATTGGCAAAATTCTACGAAAACATGTGTTTAGTGGAAGCGAAATCCGTGAGAGGTCATATGCAGCAAATGCCGGATTTGTTATACGCAATCCACGCGAATCACCGTCGACATCCCGACGACAATCGATACGTACATAATATAATAAGCTATTAACGTTTTTTAATACATTTTTAATCTATAACACGAACAATATTTTAAGAAAACGTATTTGATATTATTAATACGATCGTTCTAAGAAAATTACTAAAACTAAAATTATTAAATTTAACAAAAACCAACCTATTCGTAGTGTTCTGTATACCATCAATGAATGAAATAAATGAGCAGAAAAAATGCAAATTTCTATAATTTTTTTATAAAGAAAAATTTATATTTTGATAATAAATAAAAAAAATGTAAGAATAAAAGATAGATAGACGTACAAGTATACTATTATACTAAAATAGTGCAATTAAAATAGCCCGAGTCAAGTTGTTTTGTTGCGATTCCTTATGAGTTTCAAAAATAGATTTATCTTAATCTTTATTGTTTTTGTTAAATTGAATTTTTTTTTTTAACTATTTCGTCTTGTTTTTTATTGAACGTTGAACGAAAGAGTCGACTAATATAAATTAAAAACAAGTCATGAGAAATGTATAATAGTTTAATTAAACTACGAGTATTTTTTCGATTTAAACATAATTGTTATCACACTAAAGTATTAATTTGATAAATAAGCTATATAAGTGTCTAAATGTATAAATATACAAGTTCATACAAAATATAAATATAAAAGATGATAAATCTCTCCAATCTCGAGAAAAAAATGTTTGTCGAATATTATGAACATTTCCGAACCACAAGGAAGTCACTATAGTGATTGTTGCAATAATCTCTACAATACCTTTAATAATATAATAGATTAAGTACACTTCCCACTCTAGAAATTATTCAATATATATACATATATTTCAAATATCAATTATGTTAATGTACTTACAATTTATCTTTAATAAGTACTGTCACAGTATAGGCGCACAATTTAATGATTATAATAATAATTAACAACAAAATAACAATCAAACAATCATTAGACATGCTATATCTACTATGTAGATTCTACATTGTCTTCGCTTGGAAAATAAAAATCCATTCATAATGGGTTTAATTGTTGAAACGTGTTTAATCATATATTATATATTTTAATATACATATGTCTTAGCCACGAATTAAAATCTATCAGATTACTTGACGTCAATGATTATTTTTCGTATAAATTATATTCTTATTATTGTGTTAAGCTTTATCTAGCAACCACATAGCTGTTGACACATGCTAAACCGCAGCATATTACATACTTACCGCTCATAAAATCAATGTCAAAGCAGTTCAATGAAAACAAATTGGACTCTACTGTGAACATTATTATAATCCTAGTTGATTATTTTAATTCTCAAGCGTTTCGTCTATTTCCGTTTACATAATATTCTATTTTTAAGATTATTTTTTTTTAACCTTCAACAATTATACATCTCGAATCGAAATAATTATGTTTTGTTGACCACATAGAAGTACATTATGATAAAAACCAATAGATATCTACAGTAAGTAATATTGCACATTTCTTGTAGCCATCGCGGTGCGTTCCCGCTTTACGTTTACTATTCGTTATCGTCGACAGTTAGTCAACAATAACAATTGTCATGCATCAATATGTGTGCTTTTAAGGTTTACACTCGAGTCGGCAATAACGTTTCGAAACCGAGATTTCGGAGAGGATCCGAATTGATGATCGTTGTAAATAGTTGAGAGGTTTCGGCTAAGAGCGGGCGGAACGGAACGAAAACGAGATGGACGATGGTATAAGGCTTACGTAAAAAACATCGTTTCGAAAGAGAGAACAATACCAGTGACCGTCGATACGAAATATTTACATGGAAATTTGCCCAAAGAAAGTTCGATAGAGAGAATCAATATTTTTGTCGTGTCTTGACAACGACGCGAGAACGCGAAATCGACAAATCGACGGGTGTACGAGATGGCGGCGAGATGTCCTTTCATCGGCCGAACGACTCCACGCATATCGGTGACGATAATTTCCGACGGCGAACGATATGATTTCGGTCTCGACCGAATACAATGGGCTGCCGGTCAGTTGTTCCGACCTTGGGTCTAACTAGGTCGCCAAGAATTCGATTCTTGTGCGGTGTTCGTTTTGTGTGACGACTGTTAGCGAAAACAAAAATAATCGACCGTCTTGCATCCAAATGACACTTATTCTCCGAGGTCGTCGTTCGGTTGACTCAAGACGTGTGCGGTCGAGCATCCGGGAAAACATTGCCCGAAAGTTTTCGCGAGAAACGTGCGAAACGTTAGTGCTACTGTTCCCGTTACGATGTGTTGCGGGTAACGCGTTGTTTCTAAACAGGGTTTACTCGCGGAGATACGAGAAATGAGCGCACAGCCTCGCGAGGGCGACGAAAAAACCGCGATTCAACACGAGACCGCGAACGGTTGTTGTCATCGTGTATTTTAATGGGGTAGCAAAACTACATTATGCGTGAAAATAAAAGCAATAAAACACGACAGTAACTATAACGCGTTCGTATACGTTACGAACAATGTTGTGCAACGCGGGAAAAAAAAAAACGTAAACATTGTACGTGCGATGTGTATAATTGATCGTTGCTGTCGGAGGCAGTGTTTTTATTTATTTATTCATTTTTTTTTTTTTTTTTTTTTTTGTTAATTTGACTTTCATAAAATACATCAAAATATTTACGTACGCGCATAAAAAAAATAGCGTTCGAGCGGTTGATAGTGTCTGGCTACTATTTATGTCTTATTCAGTTCTCAACATTTTTGCCGCGTGAATATAAATCATGTGTACAACAACAGAAACACAGTTATTAAAACGTAAACCAAATATTACCTACGTTTGTAATGAAGGCGAACACACAAGTGTATTTATCGTCTTAGATGCCATTCGAACGTGCGTCGCATACATTTTTTTAACGCAGTTTTCTATCAGATCTATTAAAGCATCGAGTATTTAGACCAACGCAGCGTCGATTTTACGATAACTACTCTAACACCACTACCAATGTAATGTAACATCGTGGTATCGGAACACGAACACACTGCGGCGATTCAGATACGTATGATTCATAACTCAATTGTTTTTTTTTTTTATATCATAATCAACTTACAGTACCGAGTAAAGCACCGGAGAAACGATTAGTTAACGTACCGACCGAGTCCGATCGATTCCGAATCGTGGTTGTTATTCAGCTGATTTGCAACGCCGATGAAAACATTTAAAACACGTTTTCTATGTGCAGAATACTGCACCACTGATCGCAGTTCAGGGTGCTGACTTCAAATTAAAAATATTTAATTGTTAAACGTTATCACTTGCGCAATTTGGCGCCACAATGCAATTTGGTGATCCGTATACGATTTCGCACCGTGTACAATGTTCGTATACCCGTACAATTTCAGTGGCGTACCCATGGGCCATGTAACCTAACCGTGGTACCTATATACCTATCGGTGAATGATATTATTGACAGATTATTTGAGACGAAAAACCGGAAAATAGACTTTTAACATTACATATTAAATTAAATTTTAAAAAATTCAAAATATGAACAACTCGGCAAACGTATAGGCTAACACGAACCGAGTTAAATAGAAACGTCTTATTTTGTGTGTTTGAGTGTTATATTTCACCGACGTAAAATAAGACATTGGTTTGGCTCGATAGCCCGTTAAAAGTATCATTGAAGTCGCGAGACGTTATCTTTATTTTAAGAAATCTCCTATTTTAAGAGCGGGTCCGAAATATATTTCTTTTCCCTCCGCCAGGCACGTCGCTGTAAAATTCGAACGCATTCGCAAGACGGGGAAACAATTCGGTTCACACGCGGTTCGTATGCATTCATGGTGTTTTAATACGCGGCACGAGTCGCAAAAATGTGCGCGTAATCAGAAAACCGCGACAGGTCTGCCCCCCGAACGTCGGACGTACACCGCGTAATATTATCGTATTATAATTGATTTTTTTTTTTTTTGTTCCGATCAATTTATTGCTGCGCACCGGATTCCATCGCGCCGTGTATCATTGTATCGAACTATTATCATTATAATTATTATTTAATGAACAGCCGAAACTCCGTTCAACGAAACTCTCAACGTACAACGAATTTCTTAACGACACTACTTATATAATAAAAAAAAAAAAAAAAAAAACGATTTTATATCATTACTCTGCAATACATTTCAAACCACTGCAATTAATTGAGTACTTACTCGTCAGAATCTTGGATTACTATATTAAACAAGTTATGCGATACGGTCACACTTCGTAATCGTAACAACTACGAATTGTTCAACGTGCTGCTAGGTAACATTGTTTATCGCGTACGTTACCGTACAATATTATCATTGAAAATAATTTGTACATAATTGTTTTACGTTAAGTATTAAAATGGGTTTATTAAATCGAGTTTACCGAGTACCGCACTACTTTGTCGCAAGTTATTTTTCTTTTTTCATTCACCTAGTGCAACGTTTTAGACGTTATTTCGTGTGCATAGGACCGCGGTGCATTTACCGAACCGTCCCCCGATTTATTGCCGCGGTCATCGTTTTTTAGTTTTTTATTTATTTATTTATTTTTTTTTTTTTTTTTCGTTAAATTTATTTCACGACAATTACCACGCGCGCGAATACTTGCGTTTATGATTTATCGCGGTCGTTACTCGTTGCGTAATCACGGAAGCCGTTCGTGCACGGTAACTGTTTCCTAACACGGAACGCGTCACACCAAAAGCCATTTGTCCGTTTTCCCACATGTTTTAGCATCAACGTGAACATCGGACACGTCTTCAACGCAAAACGCAATATACGCCGCAACGATAAAACATGGGAGCGGGGGACCTTCGGTATGTAGATTTTACGCGGCAATCATAATATCGTCTTCGAGAACAACGGGTGGAAAACGAGTCGAACGCGACAGGTTTGTTAGAAACGTTTTGTTGCAATAACACACGTATTGATCTGTCGATTCGCGATAATTTATTTCATTTTATAATCGTGCCGTCAAAACACTGTTCGATGTTGAAATTCGTATGTTAATAGATTTTTAGTTTTTACACACAAGCAATAAAACGATTGCGTGTAACGAATACAACGCTTTAATACTTGTACATGTCTTTGATCCGTGTAGTTGTGTTAAACATGACTATTATTTCGCAATCGTTTTCCGAACGGAACCTTGCAAAGTCTGGATTTTATTTTTTTTATCTTAAATTCTTTAATTCACGTAATTATTCTATTGTTATTCAAAGTACAGTAACGTAAGATATACGGTTGATAACGATATGCGATTGGGCTGCAAATGGTATTCGGTTCGATTTCAAGGTATTTCATGTCTAGTAGTTATTCGTCAAACCGATTTCAAAAGACCCATCGTATAGGTTACAGATACAACGACTGCGCAACACAAAACATCTGGTTATAATGCATTTAAACTTAGGTTTAACGTACGACGGAGAATACGGTGAAACTCCGAATTAACTACCAAAGTACAGCTGATGAGGTAAAATCATTATCATGATGATTTCAAAGAGCTCAGTTATTTATTTTGTTTATCAATCGTGAGAAATAAATAATAATATTATTATACCCTGGTAGTCGTAAGAAACGATTATAAATCATCAATCGTACCGAAACTCAATAGGTAAGCACCTATTACGAACGGTATTTGCCTGTTTTATAATTTATTTGTTTACACGTTTAGTTCGGTAGCAAATTTAACACGAGCGTCTTTCGCTATCTCGTTATACCGTTTTATAAATAGTTATACCTACCGAAGCTACATAAAGTACCACTCACATTTTGACCTACTGAAATTCCGACAGCATTTACGTTTAATATTCGTACCTCATATCATCGAGCAGATATGTTTATTTTTCGCGAAAAAAAAAACACCATTCCGGAATTAATGATCGATCGCGAAATGCAACGAAACGGTATCGAAAACATCGTTCAAGAACGTTATCACTTTTCGTTGCCAAAAACGGTATAAACAGCATGTAAACGAAACACGTAGTGCATGTAAAAACAAGACGGCACCGTCGATCGCATTAAACGTACTGCATCATCGGCAAAACGTGATAACGAAACAATGTTTGTTTTTTTTTTTTTTTTTTTTTTATTAATAGCTTCTAGTGTAAAAATACGATATCTCAACAATTACAAATATTAATATATAGACTCGGATTTTAAAGCACAATAAATAACAAATATCACTAAATTGTCTTAAAAAAGCAAAAATAAACCAAATTTATTTTTAAAAAAAGCATGACCAAATGAAAAAAATTAACATGAATTAGTTATAAAACTGAATAAAATATATAAATTAAATTAAAAAAATAATTAATTACAATGTGTTTCGTAAGATTTATTATCTGATAGAATGTTTTTATACATAGAAAACGAAAGCTTTACATTCACTTATGTTATCGGTACACACTTCATGGTGGGTTTAATTTAAATCTAACCTATGATAATTAATTTTGTTTGATTAAATGCTACCAGTATACTATTAATGTCTAGTAATTGTTTCCAGTCTTTGTTTTTCGCAGGAACACGATTTATTTTACCCGAAATTGCAGTTGCAATATCTCTTCAACATATTTTCTGTATCTAAGACAATATTTATACATTTTGTCAAAGATGATCTAACCGTCTGCAGATCGATAATCTATGCGTTTGATAAATTTCAAGCCGAAAACAATAATAATAATCCCATACGACCTAAACGTCCGTATTTCGGGTTTTCACATTTGTTATTAATTAAATAAAAAAAAAAAAAAAAAAAAAAACTACTGTAGTACAAAAAAGCGTTTACACAAAGAAAAGCCGAAAAAAGCAAAAATAAATCGGTTTGCCCGGAAACGTAAAGACGTGGAAACGAATTAATATTCAAATAAATTAGAGTTCTATCTCGGGTAACGGAAAAAGAAGCATTGGCTTTCGAAAATCCGAGCCCTGTTGATATGCATAAGTATTCCATAAACGAAACGGTTGTCGTCGTATCGCGCGCGCAACGCGTACGGATCGCGGGCGACAAACGGTCGCCGCGTCGGCCGGAAACGCGGTTGCAACCGTGGATCGTAAAAAGTACGAACAGCAGCGCGTACAGCATCCTAGTGGCGGCGGACGGTCGGTGAGGAGAGGCGCGCAGCACAAAGACGTCGGTCGCGGTCGTCCGGTTTTAAACGCGCGCGCTCACGGAAATTTATTAAAAACGTACGTACACCTATGATATGCGGTTTGCATCCGCCCACGGATTCCGGTCAGGCCCGGCCCGTAACATAATATGCAAATGAACACGACGAATCGCTCGCGTATATACCTATATAATCGAGTCTCTCTCACTCTCTCTCTCTCTCTTCGTCTCCGTTCGTTTGCGAAATCAAACACGAAACGCTTTTGTGTTCGCTCGGCGCGCACTACGACGACGACGACGACGTGTATTCCGCGCCCGTGCGATCATATCGACGCGGCCGACTGTGCGCGCGTTTTCTCGGAGACTTTTGTCTGCGACGCGCGCGCGCGCGGGCAACGTGCCCGAAACGTTGACGTAGCGGTCGGAATCTCAAGGATTCTCGAGTCCGACCGTCAGTGGAATTTTTTTCGACCGCCACAGGTAACGGTGACGGCGACGCGACCGGGGGTAATAGGTTGACGTCGGATCGCGTTTTCGTTTTACGATCCGGCCGAGATCTGCGGTTCGTTTCCACCACGAGCTAACTCAGCGCGCGCGGTTGGTTCGCTCCGAGAAGTAGTGCGCGGGCGCGCGTTATAAATAAAGACACATCTGTTGCCGCGCGTCTGCAGGCGGTTTCTTTGTCGGAGCCGCGGTCGCCGAACTTAAATGAAACTGAATAAACTAAAACTTAACCGTTGTTTTTATTTCGTCGTCGAAACGAAACCGATTGTCCGCTGTGACGCGGTAGTACCTACAAACGAGCGCGCAACGGCACCGCGCGAACGTTTAACGGTGTGTTTTGATTGTATCCGAACGGCGGTACACGTTCAAGGTCTCGGCCGCGCGATAAGTTGAAAACTTCGTGTGACGTCGTGGACCGTAGTAGACGACGGTACGAAAACATCGCCGGCCGGAACGAGTACAGAAACGGAACGCGCAGAAAACGCGTGGACCAGTTTTTTCGCGGCTCGCGCTACGCCCGAAAAAACTAGTTGTGCCAGAAACATAATGTAATAATAAGCGACTTGTGGACATGGCGACTCGTAAACAACGCGTTGTAAAACGACTGTCGGTCTCCGAGTACGATTTTTTTCAATCGTTATTTATTCGCGTGAGAGAGAGAGAGAGAGAGAGAGAGAGAGTAAAGCGTCTAATTTTTTATTAGACTTTATCCTATATTTATATTAGATTAGCTTTGGAAACGCGAGTCGCTTCGTACGCGTAACAAGTTCGAAAACAACAACATCGGTTCGATAAGGTGAGCTACGGTGTTGATTTAGGAACACTTAATATGAATCGACGTACGATCGGTGTACGTGAAAGATCGACGGTCGGCGAGAACCATGGTAGCGTGACAACCCGTCGACCAGCATGCGACGCGGTTTGAACTGTTCCGTTACAGTCATTCCGATAAGGTCGATAGGAAAACACGGTGCCGAGTCCGTTCGCGGACAGCGGTAATTAAACGATTTGTCACGTGCCAACAAACCCGATTGTTAAACGCGTGCCGCTGCACAAACGTGCCCGCGGGAGATGCATCAATTTTTCTGCTCCGTGATATCTTCCCTTTTTTTTCGGCACCCGCAAAGCACATAAAAAAAATTCGTTTTCCGTTCCACGGAGAGTGGTACAAATCTACGAGATCCCGGAACTCCCGGGAGGTGTTACGTTTTTTTTTTTCCCCCCCCCCCCCGTCCCGTAAAAATCGTCGGGTTTAAAAATCAAAAACAAACAAATATTTGCGCAACACCGACCTTTTTGTGAGCGAACATTCCTCTCGGCCGGTTGAGGGCCGGCTGCGACGGCATGGCCACGGGCGCTTGAGGCGGCTGACCGAAAGTCCGAGTTCTCGCGTACATGAACGCGGTAGCGGTCGCGCGGTGAGGCGGGGGAGGAGGAGGGAGGGTTTGCAAACAACGTGGAGAACACCGAGGGGTCCGACAACAACGTTCGTCGGCCGACTCGTGATGTGAAAAAAAAAAAAAACGAAACGTAAACAACGGACGGGAAAGCCGAAAAAAACGGTGAGACGACGGCGGAAACGAACGATGCGCGCGAGACAACGAACGAGCACGCGCGCGGTCGACGTGTCGAGAACACACCCGTACGACGTACGCCTAGTGCACCGCGGACGCGTTTCCGTGCGACTGCGACGGGACGACTGC
>NW_020273617.1:190419-222579 GCF_003268045.1 Sipha flava | reverse complement strand
AGTGTGCCGCCGCGCATCCGAACGCATAGTAAGCAGCACGCGACAGCCATCGCCACCGTCTCCGCGCGCGTGCACGCGCCGCGATGTGCGTTTTTTCCGCGCGCGTGCGCGCGCGCGCGATTCCCGTCCGAATAGTGTCGGTCATTCGGTCCGCCGCGGACTTACCCGTTTGCCGACGGGCAACGGACTCGCGCTTACTTCCGGGCGGGCGACTCGAATTCTTTCGTCGATTCGGGCTCGACGTTCACGAGTAAAACTTTCGGTAATGTTTTTCAAACCGGGTGAATCCTTAATGTTTGTGGCTTTTTTTTTTTTTTCGACCTAACGCCGGATCCACTTGGAACCGGATTTCGTGCAGTTTTTTTTCTGTCGCCCGTCTGCGTTTCGAAAGTTACGCTTGCGTTTTGTTATTTGATTTTTCACCGAGTGCGGTGGACCCGACGAAAATCTCGATTCAGTGTTCACAGCCACGCGTGATTCGATTTCGTTATGAAATTATCCGCATCAGAAAAATTTTAAATGTGTATCTCACGTGTAATCAATTCCTTAAACACCGATTCAGGGGGGGATCACCCCTTCGGCCCCCCTAAAATACGCCCATACCAACCGACCCTTTGATCGGCAAATCGTATTTTCTTTTGATTTATTTCCACCGATAGCCGGATCGGCTCTTTCTCTGTTCCCGTCGTTCTGAACGAACGATTTCTAATTATTTTTTTTCCTCGAAAAATAATCTCAAAAACGTACAATATATTTTGTACGTCGGATATCGTTACCGTTGCGTCGATAGCTGTTCATTCCACTTGTTGACCATCATAATTGCACGTCCGTGTCCCTGTTCCCAGATTCTCTAAAATAATATTTTTAAATGTTCCGCTTCTTCTGGTACATTTTGGATTTGTAATACGATGTGTATAGATCACATTACGGGATCAGACGTGGATTTGTAATAGTCCGCCAAAACTTGCGTGTATGGTTGAGTCTAATATTGTACTATATTCGACAAATATTGTGTCAAAATCATTATAGAAACATCATTATCATCAACTGTTGCAGTTCAATCATTTAACTTAGTTTTTTTTTTTAAATAAACAAAAAAAATATAAATTTTGATTTATTGAACAACAATAATGTCATTGCTTATTTTTGTAAGAAGAAAGTCAAAAAGTTTGATTTAACTTATACAAGTAAATATCTCAACTAACGTGAACCATAACAAATTCTTAAAGTAAAACAAAATATTCAATAAAAAGTAAAACTATTGTAAAATACGATTTTTCATTTATTTTATTTACGGATATTTTGACCCGTGCGTTTAAAAGAATGTACTGATCAAATTAATGTGTACCTTAATCTGTAATATTTTCAACAGTCAATAAAATATATGAAAACAAATCCAATATTTACCCACCCACATGTTGTATGCCTATTATGTGTAACAAAATTGTATTATTAGATTGATATTGACATTATTCGTACTTTTATACTTGGTGGCCTGCTCGAAGAAAATAGTAAACCAAAATGGTCCGACGAGGGAGAAGAATTAGACATCGCTGCTTTAAATTCGCATATACTTAATTGGACGATTAGAAAAATTAAATTTTTAAATCAAAAACTGTCCGTTTTGATCAGTTCATTTTTTATCGGAAGGACTGCGAGATAATAGGAAAATCTTTGACCGCGATTTTTTTGTGGCCGTTATCTCTTGCATACCGATTTTATTTCGCGAAAAAAAAATTTTAGTATTAGGTACATCACTAGTAATTTTTTTTATTTTTTTTTTTTTTACTATGCAGACAATTTTGAGATGAAAATAATCCTCCCGGTAGCGCACGACTTGAATTCCATCTCAGACGTCCGCTTTATAGTGGTTTAGCTGTTTGAAAATCGGTCAGCTGACACAGTATGTTTTCCGATCGAAATACTAACATTGCAGTTACATCGTACAATGTCCAGAAAATATTAACGAGTCGTTGTCAATAACAAACAAAAACAGTTAACTGTACACAATTTTGTTGTGCTTACGCGTGTACCAGAAGTGGAGAAAACCAATACCAACAAATATTTGCAAAACGTATACACTGCGTATTAACTTTGATTGGAACAAATTCTTAACGAATAGTTGAAAAAACGTAATTTTTTTTTTTCCGGAAGGTCATCTTTATTCGTTTCTTAAATTCTGCAAAAACTAACCGGCTCGTGATGCTAGTAGTCGATATGGAAGTTTTAAGAAGGATTCGTTGATGACGTGAACCGATATAGGTAATCCTGTGATAAAACGAAAACGTAGTTCTGATTATAAAATCGAACTGCACTAAAAATGCATAAGGAAACCGGACACGTTGCAATCAGTTGTTGCACATAGTGTACGGTATGTGTAGTTGTTGCACAAGTGATTATAGAACAATTTATAATACGAGAAGATGCTTAACATAATAGTAAATAATAAAAACACAATATTCTATAAATGCGAAAAAACAAGTATATAACTATCTAACAATTATCGCTTACAACTATTAAGTTTAGCGCATTACGCGACGCCGTACTGGCGGTTGATTATGTTATAAGTCACATATATTTTCTCGTTTGACACAATCATTGATCTACGTACAATACGACTATTTTATTTTAATTTACTCACCGCGTATCGATACGTATATACGTTACCGATAAAAAAAACGCAGATACATAAACAATCCAATCGAGCCAGTTCAAGCAACGCGTGACATGTCAACCAAATTAATTTGTTTCGAGTTGAATTCAACAACCATTAACTCATCACAAATTACGATCAAAAGTTGCAACCAACACGAACAGATAATTTTTTTTTTTTTTTTTTTTTTTGAAAATGTATTTATTATTAAAGATAACACAATACAAAAAAGTATTAACTAAAAATAACAAATTACCTACACCTTTAAGCAAGCTTGTGGTGGTGTAGGGAGTTATTAAATACATACACATAAATTAAATAATATAACAAAGTTTTGTAAATAAACTAAACTATTACTGCTTACAATTGTAGATTAATTCATAGTGAGATTATTATACATAAAGTTATACATTATAAATTATAAACTAAGGAAAAAAATAAAAAAAATAAGTAAATAAAATAAGAATACAAGTACTAAATATATTTTGTGATAATTATAGTCTATAAAATAATTATATACCTGCAATTATTTCTTCACACAAAAATGAACTTAGACATGCTTTAAACTTATTTTTATTGTTAACATATGATTTAATCAGATTGGGTAATGAATTAAAGTTTACAGGACCCAAATAGTTAATGAATTTCTGACCAAAACTTGTATTTGAAGCTATCACTTTAATATCATATAACCGGTTTTCCCTTGATGGAAATCTTTTATCAGGTTGTGAGGTAAAGAAAAAACTAGAATTTTTATAAACAAACATAATTGCGTATTTCTTGTATAGCAGTTCAAGTGGGAGGACATTAAATTCTTTGTAGTTGGAAAATGTGGATCCAATGCGATTATCTTTTTTTTAAACATATACGGATAATAGTATTTTGTTGAATTCTTAATTTGTTTAGCACATTTTTTGAAGCACCCCCCCAAATTTCAATACCATATTGCAATATCGATTGATATAAAGAGATGTACACTATTCTTAATGTGTGAAATGAAATTATATATTTTAGTTTATGAAATTTGAATATAATAGATCGCAGTTTAATTATTAAATTATTTACATGAAAATTCCACCTAAGATTGCAGTCCAGTATGATTCCTAAATATTTCGTTTTTTTAGCTATACTAATTTTCGGGCAATTACAGTTTGTTTTATTTGAACAACTATGAGTTGATATTTCATTAAATGGTGGTAAAGTTTTGTTTATAGAGAAAATTATAAAATTTGTTTTGTTGAAATTTAAAGTTAATTTTTTTATTATTTAACCATTTAATTACTTTATTAAAATTACATTCAGTCTTCAGTCTTAGATCTTCCCAGTTACAACCCGAGAACAACAAACAAGTGTCATCCGCATATACAACAATTTTCCCGTCGAGTTTCATATTACAAAGACTATTTATATATATGATGAAAAGTATAGGGCCTAACACACTTCCTTGGGGAACACCATATATAACTTCATTTTCACGACCTAATATACCATTTATATTCGTAAATTGTTTCCTCTTATCTAGGTAACTTATAAACCATCTTAAACAGACGCCCGTAATACCAAAACTATTGAGAGTCTTACATAATAAATTATGATCAACGGTGTCAAAAGCTTTGGCTAAGTCCAAAAAAATACCTAATGTTTTCTCTCCTTTGTCAAGTGCTTTTGATAGAAATTGTGTAACTGTATATAAGGCATCTACTGTACTTTTTCCAGGCCTAAAACCAAATTGATTTATTGATAAAAGGTTGTTGTTTTCAAGATAATTTATTAAACGCAATTTAATAATTTTTTTCAAAAATTTTTGAAAAATTATTCAACATCGAAATTGGTCTATAATTGTTCGGGTTTTCTTTATCGCCTCCTTTATGTAGTGGTTTTATAATAGCTAATTTGAGTTTGTTAGGAAAAAATACCCTGTTGAATACTTGAATTAAAAATATGAGTTAAAGGGTTAATTATATATGGTGCTATGTTTTTTTAATAATTTAACGCTAATTTTATCATATCCGGAGGCTTTATCCTCTTTAAAATTATTTATTATATTCATAACTTCAGACGATTCTATTTTGTTTAAGAAAAATTTATCAAAATCTAAGTTTGTATATGTATCATTGTTATCTTGGTCAGAAGTTTCTTTTATATTTTCAGCTAAATTTTGGCCAATATTTGAAAAATACGTATTTAATTTATTAGATACATTTTCTGGTTCTTTCTGTGCATCAATGCATTCACCAGCAAAGTTTAAACGCTTTATTATTTCATTGTTATTATTTGATTTGTTGGTTAATTTTTTTATTAGTTTCCAAGTGTTTTTGGGATCACCGGAAACATTTTGAAAGAGATCTTTATAATAATTAGTTTTAGCAATCTTAATAATCTGATTTAGCTTATTTTTATACTTCTTGTAATAGTTACTTAAAGTATTATTGTTAGGATGTTTTTTTGTTTTTAAAGATAAGTATTGTTTTTTTCTAACTGAGCATAATATTCCTGTAGTCATCCAATTTTTTTAAACGTTTCGATTTAGAATTTATGATTTTAATACTCTTAGAACTATTGATTGATTTAGAAATACGATCATATAAAATATCTAGTGCCTCGTTTACGTCACAGGTATTATATAAGTCAGACCAGTTTTCAACATTTAGTGTATCCTTAATTTTTTTATAATTTATTTTCTCAAATGTAGCTAAATTTTGTTGATCTCGATTAATTATAGATGGAATAGAAATAATAGTGGTATAATGATCAGAAAAATCTGTTTGGATTACTCCAGCTTTAATATTATCACTGCAATCATTGTTATTATTATTAATATTATTATTATCATTGAATTTAATAAATATATGGTCGATACAAGAGCTAATACTATTACCTGGTACTCTCGTAAATATATTTATAAGAGAACTAAAACCATTTAAAGATAACAAGTCTAGGTAATTATTATCAACATTATTATTTCCAGCAATATTTATATTAGTATCACCTAATAAGATGGTCATTATATTATCATGATTAGCTTTATCTAACATTATTATTTCTTCTAAACAAGTCAAAAACGAATTAATACTTCCTGAAGGCGACCTATATATACAAATTATATTAATCGGAAAAATATAATTGCTAATAGATAATTTAATAATATTAGCTTCACAAAAATCGAGTTCATGAACACCAATAACTAGATGTTGTTTTGCAAAGATAATGATTCCATCATTTTGGTTTCTTTTTTTTGTCGAGTAAAATATATTATACCCAGGAATATTATAATTACAATTTTCCGGATTATGCCATGTTTCCGTTAATACAATTAAGTCTAAATTAAAATATGAATCATTTTTCAAAAATAACAGTAGCTCATCTAAATTAGCATTTATACTTCTAATGTTAACACTTATCATTAAAACTGATTGATTAATACATATATTATATTTTTTTATAAATTCTGTTATTGAAAAAAAATAATTAGTATTATATAAACAATTTTTATCAATTATATCTATAACATTCATTTTAAAATAAAGGCAGTTACAATTAAAATTAAAACAGTTGATTATGAATATATTAACAGAATTTATTACATTTACAATCTTCGTAAACTATTTTCATCTTCTATTAATATAACCTTGTTTTTTTCATCTTTTCTTATAAATATTTTACAATCTCTATACCAAACATATTTGTAGTTATTTTCCTTAGCATATAATCTAGTTTTATAGAATAAGTTTCTATTTATTTGTGTTAGATAATTATTAATGTAAATACCTTCCTCTTTCCATTTCGCATTGACGTTATTTGCTTTAAGTTTTTTTATTCTTGACATATCCATTATGGTTTTTTTATTTTCGTAATTCTTCAGGACCGCTACAATTTTTCCATGTTTATTTCGTATTTTTGACTGATAACGAAACGCACTTTCTACACATACATTAACTCCTAAAGCCGTTGAAATTTCTTTTACTATTTTACTGCAGTCTTCATTAGTTTCTTCTGGGACACCAATTATTTCTATATGATTCTGAACCAATTTTTGTTCGATGTAGTTTATTTTTTTGTTACAATCTCTCATTTCAATTTTTAGCTTTTGATTTTCTTCCTTTAGTTGTTTATTTTCCTTACTAACATCATTAACAACTTTGATTATGTCTTGCAATTTTAAATTAAAATTGTCAAATTGCCCACTCATAAAATTAACAGATTCTTTCAAGTCCATTAATATTTTATCCGTGTGAGAACATTCTTTGTCTATTGACAGTTTTATTTCTTTGTTGGTTTCAACATTTAAAGTAGAGGAACTATCTTTGCAATTCATACAGAACCATTTACTTTTGTTAGCAGCACTTAATTTCCGGAAATTAGATTCCCTAAAACCAGCACAAACAAAGTGGAAAAAAATTTTGCACTTATTACATTTGATGTCTTCATTGTCAAATATTTCCTCATTGCATACATCACACAGCAACATTATGACAAAATAAAGTTTATAACATTAAGCACAATAAAATCACAGGTAAAAGTTCAAAAGATAACGTAACCGTTTAACGTCCGTTTGCAACGAGTGCCAACTGATAACTGAATAATAAAACTGATAATAAATTTAATCTATTAAAATACAATACAAAACTATGTCCGAATAACAAGCAGCAACATTTATATGGAACACCGTGAAAGTTAATAGCGCTAAGTTTAGCGTGGGCTACACCATTTGAATCACGACTAAAGATAAATGGGTTACTAATGAATTAAAATATTAATATCAAACATTGGTAATAATTTTGTTATAGAATAATAGTTGTATTATGCTCGAAAATAGAATTTATAAACAAATAATTCACCCATGTACATATATCTGAAGGGCAAATGTAGACCATCGACTGCTATAGTCGAAAAGGATATGGGTGAGAAGGTCCCGAAAAAGAAATCTTGATGCTACAGCGTTCAAATTAGACATGTGTGCCATTGATTTAAGTGATAATTCGTTTAGCACAAATTATGTACGGACAAAAACTGCAAGACATCACGAATAGGATCGACCGCGACCGTTCGGTGACAAACCGCGAAAACATGTTGTATTTCGTATCGTTTAAAAAACCAAAGGTTTTCTATCTTCTTTATTGATCAGTCACGGTTTGTTAAGAAATAATATTAGCAATGAGCTAATCTCTACCTGATTGTTTCAATTCAACTCCGACGAATTTATAACGAGCAACGGAGTAATATGTAATATGTTCGGAATAAATGTTTATTTTAGTGATTAGATAATGCGAAAATAACTACGGTGTAGTAGACAAGTATTCGAATTCCCAACAGCAGTAACACAAATAGACCACAACATCAAAATAGTACCGTAACATGTAGGATATTTTGCTAAGACTTTTTTTGACGGATTTTGGTTAATAACCGTTATCATGTGATTATGATTACCTAGTAGCAGGGGCGGATCGGCCTATCGGGAAATCGGGAATCTACCTGATGGGCCGGTCCTTGTTTGGGCCGCTCTATATTATTATATAATTCCCAAAAATGTTTTATTTTGTAAAATAAATAAAAACCATTAGAAAAATAAATATATATTTAAAGATGCATTAAGATCAAACTTCAAGTTCAAGTTGGAACTGATTAATCATGTAACTTACCCAAAACTATTATAGCTATAATCATACTAAAGTTATTGAAGATTTTACTAATTTTGGGGTGAAACTAAACAAATTTTGAAATTGATGCAAATTATAGAATTTTTTGGGAGGAGGGAAGACTAAAATAGTTAAATTTACGATTCATGGGCCGGTTTGTTTCATATTTCCTGGGCCGAAAATAATTACCAATCCGCCCCTGTCTAGTAGTGATGCTTAGTTCTACATGGTTATCACGAGTATTCCATAATTATCTGTCTTATCCCGTAGTTCTATTGTTATTGGCCTATTTCTTTCGACTTAAACATATATTGTTGATCAATTGACGCTTCAATACAATTCTTACAATACATCATTTCCAAAAAAAAATAAAAATTAATAATAATAAAAATCGAAAGATAAAACACAGTACACATCAGAAGTACGTATATGGGTTGCTTCCTCTCTCACGTCTTCATCTATTCATTATTTATTAGGTACTTGTGTCATCAAATTCACTTATTGTGCAAATTGTCGTTTACTGATTGTAAGTATTCTTTTAAATAAAATATATAAATATATATGTATATTATACGCACTGGGTTAAAGAAAAAAAAAATTTATTTGTTCACGACAATTTATCGACGCGCACACGAATACAGTAATAATCTAAGAAGTGTAAGTAACTGCTCGAAGTAAAAAACTTTGTGCGAGAACTTTTTCTAGAAAGTAGAATTCTTAATACATGTGAATTCACAGAATTTATGTGTAGCGCGTCAAATTCAAAATAAAAACGTATAACATTATCTTAATTCTGTACAAATAATATTTCGTTATAACTTCAAGTACTCGCACGAAACTATTAATTTTATCTTTACAAAAACTGATCTATATTTCGAACAAACCCGTATTTCATGTGACATGTGTACTAAGAGCTCTACTACAAAGCTATACGTCCTATTGTATCCGATTATTTTTATGATTTTCTTTAAAAACTGTCATTATCACTTATTACTAAAAAAGTTATTAAGATGTAAAATTGTGACATACCTCCATCATATAAGAAGAAGAGCGGTCACCGCAAGCATTTTCGCATTGCGCAAAGATCCGAATCACTGCACTTCGCTGGCTCTAAGTTGACAGCGCAAATGAAAAATAATTCGTAATTACGCTCGTCTATATACGAATCATGAAAAATTTAACAGGCTGTTTATCCATCGGTTATGATTACAAACAATATATGAATTTTCGTTTATCCATCGGTTACGGGATCACGTGATAAAATACTAAACGATGACATGGAATATAAAAATATAAAAATTCAAAAATTTCATGGATAAATGTGTTTATTCGATTTTGAAAAAATATAAATTCTAATGTTAGAAACGTACGTGATTCCCATCAAAATATTCACCAGTTGTTTCGACGAAAAAGTATATTCGGTAAGAATGTTCGTCGTCGAATATTAGAACATAAATTAATAACTCTCGTGTCATTATTCATACGTATACGTAGCAGTCGTAGTAGCACTGAACTACCGGTGTTTTCAAAGCACTTCTACGTGTGCACATAACCAAACTTGTAGATAGCTCCAAGTATTTGCATGGATATTACTTGCCTAAGATGAAAGTGAACTGACACTTAATAACAGTGACCTTAAATGATATTATTATTATACTGCGGCGCATTCATATGCCTATTCGCCAACATGTTTGAACATGGAACATCTTTTTAGTACAACCGCTTTGCTGTCAAAACTACTGGACGTTTCGGAGTACGCATGAAATTCTTTTGTATTCGTTATACTTAAGTGTAAGTATTGTATGGTATACACAATAAACTTAAGTAAATGTTTAATGACTAATTTCACAACTTTTTCAGTGGTCCAACTGTGTTGTGAAATACAAAATGTTTTCGAATTATAATTGACTATGTGAGAGAAACCATTCAAACAACAAATTGTTGTTATGACAAAATAGGACTTCTATTAGGTATATTTTAAAATACGCGTGAAAAATTGTTTACGTTCTTTGGACGTACAATAAGACATTTTACAGTCTTACAGCTGGTTCGAAATAATTATTTCAAACACTTTGATTGTTATCTTATTTTGTAAAACATTTTTCAAAACGCATAACAATCCATTCAGTTTCATTCAGTTTTATACAATATCGTGGTAAATTGTCAACAACCATGTAAATACACACGTTAAATAATTAATCTTGTATCAATTCGCTGGTTTGAAGTTTACCATACAGTCAGTGACGTTTTCCAAATTTTTTTGTGAGGGGGGGAATTTTAGTTTTTCTAAAAAAAATTAGTGATTCTTATAGTATTATAAAAAGTACAAATGTAGTACGAATTAATAATTATATTATTCTATTATTCTTATAAATACAAATCGAGAATTATTTACAATCATAATTTATCAATTAATATTCTCTTTCTCTTTTGTAGCAAGTAATTTATGATTTGAATCTTTTTTTTTCTTCAGGACGAATAAGACCCGGGAATCCCCCACGACCTACCTGAAAATACGCTACTGCATACAGTCAATTATTAACAGTTGATCGAAGATTCATATGTAAATTATACATAAAGGTAATTCAAACGCACATACTCTATTCAAAACGATGGATTCGCGTTTCATTCGTCATTTCAAACGTTTATTATAAAACCACAAATATCAACATGTTTAATTTATCATTAGTGTACTAATTTTTAATTGTTTATTTAAGGTAACGACGGCATAATGAACATGCGATGTACATAACACTTCGCTAAAACGAAATGGTTCTCATCGACAAGAGATCTCGACTTTATTAATAATTTTATACTCTAATAGTGCATAGACCAGTGTTTCCCAAACTTATTCGACTCATGGCGTCATTTTTGATCTAAGGTTTTTTTCAGGTCGCCCTTCCCCAAATCATAGCATGACTAATCATAAGGAAAATTTTTGAACAGATATTATTCCATGACGACGCGGCGCACACTTTGGGAACCGTTGGCATAGACATTTCATCAAACGAATGTGAAGCACATACGACGATAACACTAAATCACAAAAGCAACCCGATCAACCATCCAATTAACTTTCCGCCACGTTTCCCAACGGGGTTTTCAAAGATTTGCACCACCGCCCGTGACGAAATTTTGATTGATAAAACATAATATAATCCACGAACATTTCTTGATGACGTGTAGGTTGCTCGAATACTACATACCAGGGACTAGACGACCAATTTATAGAACTTTAAAACCTGACGGTTCGGAATGAATAAAGCGAAAAAAAAGAAAAATATTCGTTAAAATTGACAATTGGCTTTTATTTTATGCGATTAAATTCTGAACTAATATAATAAAATAAGTCATCAATACCATACATATAGCTATAATGGCGATGCCGATATGGATATATATATTATAGAAATATTACTGAAGCTAGAAATTTAAACTTAAAAATTCAATAATTTAGCTGCATTTCAGTGGCGTAATTAAGAATGTTTCATGGTGGGCGGGTATCAAAATTAATTTGTATGACATTCTAAAAGCATATTTTCAACTCAAATAAAAATATTTCTATACATTTTTAATTTTTAAATAGTTATTATTTACAAGCAGTGGTGGTTTTACGAGGGGGGGAGTGCAGGGGATCTTGACCTCTCCCAGGTTACGCGTTTAAGTTGTGATATATTATATTTCAAGTGTGAATATACGCTTATACGCTTATTTATAAATCTAGTTATTTTAACAGTATATCCATAGATTTGAATGTTTGTGACAGCTATTGCCTATATAGGTATTTATATTATTTTCCTTGAAATTACGATGTTTTATAATTCGTGTTTATAAGATAATGTAAAAATACTCCCCCCCTTGAAAAAATTTAAAAAAGTCACCACTGTTTACAAGTAGCTGTTTTTTTCTCAACCACCCATACTAATAAGTGTACAAAATACATTCATATTTTGTACGATTTTAAAACATTTAATTCTGAGCCTAATAATGTTTAGTATTTTGAATAATTTAAAATTGTTATACTTAAGTCATGTCCAGTTTTCTATTTAAAAATCCAATAGAGTATGTTGCCGCCGTAACAAACAGTCAACGAACCGTACATATCACCGCGGTCGGACACACGCACAATTATCTGTATTATAGTTTATTTATTTTTGTTATTGTGTGTGAATTATTTAAATTAATTAAATCCCAACGCCTTATCGGTTATCGGCGCGTTATCTGCGTCGCCAGCTCGTGTGCGCGTATTTTAACACGGCCGCCGCAACTTTGTCTTTGAGCGTACGTCTGAGTGACCGCGTGTATGTCGAAATTATTGTATTTTTATTATATTCGTTCTCCTTTTATGTTTTTGTATCAATTTTTATTGTCATTTTTTATTGTATAGCTTAGGAAGACCAGCTGGTCAGTCTACGCTTCACAAACCGTGAGTTATTGTTATATTTTTTATTGTTTACAATAATTTAGTTGTAAGGTCAAAAGGGCCGCATAGTTTTATTATTATTATATTTGTTTTGGTCATAAGGGCCGTACATTATTTTTATATTATCTATATTGTTGTGCCAGAAGGGCCGTACATTATTTTTATATTATTTATATTTGTTGAGCCAATAGGCAATTGTATTACTTTAGTTATTTATATTGTGTGCGCTAATCGCCACTATTTTTATTATTATTGTTGGGCCAAAAAGGGCCGTAATTTATTAATTATATTGTTTATTATATCATATCTTTACCGTTTATCTGAGTTACCTATTTTTCATTAGTTAAAAGCATACACACACTAACATGTATATACACCTACACACCACTATAACACATAGCTCACTAGTATTTGCGCGTTGAACCCAACCAATTCTAGTTGAGCTATACACCAATATACATATTTTACATTCCACAAATCGGTCGGTAGTGTGCGACACGCACAAGTCGGTGTCCGGGAGTGCGGCATATTATTTGTAGCACCCGGCCCAAACAGAGTACGTTCAGTAGGTGGTAATTTTTTTTTTTTTTTTTTTTTTGTTCCATTTTTATTTTGGCTTATAAAAATTGAATCAATTACTATGTAGTGTGACTATGTGAGAGTCGAGAATGGCACGATGTGTAGTGTATTACATGTGAATACATAAAATAATGAAGTCGCGATAATCAATGTGTCGGAGCGCGTTCGTAGTTACCATTCGTTCTACGATATGTAAATATTGATAGTACTGTAATTAGATACAGTGTGTAGCCGGACACCCAGTGTTTATTGATAAATAAGAATTAAAGTAGAACAGATCATTTATTTTGAACTCATGCTTATCTCTTAACGAGTAAATATTTATTAGCCATACTAATACAGCTAAGCATTTTATTTTTTCTTAGTTTCGTAATAATTTTCAAGTTTGTGTTTGAAATATTTCCAGATATAAGACAATATATAAATACAGTTCACGGGAGGGGGGGATCTATCCTTCATGTCCCGTCATAATTACGCCCCTGCTGTATTTCATTGCTAGATAGGAATATAATATCTACATTTTACGATCAACGGGATTTGAAAATGTAGCACGGGCCAGATAAAAAAATAAGCCAGTTTCCCATCCCTGGTATATACTTTATAGTGCTTCTAGTGTACTCTAATAACACATCTTAAAATAATTCCTATATAAGTTCCTCTCCCTTCTTCCTACCCAACGAACCAATGAATTTCTGATGATTCCTGCGAAGTATAAAAGTATTTCGTGCGTTGGCGTACAAAATACGGTCCTCGGTCCGGCTATACCGGTAGTAGAGGGAAGGGTTTGCATAAATTCTACTAGTGCATTACGTCCGTGACAACAGAAATTTAAATTAATTGGTCTGTGACGGCCACTATAGTGCTCCCGTCACACGTTCAGTGTTGTTTATCGCGCATTTTTAATATATTACTGATACCGTTGTGAATTATAAACAGAATAAAAACTGCCGTCAGCTACGATTTCGGAGACGAAAATCGAAATTATGGATATTTGATACTTTCATTAGACTTGACCCGGGTGCGATATATTAAAAATGAATCCCGACGAAAGACGTCTTCCATTGTTCACCGATTGTTAATAACAGTTTGAAAAACAATGACATAAGCTCTCACGTTGATTTCATCTTACGAGTGGCCAATTTTAAGAAGTATCTTAAATGTACAGCGTCTTGTGACACGGACGAAATACCTCGAGTTCGTCCGCAACAAATACTTAATCTCTAAATTGAAAGCTGACATTATAACTACGATATTGTTGAAGGAATAACTTATATTCAAATTATTTTCGATGACTATCGTTGACTCGAATAACAGTAGACTTCAAAACTTCTTTCTTTTAGCCTCTGCATCATATTTATTGTACTCGAGAAGAGAGGAAATAAATTATTTTCATTTACGAGTACATCTCAATTTTCTAAATTTTGTTTTCGCCAAAAGTTTAATTGACAAAAATAAATTATCAAATATTGTTGAGACCAGTGAACAATAAAAATATTGTATAAATAATTTTTATTAAAATTGGGGTTTCTTTAACGGGAAAAATGACAATTTCACTGATAAAATACAATGATCACTATACTAAAAGAATTTGAACAATTCTAAAAATAATAATATTAATAATGCTAATTATCATAAAAGGAATTGGAAAATCTTTCCATTTTTTTTTTTTTTTTTTTGGCTTGAGTATTTCGGTCTTTTGAGCAATCTTCAGTGCAATGGACTTCACCGTATTTGACGCATTTTGATTCATGGTGACAGTAATTATCAGTATGGCTGTAGCCTTGACAATTATAAGTCTATGGTGGATCACGACGAAAATGATGGGGTTTCTCAATTTTGACTACAGCGTTATGTTTCGAAATTATATTAAAAATGTCATTATTGTTATCCTGACTATTTAAATCAACAAAAAATAGTGGCAGACCGAGTTTATTTTTATTTTTGACATTAATAACTTTTGTACGGATTGTCCTTCTTCTGACAACGCATCAGAAATTTCACAATGTGAAATGGTGGAGATTTCTTATTAGAACTCTGAATGAGCGATAAACGCTAGGTTGATACGTATGAAAACAAACTCCAGTATCCCCGAGATGGTTCATAATAGTGCGCTCTTGGCGTGTACAATAAGAAATGAGGTAGTTGACTGACTAACAGGTAAATGCGTTTGGCCAGGTTAACCTTGTTAACTCCTTTGTGAAGGCGGAGAAATTAGAGATGTTAATCGGTGGGGCCGACTGCGTGACAATTGAACAACTTAAAATCTTCATATCTTGTGCGCAAACGAGAAATGCTTTCGAGATAAGCGCAATAATTTAACGTGATTATCATATTATGACACATAAATTACGAATGAAAAAAAAAATAAAAAATAAATAAAATAAAGGTTAAGACGTGAGTTGTTGTGACGAAAAATGTCTTATTAATTTGCGATCTTTGATAGTAGTAAACGAGACACAACTCAAGTGCGGATCCAGAGTAATTATTAAGGGGGGAAGCACATTTTATATTATTTAATAATTCTATTATATGTATATAGTACATGTAGTTTACTACAGTATAGTAGTATGTGTATACACAAAAAAAAAATATTTTGATAGAGCTTAAGTTTGTCTTTTGAATATTTAATATTCAACTCTTGAGGGCCCTGTCACTGGACAACCTCCCTCTTTAAAATTATTTATGTCATGTAAATATTGTTCTTTAATTACTTAATTTACTTATTTTTTAAATTCTACATACTCGTATTGTAAATATTCCTTGTTTATTTAATAAAAAAAATAGGTATAATGTTTGATTTATTTAATGTATATGAAGTTGTATTTTCATTTATTAGCTTGCAAAAAAATATACGTGAAATATTGAAGCATTTGAGTGTTTTATTCTGTAAAACATGTTTTTAGATCATTAATGACATTATCAAATAATAAAATTCAAATAAATAGTTAGTTATATTCTTCTGTAAAAAATAAGGCTGAATAATTTGAACGATTCGTTTGTCTTAAACAATTCCTTAGAATTTTCTTTTACTTCGTGGTAGAGTGTAGTTAAGCATAAGTAAAAACTACAAAATAAAATAATAGTATCACTGTCTTATACTGTTTAATACTGCTAGAGATTTAACTTTTCCAGAAGTCTTCATAACTTTCCATGATGTAATTTCTTAGAATACATCAATAATTGTATGCATATCTTGCATAAAATTCATTACTCCTTCACTTTATTCGACCCATTTCGATTCACATAAGCTAATCGACTGATGACCAACATATATTCTTAAAACAACTGTTCTTTTGAATGATGCAGAAAAAAATGATACGATTTCTTTAATAATTAAAAAAAAACTGTATCATTATAATAATTCCAATAAAATGTCTGATACTTTTGACGCGTGAAGTTTGTGATATAAAATTATTTAGTGATTATAACAAGGGCATTCGCGGGCATTAGGTGCTACTTTAAGGATTTCACTAACAGCTTCGCTCAGTTCTGATACCATAACGCTACATGCTACATTCATCAGTTCTAATACTCACAAATTTTTTAAAAATCAAAACTAATACTATTTATTTTGTTTGTTAATAATTTTACCAAGTACTTTTCCGGTTATTGAAATTCATTTTTTTCACCAATTTCTCAATTTTCCTCGTTATCTTCAGATTCCTCGAGTAAAACCGAAACTTCATCAAAAGCATCGATAAACATGATGAAATCTTCTCTAACTGAATTATTATAAATATATCTTAAAAACAAACTGATATGCGTACGTTTAAGCTCATCAATAAACAAATAGAACTGTCCGCAAAACAATGTATTATTATTTAATGCACTGTTATGTAATCAAAGAGGCTACTGGAAAAGTGCTGGAAAAATGCCAACTTGAAAGGCCAGAACCCAGTACTATACAAGAACAAGCCCTGATAACGATCTGTATAAAATCTTTTCCATCGGAACGCAAGTTCCAAATTAAATCAAACGACGTGAGGTCCACCATCAGCAAGAGTAAAAGCAAGGGTCTCTCAAGGCTCTAAAGGCTCACTTATTTTGTAAATATTTATACCAATGATATGCTTCATGATCCAAACAGCAAGATAACCCTTTTTAAAGACGACCCTCTATTCTATTCAACCAGTCATACCCATGATAACGCAATCATAAGTTTACAGAGCTGGTGGACCTGGTCCAACCACGGTTTGATAACAAGAAAATATCTTTTACCTCCTATACAAGGTAATAAACATTACATACATTAATAAAAATGAAAGTGGTTAAGATTTCAGTACGTAAAAACTAAAATTAAAAACTAAACTAAAAAAAACACCAATAAGCTGAGGTGTAGTGCAAACCCTTATTAACATACAACATAAACAATTAAAAAGTCGTTTACTTACCGTGTGAACATCTGTAATGCACGTCGAAATAAAACGCAGTGATAAACAGTGACTGATATCAAATCAATATTATGTGCACGATATTGATGTATAACATGACTACGCGGTGAACGAGGGACCGAGTAAAAAATAGAAACTTTACGCCTGTAGAGCTCGTGTTTGAAGATTTGGCAAAACTGTATTAAACGTATATTAATTTTAACCAACGGACCCAAGAACAGTTTGGCACAACAGTGTTTTATTTTTGTTTTTTTATGAAAAAGGTTAAGGTCGAGGTTAAAAAATCAGGTATATCAAAATAATTTTAAACAAATTGTAAACTCAACACTTTTCAAAGAACCATATATACGTATATGAATTATATATTCGTAATAGTCTATTCCAAATTTAACTATTTGCCGTATCGTGTTGCAGGTGTCTTTGTACTTTATCTATTTGAAATGCCAAAATGTGCAGTTACTGAGTCCAAGAATAAATTGTAATTATGCAATGTGGCGCATACTATACAGTCAAAGTACATTACGGACCGAAAAAAAAAATATAAAAAATAAATAATATTCGAGGGTTAATGGACAAAAATTAGTCCTTCGAGCTGTAGTGCATTTATTTTAGATTCAACGCACTTTGTCGCGAAAAACAAAAAACTGTTACGAGTGTAATGTTCTCAAAATATGCGATCGTATAAACAGTTGATTTAAATATTTTAACATTTTAATTAAATTGGTACAGTTGTCTTCCAATCGGATTTGCCGTTTGAATCGATAACTGTTCAATATTAAAATATTATTCAAAAACCGGGATGTCGGTAAATTATTACTCTCAAATGCACTTTTTTGATTAATAAAATCAAAAGCTCTTTTATAGAACCTAACCTTTTTTTTTTTTTTTTTATTCGCCAAATATTATGTTTACGTTTTCTGACGTTGGATTCTACAATTTATTCGATGATTTTTGTAATTTATTAGATACTACAATATATAATTGGTCTGTACGATGAAATATAAATATTAAGTAGATAAACTCTATGCGTATACGTTTTTTAAATATTTCGAATGTTCGATATCAATGAATAAAAGTCTGGTAATATGGGTGGATAAATAAAAAAAAAAGAGTACAACGGTTGGACAAGAGGTCGGAGAAGAATTTGATTATATAAGCCCGAACGCACGATACTTGAATGTTCATTCATGCTCAATCCATATTATTATTATCATTATAATAGTATTTGTTATTATGGTTGTTGAAACTAGTATTTACAATCGGTTTCCGTTCAAGTGCAACAAACCAAACGATTAGCATAACGTTTGGTTACGTTATGCGCACTAATATCAATAAACAATTGATTATTAATATCATAAAATTGGAATTCATACATTTGCGTATTTAGGGTTGTTTGTTTGGAAAGTACGAAAACTTTTTTCGAAACATAAATGCGTGTGCTCGTTGTCGTCGATCATTCACTCGTACAACGACGGCAATATAATTATTTGTAATAATAACAAGGAATCGTTATCAACAACGGTCGCGTGAGTCACAAACATGTCTCGTCTCAACGGTCTCGTATCATACATAAATACATAATATTACATTTACTTAATTATAAACGATAAGTTATAACTTACAAGTAACAATTGAATTGCAAAATTTTCATTTTTGCTCCCTCCCAGGAATTGCACCCGGGGCGTAGGCACCTCTAGCCCCCCCCCTTTCTACGGCCCTGAACACGGGGATTGGACGCAGCGATACGCGAATCGTTGGATTTAATTTCGTAACAAGCAGCAGTTCAAGTCCAATCGTTTTGAACGCGTCCGATCGGTTGCGTATGAATGATTCGCGAATCCAATAAAAACGCATGATTCACCCGGTGTTGGTGAGTTGCGGCCCAAACCCTAAATAACGTACGAGTTACGGCCCGGGTTTGTGAGAGGTACGTACGAGTTGCGGCCCATACAATAATATATATATATATATATATATATATATATACTACATATATAATATATACTATACATAGTACATCTATATAAACATCATAATGAGTGGCTTCGATTTTTCACTGTATACAAATTCCATGACGAAATATTCAAATACGTTTAATATATTATACAAACTATTATACAATACTTGTACGAACAAAGATTGATTTCGGACTAAATACGATTTTCATTTTGCCATTTGAAATTATCCGATTATCGTAGTTAATGAAATTCATATGGCAGATAATTCAATAAAACGATCTATATTATCTTTATTATATTATGTAAAAGGTATAACTTGCCATACGTATCGAACAATTCGTTAACCGTTATTCGTTTATCACTAAATGTATAGCCAACATCGCATCGTACATATTAGTTACTAGCCAATAAGTACATGGTAATGATAATTATTCGGGCCGCAACTAACCTACGGCTAAAATATTATCGGGCCGCCACTCACCGGTCTCCAACACCGGAAACGACAAGTCGGGCCGCAACTCACCCACACCCGATTCACCGTCTGCTAGCACAACGCTGCACACAAGGCACGGTGAGTTCTTACGTGGTCTTGGATACTACAGCCAGTGTTGTTGAACATTTGAGTAAAAAGTATTTGAAAAAAAGTATTCAAATAATCTTCTGCGTATCGAATAATTTTTTGAATACTTTTATCCTTGAAGCATCTGAACGGTATTTTAAATACTTTTTTCCCCCTCTACTGAATACTATTTTATTGAATTAATTTCTCGATTCCTTAATACATTTTTAAACTGGCTTTGTTTCGATTTATAAAATCGTTATCAACTATCAAAAAATGTAAAAAATATATCTCAGGATCACGCAATTACGATTATAATAATACTATGTACCATGAATAGGGTTCCCATCCGTCCCAATATCTCGGGGGCTTGTCACCACTATTGAGCACGTAGTACGCGAAATGACGGGGTTGCATTGCGCGCTTAAATACTTGAATGTGGATTATTCTCCACGCGGAGATACGCGTAAATCGTCTAATATAATGTAATAAAACAATTCGTAACGATGCATGTGCATACGTCCACGACGTTACGGCGTAGGCGTTTCTCCGACCCACTCGCAGCGCAGTTGGCGCTCGCGCGACGACATTTACCATCACGATCGAACGTATAGAATAACTTTTGACAACACGTGTTTCGTACACGTATCGATACATGTATTCAAAAAAAAATAAATAAAAATATTACAATTTCTAGTACCTGCTCACATCAAATTATGTATGATAAAAATAAGATTCTATACGTTGTTTCGTTTTATTTAAATTAGTAGCGGTCTAGAAATCTAATGAATTGTTAAATTTACACGAATAAATATAATGAACTCAGAATTAAGTCTGTTTTAGTATAACTTGTGTCAAAAAAAAAAAAATTCTCGATGTAATCTTTATATGCAAGGGACGGAAAAGTGTGACGAAACGTTTGAGCCGGGCTATACGGTTATACGTGCGTGCACAATGCGTGCGCATACGCGTCCCTTTTATCTTTATTTTTTTTTTTTTAATCGGCTACGGTCCTGCCGCGTGTGTAAACGCCGAGAGGTAATACTTCAGTTGGCGGTCAATAAACAGTCGTACTCATTGAAATTTAAACGTAATAACAGCATCTAACAAAGTTAAAAATATCAAATTAGTTGTTAATAATTACAAAAATTACACTCTCTAAAAATGTTACGCCCATGTATGAATCCCAGTCTCCAAACCCCCAGTTCCGCCCCTGGATGCGTGGCGGGTGCCGGGAGAAGAACGACGGAAACGAGGTCAGGCCGACGAGACGTGTGTTCCAGATTTTGTTTCGACGAAAAACCGTTTCGTCTTCCCGTAACTGCCCTCCCTCGCTCCTCCGCGTCCCTTCCACCCCGGTGAACTCGTGCCAAACCGAATGTAAATCATCAAACGGCCGAGTGCGTCATTGTTTCGGACGACAGATTCATGGTCCGCATGACCATCGCGCAGACGTCGACCCCTTCAGCAGTGTTCGTTTTTTTTTTTTTTTTTTCTTTTCTCGGTCTCCCGTGCGCACGGCTCTCGCGAATCGTCTTTCCTCGCCTACCTTTTCCCACGAACTTGCTGAAAGTCCATCGACTGTTCAATGTTCGTAGTGAAAGCTGTACTATAAACGTTTGAATCGTCGCGAAATATTTAACCGATATTCGACTGCAGTGACTTATTTTCTAAACCGTACACCAAATGACATGATGATAGGTTTTTTTTTTTTTTTTTTTTTTTAACGCGTTCGATCTTAATATCGGTTTGCAACAGTTCTCCGTCGTTCTTTGTCGTTCGTGTTCCCCTTGATTTCTATTCACGACTCTCGTCCCTTAATTGATTTTCGAATGCGTCACTGAACTCGGCCTCAACGATAATCGTATTATATTGATACGTTTGGTGGTCATGTAAAATACTGTTGCGATATTCCTTTCGATTCCAAACGCAACACATTAATCGTGTGTACGGGTTCTTTGGCGCGCAATCCGTAGTGGCCCTTCAAGGTGCCTACCTACGTTTCAACACTGAGACCCAGAACTCTGATCGTAAGTAAATAAAATTGAGTAGCTGAATTTCGGCGGGCAGACAATATACTTAGTAGATTTATTCCAATGTTATGGTTTTCTACGAACACTTGCAACGGTACCGAGTTGCAACTCGTCGTTTCGATCCCGACGTCGGACCACCCCACACACAGGCCGGATCGTTTTCAAACGATAGTTCGGATTATGTAGCCGCAACGGACTGTGTTTTCGACCGCGTCACACACAACCGGCCGACGAACACCGAGGCGCTCGTCCCGAAAACCATTACGTCGGAGTTGTCGTCTCGCCGTCGTCGCACTTCCGCGCACTTCGATACTTCCGTAGAACGGTCTCCGTACGACTGGATGCTCGTCGCGGTTTAGCGGCCGAATATTACGTGTTTCGGTGCCCCGCGATCGGCTAGACATGCCGACATCCCTGCGGGTACGGTAATCGGTTCCGTCGACGAGAACCGTCGGAAACTACGTGCGCGTTGTTGTATGTGACATGTGCCACTAATAAAAAATAGACAAAATATAACTTCTTTTAGCTAAATGTTCAAATTGCGTAATATTAGGCCAACGAAGCAAATGAGCTGAGGCAGCAACTTGTAAAATAATATTTGAGGACGTAAGCAACACAGCAGGGTTGACAGTGCGGGTTTCGACTGAGAGACGGATGTATCGTAAGCGATTGATAGAGACCCGTAAATTTGTGTGTTTGTTTTATGTTTAATAAAGTTATCCAAAATAGTGTATTTAATTGTTCATCGATCTTTTTGTGTACCATCGAAAGATAGGTATACAACAGCGTGTACCGCGCGAGCACGGCGTACGGTCATTTTTCATCCGCAACTGGGTGGAACGGGCTCGGCGACGGATAGGCCGTCCAGGAAACGCCGCGTGGTCGGATCGCCGCGCATTGTCGTATCCCTTCCTCCCGCCCGTCCACTCGCGTCTATTAAAAGATTAGGCCGATTATTTATTTTTTCCTCTCCGCCAAACGGATCCGCAGTCGTTTGTCGTCCGCGGCTGTAGCGCCACCGCGTGTCGCCGGCGACACGATGACGATAATAATAACAATTAGGGTTGTCCACCTTTGAGAGATAGCAGACCCGGGGATGAAATTGGGCTGATAAGCGAACACCGAAAAACACGGACAAATCAAATTATACCATGCACAGCTTACGCTAAGAACATTTTAGAACTGTCCAACATTTTAATATTTTTGTACGTGCAGATCAAATAAACTTGTCGCTCGCTAAATTCGCTTAACGACCACTCTTTACCGAACTATATATTGACTACGCGTGTAAACACTTTATATATTACTTTATTTATTACGATTTGTTAATAATAATAACGGATTAAATTCAGTATCAAAATTATCATCATCAGAATTTAAACCAAAATCTTCGTCGGATGACAAACATACCATTTTCTAAAATATAGAGTAACTCGCTATCAGTCAAAATATTTGTTTTCATAGATTTTCGAGTGTAAACACTCGTAGTTGGACCAATTTCAGGTTTCATATTATATTAATAATAATGATTTATATAAAACAATTGAATAAATAAAAACATTAGAAAATTATGATTTATTTCATAGAAAAATAACAATTGTCTATCAGTTATACCATATCAAATTGATAATACGTTTCATAAGCATAAAAATGCCGGGATACCGAAACCAGCTGTTTGTTGTTGTTCTAATACTTATACTGAACGGCCGTGCTAAATTTAATAATCGTTCGCCATCAACAGACGATTTTATATATCATACAAAAATAATTGTGATATGACGACTACGCGTCGTCACCGGCGTTGAACGTGTTAAAATATTATTTTTTTTTTCAACAAAAAATATTAAATAAAATACACAGGTAATTGGATTAGTAAATTTAATTAATTATTAGTAATTAAATTTGTAACAATATTACATATTTCAATAATACAGGAAATTCACGGTTTTTGGTACTGACCAAATTGAAATGCTCAGTTTAATTTAGAACTACCCATTAGCGCAAGCTCTGATACTATGTATAACAGGGATGGGCAACTCAAATTTACTAGAGGGCCAATTTGTAGAAGATTAAAATCTAGCGGGCCAGTGCATAGAAAAAAAAAAGGTTGTTCAAAATATGAATTTTAATTAGCATTTGTATACACGAAAATGATAAATTCAACACTCATGACAGCACGATACGAATGATAAGAAGAAACTGATATAGTTAAATAGTTCGGTATTAACAGCTATGGTTGAAAGCTATACATACATATGACATTTAGACACTTAACGATGTTTAACAATTATTACATTGATAAGTTAGAGTATAAACGATAAACTTGAAAATTGTATGATGTAATTTTAAAATATAGCACGGGCCAGATAAAAAAAAAAAAAAGGCTTGCAGGCCGCCAATTGCCCATCTCTGATATATACCTTTCGTACGTTTAACTGAAAAAAATTAAAATATAATCGATAAAAAGTAATACGATTTGAAAAAAAAATTATTAAATTAATTTATTGGATATTGAAAAGTACAAAATATATTTATTTTAGTTTAAAATTGTACTTTACATTTTTTTTGTTGCACATTTCGATAATTTTTCTTGTTCAGGATTTTTAAAAATTGCGACAATTCTTACCAGTTCATATTATAGTTTAATTTGACACATAATTCTGATTTCACCATTTCCAGTGATAGACGATTTCTTTCGTCTGACCACAAATGTCCCGTCAACGAAAAATTAAAATATTTTTCCAACAGTTTTTGGAAGTTCAGTGAAATCATATTTTTTTAGCAGCTCTACCTGCATTAAATCTGAAGATACGTTCATTTTTGAAAGCTCAGCCCACACTCTCTGCACATTTTTTATTTCGTCGTAAGGGCGGTCTTCTTCAATATCATTTAAACCTAATAGGTTCACAAATTTTATTGCATCGTCAATTATTTTATTTTTTAAATTAAAGTTCGAAAACATCTTAAAAATAGAATCGTTGAAATCGTATTATTTTTTTAAATAATCAATAGTTTTTTTTCTACACTTCATTAGCTTCTTTTTTGAACATTCTTGCTCGTTTGGTTGAAGTGATGAAATACTTTTCATGCATTTTGCACTATAAAATTAATCATTCATGCGATTCTTAATTTTATCTTTTAGACCTATCATTACATTATGTAAGTCAACAGAAATTACTAACCTGAATTTGTTTCGATTATTAATATTGGCTTACTTAAGTATATTTATGTAGCGGTGAATAAATTACAAGAAGCATTCTGATAAACTAACTTTACGGGGCAAATCAGTCATTTCTGTCTTGTCAATATTTTTCACGAACTTCCATATAACTTCATGTCACGCATCTTCTCCTCGGCAGAGTTGGGCAATAGGGCGGTACTCCTTTCGCCCAAAAATGACCTTCCTCTTTTTTGCCCACGTCCTCTTTTCGACCAAAAATGAAAAAACAGTTTCCTCTTTTCGCCCATGGTTTCACGTTTTACATTTTGGAAACCACTGTCTCAAAATTAATAATTTTTAAAAAAATCATATAATAATCAAATAAAAAAATAGAAAAAATATATAATTTAATAAGTGTTAAAAATAAGTATTTAAAATAGTGTTATCGATGTAACATAACTAATAAGTAATTTGATCAGGTTACTACTTAAATAAATAGTTTGTTTTGTTGTTGTAAAATAATACAAATATTCATATTAATTATAACTTTTAAGTAATTATAAAGTTTTATTAAAGTGTTTTAAACTATATATTTCGATAGAAGAGTCGGCACCTTTATACACTTTTCTCGACTGACTAAATTAATAACAATCAAAAGTGTGATTTTATCGAGTATCAAATAAGATTTTTTAAAAATTATTAATTTTGAGAAAGTGGTTTCCAAAATATAAAACGTGAAACTATGGGCTAAAATAATACAATTATTTTTGGGTGAAAAGAGTAAACTGTTTTTTTCATTTTTGGTCGAAAAGAGGAGGTGGGCAAAAAGAGGAAGGTCATTTTTGGGCGAAAAGAGTTCAGCCCGGAGTAATAGTCGAGAATAAAATATTATTCGATTGATTATTTGAATAAAAAATTATTCTTCATTGATTTATTCTTAATTTTATTATTGATTTTTATTTGTATTCAATATTTTAATTTGTATTATTATTCGTTATTCCCCATAATCATATAAATAATAAATTTAAATCCTAAATAACGATGTATAATAATAATAGACTTATTATCTTTATATATTATTAAAACGTGAGGCGATTTCTTATGACAGTTATACCTGAAGTTCTACTGGACCGATTTTCATGATTTCCTTTTCTAACGCAAGTACTCAGTGTGCAGATGAGTCATCAAAAAATAAAAGTCCAAAAAATGAATTACTTAAATAGTTATTAAAAGAATTAAGTTTACCATATTGTTACATAGCGACATTCGTTGACGACGTCGGTATAACCCCACACTATTACGTCTACTGCAGTACAGTAGTTATTCAACTATTTGATTATTTTTTACCGTAACCCGGCAGCAACGGGTAATTCAGCTAGTTTAGACTAAATAATATATATATGATATATATAAAAATGTTATTATTCTTGATACATATAGGTTATTATTATCGTTATTACTTGAATTATTATTTAATCGTTAATTATTATTAAAGTGTTAAATTATGTGAAATGTACGTAAAAATTTGTTTGGTAATTTACCGATATATCTACAAAGATTAATGTAAAAAGGGCCAAAAGTAATAAAATTTCTATAATAGTTTTCTGCTAGTAACCTGTTTAGTTACAAAAATGTAGGTCTTGATAGAGCATAATTTACGCCCATATGATTGCGATTAGTATAATACACAAGTTAAAAAAAAATAATTAATATCATTCACGAATAAATTTATTTTGAATAATTGTTTTATTCACGAATAAAACTATTCAGAATAATTTTATTCTTTATTCAGTACACCACAATTATTCAGAATAAAAAATTATTCTTTATTCATAAATAAATTAGTTATTCATGCTTTTATTTTGATTTGTTTTTGCCCAACTCTGCTCCTCGGCATTTAAAATAAGATGAAACAACATGCCAAATGCCAAGACATGATCAATCTATCAACAACTTTAAATAAACTTAATAATCTAATTAGTCCATATAGAAAAACTTTTCTGTACTCAAATTCAAATTCTTCAAAAAAAAAAAAAAAAAATTGTTAATCTTTTACGCGCTTAGCACTATTTGAAAATTCGGCATAAACTTACAACATCATATGTTAATATTTTCATTAGAATTCTAGCAGCGATGTGAATTACGTGACAATTACAATTTACTTTTATTATTTTAGTTTCAATAAGTTTTTAATATACCAAATTAGGAATGCCGTAATTTATTCATACATTGTTTGCAGAAAATCCAGATAACAATTCAGGATTTAAATTTAAATTGTTGCATACATTATTAAATATTTACCAAAATTTTTAACTATGACTCATCTGGATCTTCATAAAAATCCATCAGTTTATTTTGGATTCCTTTTTTAATGTGAAAATACTGAACAAAAATAGGGTACATTTTTTGAGAACCCTTATTAGACGCATCAATAGAAATTGAAAAATAACTACAATTTTGAAAAGTCTTCACTATTTTCAAACCTTCAGTAGCTAGTTCAATTGAGTTAGGACTTAAAATGTTTTTGACTATTACTCCTGCTTTAATACGTTCACAGTGAACTTTTTTTGCCATAACAGAATCACCATATAGAGAAGTATTTAATTTTATTCCACGGTCCATACTTAAATATCTTTGGTGATGATTAATTGTATGGTATATTGATGCCATTTCAATGATTATTTCAAGTTCATCGGAGCTATTTTGTTTAGTCCTTAATGAATTACGTTGCAAATTCTATGAAGTTTTTGTTATGATTTTCAATGTTTAAACGAATAAACGGTGAAAACGGAAAATTACATATTTTTTTTTTTTTTTACTTAATAACACCTGTATTTTGTTTACGAATTTACGAGACAAAAGTCTTTATGTAATATAATATATATTAAGTTGTAGGTGTTATCTGCAGTTATAATAATAAAATTATTTTGAAAAAAAAAAAACAGAAATAATGTAATAACTACTTAATTTTTCTCACAAACAAAAAAAATAATAAACATGATTTTAATGAATTAATAACAGTCGGTCATTATTAAAGCTGTTTATTTTAATAGACCGTAATGTTAAAGATGTAACTTCTCTCGCGATCCTAAGTGGACACGGTGCACGGTAGGATTACGCTCTTACAACCATCGCGCTCCGCAGTACTCGCTTTGCGCACGCGCACAACGTCTCGCGTACCACGTTCCGCGCACGTACCGTTTAAGACAGATGTTTTGGTTATAGTTATTACTATTATTATTATTATTATTTATTATTTATATCTAATTAATATATCTATGCAGGATAACTGAATTCCTAAGTGAACGTTCAGTTAGTTCAGAACCATCGCATCTAATAGTTCAAGTTTCAAGTTCAATTCAATATCGAGTTTTGGTAAGTTTGGATAGACTAACCATACACTTTGTTTGGACCTCTTCCGTTAATTCACTACCAATAATGTTTGTCTGCCGCCTGTATAACCTCCATTATTCCTACGTCTGCTGCAGTACTGCAGGTCGTCGGCGGCGATGTGCATTTATTATATTTTGCATTGTGCACCGTTTCGTTATCGTCGTCGTTTCGTCGTCTGAACCGTCGTCGAAAAAAACAACAAGAAAAATACTATTTTCAATTTACGCATTGTCTTTTCACGTACAGCATAGAACATATTACAAATTTTACTATATACATTGTTTCGCTTCTGTTTGAAATGGAATATCAATTAATTCCCATAGTAGACGATAGAAATTGTTTATTTCGTTTCGTGTCATATTTAATATTCGGCACGCAAGAAGAACGTTGAAATGTTCGATTAAGAGTTGTTAACTTGGTGATAAATAATTGTGATATGTATAATTTGTTATAAGTGATCTTTCGTATAGATTACCTAATTTATACAGTAAAACCTCGATAAGACGGAATCGCTTGGGACCATGAAATTTTTCTGTGTTAACGGGGTTAGTTAGTTATGTGTAATTTGAAACGGGACCAAAAAAATATTCCATAATACCGGGGTTCCCGTCTTACCGAAGTTCCGTTTTATCGATGTTTTACTGTAATTATAATGATTACGAACATTTGATGAGCATAGATGGCGAGTACGCTGGTCACGTCGTACTTGAATACATTAGTCGACTTTATCCAAGTCATACGTTTCGTGTGTATAGATCTACTGATCCTAGTGCATTTGTAGATTTTAGTTGGGTGCAATAATGTGTAATTTATTTTTTTCTGGCCATGGTGACACAGGACATTACAGCGTTTCAGTTTTTAGTAATAATATGAATATTCAAAAAACCTACCTAAAGAAATAAATGGTAGCACCGATAGTAAGCGTAAAACTCATTATTCAACTGGAAGACGTGAAAGAAAAAAACGTGAAGAAAACCAGAATCGGAGAGTATTATTTTATATATGCGCTTTGTCGCATAATATATTTCAAGTGACTCCCTATAATTTGGATGGTTTAAAATTTAAATGCGAGCAATGTCATTCGACATTGCCATCGGGTTACGCCGCTACAACCATCGCGCTCCGCAGTAATCGCTTTGCGCACGCGCACCACGTCCCGCGGCACGTACCAAGTTTACGATGAATATTATTATCGCACGGTGTCGAGTACGATTTTTTTTTTTTTTGTTTCGTTTTCATTCGCTTCGAAATCGAAAACTCCATTCATGAAGAAAACAGAAAAAAACATTTGCAGCGCACGTGTTTTACCATCGTGCAATGACTGTCACTGCAGCCGAAACGCATCGCTGGCGGAATTCGACGAAAACGATTCGAATAGTCAAAATTTTATTGAACGCGGTCGAACAATTGTCACTTAACCCGTAACCGCGGTGTGTTCGGTTACGTTTTCGAACTTGATTCGCTATAAACGTTCAGCTTTGTTCAACGAACGGTTAAAGGTATAATACGTTTTATGGGCTCGATGGTTCACCGAACGTTTTACTAAAAGAACATTAAAAATGTTTAGGTTTTCCTTGGGAGTTCATCAAAAATAAAACCGTCCAAAAGTTATTAGTTCTCAAATGATATTCCCAAGAATAATAAAACATAACCAGTAAATTTCAATTAAATAACATACTAATGGTTCTTACGTATTATATTTGAAAAAGGATGAAATTCAAGGCCGAGTACAATTTAGCTAACCCTAGGTTTAATTTATTTTTATATCTCTTAAATTCGGAGATTAATTTTAAAAACAATGGAGAAAAAAAATCGGTGGAAAACAATAGCTTTTGAGTAATAATATTTTCGGATCAACAGATTTTCGGTTTCCGTGGTCAATGTCATACTTATCGCATAATTATGGACATTTTATATTACATTTAGAATGCTTTGCATTATATTAGCAATCAGTATTATGCGTCGGGTATAACTTACAATGAACAGAAATACATTTTAATTAATTTTTTTATTATGTTGTTTGATTATTATCCAATAATTATTATATAGGTAATAACTAGGGCTTGGATTTTGATGCAAGTGCATCTTTTTTTTCAAATGTCTCAACACGTAAATCCGTTAGCAGAATATGTGTTTCAAATCATACTGATTAATTTAATGTAATTTTTAGAGCATTTATCAGAATTTATCTATAAATTTCTGAATATTAGGGTATTTGATAGTATTTCTTCGATATATCTCGACGTTTTTTCGCACAAAGTTGCACGTTTAGTGTGTAATCTACTAAATTGATAAACTAATAAATACGAGCATATACATATATCTTTATTACAAAATATATTTTATCAAAAACTGAACAAAATTAAAATAGTCGAAAAAAATTTTTCTATTTACAAAAGTCCAATAATGATCAAATTCAAAAAAAGTTATTAATTACCTATATCACAATAATTTCTTAATTTATTTTAAAATCATAATTACATTTAATTGACATATAATAATAGAAATGTTTGTATTACATGTAACGATCAAATATTTTTTTTTAAACGACAAGAAAAATTATTATATTGGCTAAATCTTCTTTAGAAGTCACATGATGTTGTTGATATACATCCTTAGTCCCTACCTCCTTACTTATTAGTAAAGATAGTTCTTAAAAACGCTATAATATACAATTATTAGATGTAATTTAAGATTTAGTATTTTTTTTTTTTTTTTTATATACAAAGATACTTATTATTTTCAAATTATTTTGAATCTAATATGGTGGTCAGAAGATAGTTTTGATTTATTACGTTATTTTTAAAGTTCAAAGAACGATTTGTTTGTAATGTTCTCTGTGTTAACAGTTCGAAGAACGTATTAGTTTATAACATTCTTTGTGCAATTGTTTAAAGAACGTAATAGGTTATAAAGTTATTCGTAATAGAATTGAGTAAAATAAATAATTTATAATGTTATTTCATGTGAGAAGGACTCATACATTTTATTGAATAATTGGTTTTGTTCAAATGTATTTTGGTTTACGAACAATAATGTTCTTTAACCATTTTTTTTTTTTTTTTTTGTGTGTTCCGTTCAAGTGACCCTGCTCACGGACATTTCTCTGATTATTTTCAAATGATTTTAATGAGTTTTTGAAAAATTACTGATTGCAAACATGTCTTGGTTTCCGATCGATTTTTAATTCACCCTCTTATATAACAAAAATTGACAAATTATTAAGCCGTTTATTATACCGATTTTTCCGACGAAGTTCCAAGTACTAGTGAAATTGACTGTTTACCAGTATCTTCTACAGAATATAATTCTAATATAATAGATACTTATAGATAGATTATGTGAACTGCATCTCTGTCACTAATCTTACAACGG